>NW_017619189.1:1997500-2170000 GCF_001879475.1 Ipomoea nil | reverse complement strand
TGGACAATTGAGACTTCTAGACTACATGTATATAGTTCATAAAAAGTAGATTTTATTTAAGATATTTTTCATAATTGAATTACAAAACATATTTTATATCAATTATTAATTATCTATTTAAATAATTAATTATTCTCATACATAACACATTATAAAACTCATAATTAATATGAAACAAGAAAAAAAATTCACAAAATTCTAATAAAGGATGCCCCTGGACTAGCAAAAGTGGTTGATTATCTGACCTCAGGTTATGGTTAGAACCACTTTGGTGGGGGTTCGAACCTCTCCTCAAACGTTATTGGAGTTGGGCTTCCATGTTGGAGTATAGTAGGGTATAGGTTGGGCTCCTTGTGCACCACAGTAACAAATTTTAAACCCTAGATCTCAAAGAATAACAACACACCTATCACCGATTGAGCTACCTCAATCTTCATTAAATTCCATATATATTTTATTTGTGTTAAAACATCTACACAATATATACATATAGAGTTAACATTGGGCTCGTACGGGCTTAGCTCACCGGTTCATTAGACAGTATTTGGCAGAAGAGACTAAGGTTTGAATCTCGACAGCAGCAATATATGTATTATGTTCAAAGTGGACAGATCACTTGTGCGCACCGAAATTCTCTCAAATGCTCTATCAAGCCGGGGTGTGGGGGTCTTGGGGTTATGGATTCAATCTTTTGGGAGAAGAAGAGTTAACTTTGGATTTAGTCCTCTAAACTCATTTCTAATTTTAGTTCTTAACTTTTAAAGTTATCAAATTGACTCTTCAAGTATTGAATCATTTCCAATTGTAATCCATCAGCTTTTCCATGTTTGGATAGTTAACATTGAGGATAAATGTGAAAAGCATTGTCATTGAATCAATTGTTTCTCACATGCGAAAAATAAAATCATAATTTTCTTATTCTACAATTCTTAATTTCACATCAATGTTATCAGTTCATACATGAAAAAGTTTATATCAAATTATTATTAGGGAAAATCATAAAAAATGCCCCCTATAATATGCCAATTATCAATGTCACTCTTGAATTATGAGTGGTGTAAATGTTGCCCCTCAATTATCAAAATGGCGCACATATAGCCCCTCCCGTAACGGACCTGTGGTTACCCACCGCTGTCCATCGCTGGTACTTTGAATCGAGGGAGGGAAAAAACAACTAAATTACATATTTACTTCGAATTAACGGTGTCGTACACTAACGAGGAACCACATGTCCGTTACGGGAGGGGCTATATGTGCACCGTTTTGATAATTGAGGGGCAATATTTACACCACTCATAATTCAGGGATGACATTGATAATTGGCATATTATAGAGGGGCATTTTTTACAATTTTCTCTTATTATTAAAAATGATTCAATATTTTAAAAGTAAATAACTAAAAATAAAAATAAGTAATAATCAAAGAATTAAATATAAAATTAACTCTTACATATATAATGGTGTGGAGTGGGGGAGGGGGGCAACTGCCCCATTGCCCCCCTCAGGCCCCACCCCCTGAATATAGTCAATTTAAAAGGGAAAAAGATAAATAAATAACAAAATTTTTCAGTCAACCATTCCACATTATAAAGCATTGTAAAAAAGTGAAAAAAAAAAAAAAAAAAAAAATCAAACTACAATTTGAAAGTGTTGTAAACGTGTTTGTCTGTTTGATTTGGATGCAATGTGTTCGCAATGAATGAATGCGCGCAATACAAGAAAAAGTTGAAGACATAAAGAAATATAAGCAGCGTGCTTGTCATTCTTTTTACGGAAATGGCATGCTAAGAAAATGGTAATTTTAGTTTTTTTGAAAGGAAAAGAAAATGGTAATTTTAATCCTTCTAAACTTGTGTTCTAAGAGAATGACTATGAACATTTAAAGTAAATCAAACACTATTTCTGAATAATGAATGAGCAATTATCAGGTAAATTGAAAGGATCGTATCATTAAATTATTCTTTTATTTATATTCAAGTTTTCATATTTCACATTTTACATTACATTATATTATTATTTTATTAATATTCTTATATATATATATATATATATATATATATATATATATATATATATATATATATATATATATATATATATATATATATATATATATATAAGGCCGAGCCCTTGTGTTCAATTGACGACTCTTCTCAGGAAAGGTCAAAGGATCAAACCTCGGTGGTAAGGTATTGACTCGTTGGGCTACAATAGATAAAGAAAGTATATATATGAACATATACTACATTGTAACAGAGTCGATAGTACTCAATATATATCTCTGTGTGTGTGTGTGTGTGTGTGAGAGAGAGAGGGGGAGTTCGAGTTTGCTCGGTAAGGTGCATAAGTTTGCACCTTTAATTTGGATGCATTTTCCTTCGTAGGGTGCATATTATTCCTTCTTCGAGTGCATGGTTTATCTTCTAGTGAATATTTACTTTTTTTTGGTGCATTATTTTCCTTCGTTCGTTGGGTGCATATTGTTCATTCTTTGGGTGCAAATTGTTCATTCTTCGAGTGCATGGTTTATATTATATTCTATTGAATACTTACTTCATTTTTTCTTTGGGTGCATTATTTTCCTTCGTTGGACGCATAACTTTAGAATTTAAGGTGCATAAGTCTTGGGTGATTTTGACCACCACGAATTCGACCTCCCACCTCTTGACATGGGGCGAGGTGCCTATCTCTACTTCGTGGTTGATTGATCCTTCCATCTCGATGGAGTCCCCCATGAACCCGGATAAGGGTGGTCCTTACTTGCCCCAATTACTTCATTGGGAGCCCCAGCTGTGTGAAGGTGTCGTAGTACATGACATTCACCAAGCTGCATGTGTCTACTAGCACCTGGTGCATGATCACATCACTAATTTCTACCTTGATCACCAAGACGTCTCTGAGGGCATGTCCCCCCCCCCCCCCCCCCCCCCCGGCCCCCAAAAGGTGACATGGATTACTTGTTTCTTCTAGGGAGGTGGTTGTCTACCTCCTCCTCCTCTTCCTCGGTGAGTTGGTCGAGCTCCCTCTTGCGTGGTGTCGAGGTGGATGGCACGGAGCCATCCCCCTTTTCCTACACGTTGCTCTGACCCTAGCCCTGGCCCTATCTTGGTCTCTTCACGAACTGTCCCAGGTAGCGCCTTTGAATGAGCTCCTCAATCTGGCGTTTGAGGAGTATGCACTCGTCTGTGTCGTGCCCCGTCTGTCGGTGGAACCTGCAATACTTGTTGGGGTCTACCTTCAATGATATCTTCTTGAACTTTCCTGGGTACTCCACAATCCCCCAGTCCTCCGCGTGGTCGAGAATGGTGCTGACGGGCTGCGTCAACGGGATGAGGAAATGCATGGGGTTAACCTAGGCCCCTCGACATACTCCCGTCGTGGTGGCCTAGGATATTGGTGTTCCTCTTGGGGTGCCTTGTCTTTCTGACCCCTCCCCACCTCCTTCCTCCTCTCTACTACTTCTGTGTCTACAAATCTTGACGCTTGGTCCATTAGCTCAATGTAGGTTTTGGGAGGGTACTAGATGAGGTTTTAGGTAAAGGCGTCAGATCTCAAGTTGTTGGTGAAAATCGGTATGGCCGACTTGTCGTCAAAATTGGCGACCCCCTTCACCTCCTTCTTCTACTTGCTAAGGAACTCGGTTAGGGACTCCGAGTTCCTCTGCTTCAGGTAGTATACTAGCATAGGTCGGCAATCTGTTTCTTCTTCTGCATACTGCTTGCGAAATATGACAAGAAACCCTTCGTGAGGATCGAAAAGGTGGAGATGGACCCCTCTGGAAAGGACCCGAACCAGTCCTATGCTTAGCCATCCAGGGTCGAGAAGAAACCCCAGCACATGATGGCATCACTGGCGCTGGTCATCAACATAGCGACCTGATACCTGGTGAGGTGCGCCCGCGGGTCCGTCGTCCCCGAGTACGCCTTGGGGAGGGGCTCTTCCATGATGGCCGACGCGAATGGGGTGAAAAACACGTCCAGGGGCTCTGGGGACTTGTCCTTTTCGTCAACCTTTTTATAGAGCTTGTCTATCCGCCTCCGGAGTTGCTCGACCTCGTCACGATATGAGTTCGGAGCTCGACCATTGGTCTCTCCCGATCGCTCGACCCGGGAAGTCTGCTCCCGTTGCGGTTGGGCCCGGAGCCCGCAGCTCAACGACTCGCGAGTATGACTTCTCCATCGGTGATAAGGTATTGACTCTTTGGGCTACAATAAATAAAGAAAGTATACATATGAACATATACTACCTTGTAACAGAGTCGATAGTATTCAATATATATTTGTGTGTGTGTGTGTGTGTGAGAGAGAGAGAGAGAGAGAGAGAGAGAGAGAGGGAGAGAGAGGGGGAGTTCGAGTTTGCTTTGTAAGGTGCATAAGTTTTCACCTTTAATTTGGATGCATTTTCCTTCGTTGGGTGCATATTGTTCCTTCTTCGAGTGCATGGTTTATCTTTTAGTGAATATTTACTTTTTTTTGGTGCATTATATTCCTTCGTTCGTTGGGTGCATATTGTTCCTTCTTTGGCTGCAAATTGTTCACTCTTCGAGTGCATGGTTTATATTATATTCTATTGAATACTTACTTCTTTTTTTCTTTGGGTGCATTATTTTCCTTCGTTGGACGCATAACTTTATAATTTAAGGTGCATAAGTCTTGGGTGCATAACTTTAAAATGTTATCTTTGCACTGTAAGATACATAATTAAGTTTGCATTGCAATGTGCATAAGTTTACACTGTACAGTGCCTAAATGAAGAGTTATCTAGGAAGCACGATTTTTTTTTAAAAAAAAAATTTCCTTCATTTTGAGTCGTTGATCTAGATTAGATTAACGACTCACATCTCATCTCATTTTTCACTTGGGAGTTTCTTCGCACGTGAACCATCCCTATATATACATATTCTTTTCGAGTATGATGCCAAAAAGATTTCAAGAATTAGATTTTTAAAACTAAATAATAATATTATATTAAAAATTTTAAAAATAAATGCATTAAAAATTTGATTATTAAAATTAAATTGTTGTAACAGTTGAGAGGTAAATTATGAGATGTAGAATACAATAATTGGACGTACATTTGTATTGGATGAATAGAGAACCAAAGGTTCCAAAGTAATAGTTATGTTTAGGTGAAAGATAGAGATCAGAGGTACATTGTTATAAAGTGAATTACTATCTTAGACAGTTGTTGGACGTATTCTTATGATCTCCTCCACAAGATTCGAACATTTGCATGCGTTTCAATTATGGTAACTGTACTTCTATGTTGATAATGGTAACCTTGCTCTTTTGATATGTACTTGTTGGATAATAAAAAAGGGGAATGCTTCGAATGAGGTATTTGAGAGAATAAAAAGGGCATTGTTGGATAATAACTAAATTTTCTCTCTAAGTTTCTTCTAGGATTTCGGTCTTCCCTCCTCGCACGGCTGATGACTCTCACACAATTCCGGCAGCTCTCTCCGGTGGACAACCGGTCTCTCTCTCACTATACGAATGGACGCAATGATAACAGCAGGTGCGGTGACGGGGCTCACCACGCGGTGGGCGGACATGGTGATTGACGATGAGGACGCCGTCTTCGAGCCGAACGAGACGGCAAACGACGTGGAAGCTACAACGACAAAACCGACATGGCGGCTAGTGGGACGATTCTTGACAACCAAAATTATAAAGCTGGAGTTTATGAGTCAAGTGATAGCCTCGGTATGGCAGCCAGTGATGGGGGTACAGGTAGCGGAGATACAACCGGGTCTTTTCTTATTTGTGTTCTATCACGAGATGGACATGCAGCTAGTTCTTGATGGTGGTTCGTGGTCATTCGAGAACCATACTCTCGTTTGTAAGCAAGTTGAGGATGGTGCCATACCGGTGTCGATCCCGCTGGACACTAGTGATATGTGGGTACAGCTTCATGATCTCCCGCTTGGGTATACTTCGGATATCATACTAGAACAAATTGGAAATTTCTGGGAACGTTTGTTAAGATTGATGATAGGTTCTCGGATGCGCTATGGAAGACGTTTTACTGTATCAGGGTTTCAATACCTGTACTGAAACCGCTAAAGCGAGGCATGAAACTTCTTAAACGGGACAAAATGACTTGCTGTGTAAAGTTCAAGTATGAGAGACTGCATAATTTCTGCTTCTTCTGTGGAATGTTGGGACACCCGCATAGGTACTATTTGAAAGCACGTAATGCAGTTATACCTGTTGACCAGTATTCATTCAGTGATGATATGCGGGCGGGACTAAAACGGGGACCGCGATAAGTGGGTGCACCGTGGTTGCTTGACAAGGAAGGGAAACCGGTCCAAAGTTTGACTGTCGTAGCTGTCGCGACGTCGGAGGGCCCTTCTACCGGCGGTGTAACAACGGCGGTAACAGGTGGGAAGGGGAGTGATACTGTGGTGGCGGCTTCGAAGTGGAGAAGGGAGGTCTCGATTGGCGGTGGTGGAGGGAATGGCGGTAATGATGGTGATACTCAAATGGCCGAAGTGTCAAAAAACTTGTCATTGGCGGGTTCTGGTTCCCGGACCCGCCCATCATCATGAGTACTCTAAGCTGGAACTTGGTGAGCTGTCGTAGGCTTCTAAATTAAAACCTTACAAACGTAGTAGCGGGAGTAAGGATCGATCCCACGAGGAGTGACTAGTTTAACTTTTATGCTCAAATTAAAGGTAGGGGGGTTTGGAATATATCGAGAATAAAGATAAAATAAAAGAGAATTTAAATAAACAAGAAATTTAATTGAACGAATAGAGCAATGAAAATAATATATCGAAAACACTTATAATAGGAGACCTTGGTTAGTAAAGATCCACCACCGGCATTCAACACTGATCATTGATTAATAAGGTAATTAATATGCAATTGAATATTTGTCGTGAAATTATTTCGTTTCTGTTTTCCCTTAGTTGTAGGTAAATAAAGCACAAGCGGTTTAATTACCTCTAACTACTAAATAATCTAAGACAAGCGCTATAGATTTAATTTAATAGCAGTCATCACTACTCATCACTCAAGTGTTTGATGGGTATAAATTTCACTCAAGTTCATTCCTATAAAATTGCTCTACCATAGGCTTGCATATCTTCTCAATCACCACTACAAGAGTCATGCATGACACAAATCATAAGGACTTTTCACAGGTTGTAATGGGGCTAGGGTTAAGGTAGGAAATATTTAGGAAAGTAGCTCAAATATAACTTTCAAACTAGAGGAGCAAAATATAAGCAAATAATCCAAGATACTTGCTCAACAGCCTCAATTTTTCACTCAAAGCATTTCCTATTGAGGCTCCAATATGACTATCATTCTCAAAAGTATAGAATGCTTCCTCAGTATTACCAGAATTTCCCCTTACTTCATTTATTTAGAAGTAACTTCAACTCAAAATCAATTGCTGATTCTTTCTCATTTTCTCATAAATTTTCAGCAATATTTTTCTTTTTCAAACATATATTCTCCATTTTTTCATTTCATTTTTTTCAATTTTCCATACTTTTTTTTTAAATGATGAACTGCCTTCATTTTTTTCGAAGACTAACGACAAATTGACAATGAAGATACAACCCGCCTCACTTTCAAAACAAATGGTCTCGTCCACACTTATTTTTGACAAACTCACGTAGATTACAAGAATAATCCAAAATTTGCTCCACTAGTTATTCAGCTGGGTGAATGCATTATTTTTAGATATAAAAGGCTTGTAATGTGGTTCAAAGTAAAGAAAGGAATGGCCATAAAGCTCAAAATGGTTAACAAAGGGAAATAAATCATAGGACAAACCGGTTATTTGGCTAGTGAGGCTCAAAATCAAATAATGGCCTTAATCACACTTGAATCATGCATGGTCTAATTAGCTTTAAAAGAGAATCAAGGCAAGTTCTAGAGAAACAAAATTATGGAAGAAATCACACAATAGAAAGAAATTAAGACCGAAGTGTCGGTCAATGGCTCAAAATCTCACAGGTTTATTGCTTACTTAATATAGCAACTACATATCAAACAGGAAATGCTAACAAACTAATCACAATTTTCCAAACTATTTATTCAATCATGTCATGAATTCCAAGAAAGGAAAAAAAAATAATTTTTCAAAATAATACTTATTTTGCATAAAATAATAGTAAAATATTTTTTTTTTGAAAATTATGAAATAAGAAAACAAATAATAATAAATTTTTTTTTGACATAAGCAAACAAACAATAAAACTAAATTAAGCAAACAAACAATAAAACTAAATTAAGCAAACAAATAATAAAACTAAATCTCCTCCCCCACACTTATTACCAACATTGTCCCCAATGTTGAATAAAAACATGCAGAAAAAGGGAATAAAATAAAATAAAATAAAAATGGAACAAACACACCTTAGGTTGCCTCCCAAGCAGCACCTTTGTTTATCGTTGTTGGCTCGACTTATGATATTTCTTTAAATTTCCATCGCCTTTTTGAGTACCTTCGATGATTATGATTATTCAAAAAAATAGCCCCTTCATGCAGATTAGGACTCAAAGATGATTTATTATTTTTTTCTTCTTTATTTTCATTAGAAGCAATTTCATCAAATGTAACAAACTTCAAAGAATCAACAAAAATTGCAAAATTATCATCACTAGGAGATTTCATGGTATCATATATATTAAAAGCCACAAGTTTACCATTAGACTCCATTGTAAGCATACCACTATGAATATCGATTTTAGTTTCTGCAGTTTTTAAGAATGGTCTTCCTAACAAAATATGAGAAATTTTATTATCATTTTCCATATCCAGTACATAAAAATCAGCAGGAAAAACCAAGTTATTAACTTCAACAAGCAAATCCTCAATCACACCCCTAGGATATGTAGTAGATCCATCAGCCAATTGAATTACTATACTAGATTTACTCAGGGGTCCAAGATTTAACGAATTATAAACAGAATATGGCATCACATTAATAGAAGCTCCTAAATCTAACATAGCATTTTCAAGTGTCACACCACTTATCATGCATGGAATAGTAAACATACCTGGGTCTTTGCACTTTTCAGGAAGATTGCTTTGACTAGTCGTAGAGACATTTTCTTGCACTTTCACTTCCTCAATTCTTTCATTATTTCGTTTCTTTTTCATAGTGCGTACCTCGTTTAGAAAATTAGCATAGCGAGGTACTTTTTCCATAGAATCTAAAAGTGGTTTATTAGCCTCACACTCACGAAATGTTTCATACATATCATTATTCGATTTTCCTCTTATTGGTTCTAAAAGAGCTTGAGGAAATGGGGGTACTGGTTCATAATCAGAAAAAGAAGAAAGCTTACCTTCGGACGTCTCTTTATTATTGACAATGATCCCTGCACTTATTCCCTTGTTTAGATCGACGTTCTTTTCCAGCGACATACTACTCACAGTAATTGCACTTACATTCTCTTTAGGATTAACGATCGTTTGAGAGGGTAATTTGCCAGAACTCTGTGCTTCCAACCGACTTACCGTAGTTGCTAGTTGGCCAACTTGCCTTTCTAAGTTTTGAATACTAGCCTTTGTTTCTTGAATACTAGCCCTTGTCTCCTGTTGGAATAGTTGTGTTTCTTGTTGAAACTGCAAAGTGTTAGTAGCAAGAGATTTAACAATATCTTCTAGATTCATACCTGAGCTAGAGCTTTGGACTGGTTGTTGTCTTGAAGGAAATGGTTCTCTATACTGCTGAGAATTGGGATAATTCTGAACAAACTGGTTCCCTTGTGAGTTCCCATAGCTAAGGTTCGGGTGATCCCTCCATCCAGGATTATATTTATTAGAAAATGGATCATACTTACCTTGAGGTTGTCCAGGAAAACCTCCAGCCATGTTGACTTGTTCGACTTCTTGAAGAGTTGGGCAGGCATCAGTTTGGTGCCCAACTACCGAGCAAATTCCACATGCTTTTACAGTTTGCATATTGCCTACTGCTAATTGACGAACAAGAGTAGTTAAACTAGTAATTTGTTGTTCAAGAGCAGAAATATTTACCTCATTCACTTGCTTAGACGGTTGGACAAGTCTATTGCCAAACTGTTGAGAATTCGCAGCCATGTTTGCAATTAGAGTTCTTGCGGCGTCTGGTGTCTTGTCAACTAAAGCACCACCGCTTGCAGCATCAATCATGCTTCTATCCATTGGAAAGAGTCCTTCATAAAAGTACTGGATGAGTAATTGATCACTGATTTGATGATGTGGGCAACTTGCACAAAGTTTCTTGAAACGCTCCCAATATTCATACAAAGACTCTCCATTGCTTTGCCTTATACCACAGATTTCCTTTCTAATATTGGCCGCCCTTGAAGCTGGGAAATATTTTTCAAGGAATAGTGTCTTTAAGTTATTCCATGTGGTGATGCTTCCGGAAGGTGAATAATATAGCCAATCCTTCGCTGACTCTTTCAAAGAAAATGGGAAGGCTCTCAACTTGATTTGTTCTTCAGTAACCCCTGTGGGTTTCATACTTGAACACACCACATGGAATTCCTTCAAGTGCTTGTGAGGGTCTTCACCTACAAGTCCATGAAAAGAAGGCAAAAGATGAATTAATCCAGATTTTAATTCGAATTGTACATTGGCATCCAGAGCAGGGAAAGTGATGCATAATGGTTGTTGATCTAAATTTGGAGCTCCAAGCTCTTTTAAGGTCCGATTTTGGGCCATGGGTTTCTCTTCTAAATTAGAATTGGTAGAATCGGTAGCCAGATCACTAAACTCTAATTTCTTCAAAGCTTGTTTCCTCCACCTGCGTACAGTTCTTTCAATTTTTGAGTTGTATGGCAAGACTTCTTTGTTAGCAGATCGAGTTATACGCATAAACCGTTAAAGATAGTGTAGCAATTATGTAAAAGAAACGAAAGAAAAGATTTAAAAAAAAAAAATTGGGACAAATGAAAAGCAAATAAACAAATAAAGAAATAAATAATTAAATAAACACAAAATAAGCTAGAAAATCTCCCCGGCAACGGCGCCAAAATTTGGTGAGCTGTCGTAGGCTTCCAAATTAAAACCTTACAAACGTAGTAGCGGGAGTAAGGATCGATCCCACGAGGAGTGACTAGTTTAACTTTTGTGCTCAAATTAAAGGTAGGGGGGTTTGGAATATATCGAGAATAAAGATAAAATAAAAGAGAATTTAAATAAACAAGAAATTTAATTGAACGAATAGAGCAATGAAAATAATATATCGAAAACACTTATAATAGGAGACCTTGGTTAGTAAAGATCCACCACCGGCATTCAACACTGATCATTGATTAATAAGGTAATTAATATGCAATTGAATATTTGTCGTGAAATTATTTCGTTTCTGTTTTCCCTTAGTTGTAGGTAAATAAAGCACAAGCGGTTT
The DNA here is from genome assembly GCF_001879475.1 of Ipomoea nil. Classification (NCBI taxonomy): domain Eukaryota; kingdom Viridiplantae; phylum Streptophyta; class Magnoliopsida; order Solanales; family Convolvulaceae; genus Ipomoea; species Ipomoea nil. The sequence continues at coordinate 2,158,638 of NW_017619189.1, read as the reverse complement.
AATTACCCCTAACTACTAAATAATCTAAGACAAGCGCTATAGATTTAATTTAATAGCAGCAATAGGAACTAGGAAAACCGACAAACTAAATAACACAAGCACAAGCGGTTGCATTTAATTTAGGAAAATATTCTACCCGAGACCAATTATCACTAAGCCGTCAATAATTAACCTCAGTTGCTACTGAATATTAGAATAATTTGTAGCACAACATTATCTAATATAGCAAATAATTATATCAAATAAATAACTAGTAGGCCTCCCTAGCAATTAAATGATACAACTATTCAAATAATTTTAGCAGAATATTTAATACTCAAATGCATAGAAACATATATAATAAAAATAAATAAATAATCTTACAGCATAATCAATTCCGGGGCATCAATTCACTAAGCCAAGCTAGAAGAAATTAGCCACGAATGGACATTGGTAACAACTTTAAAGAATAATCGAGAGGGGAAGAATGAACATTTTACAATAGAACACTTATAATATTTATACACTTTCTAAATTAAACCTAATGAACCTCTACCACTTATTCTCCTATTTTTGTGGCATGTCTGATTTCTTCTGTTAGTTGTGCTGCTTACTTATTCAAAAGGAAAGAAAGAGATAAAATGTTAGGATTAATAAATTCAATTGCAATGGATTGGACCACAACATAACTTACATTTATAATATATATATATATATATATATATATATATATATATATATATATATTATATATTATATATTATATATTATATATTATATATATTTAGTATACAGTACGTAACATATATATATATATATATATATATATATATATATATATATATATATATATATATATATATATATATATATATATATATATATTTATATATTAATTATTATATATATTATATATTATATATATTTATATATATTTAGTACAATATTTAGTTCATTAATTGTTAAACTCCAAAAAGAACAAATTATTAAATAATATTAAATAATTAATGCAAAATTATTATAAAGATGTACCTAAAATATGAGTGTAAAATATGCCCGTCAGAACTGTCGTGGCTTGGGCAATTCACGGACAGTTCGTGAAGTTGTGGGCCTTGTGTCCCGTAAGAAGCCTGATTTTGTATTTCTTATGGAAACTAAGGTTGACCGAACGCATGCTGAGTGTCTTCATGTCAAACTTGGTTTTGATGGTCTTTTCTATGTTGATCGTGTTGGTTTGAGTGGTGCACTAGCTTTACTGTGGATAAAGAATAATACAGCAAGACTTATGAGTTTCTCGAGGAATCATATTGATGTAGAGGTCAGTATGGATAGTTTCGCGAACTGGCGAATGACCTGTTATTATGGATACCCGGAACGCACCAGGCGTACGGAATCATGGGAATTACTAAAATCATTGGCACCGCGGTCTGGACTTCATTGGATTATGGTGGGTGACTTTAATGATCTCATGTTCCAGTACGAGAAGAGTGGGGGTAACCCACATCCGGATAATCTCCTTCGCGGTTTTTGGGAGGTTATTGAACAGTGTGGGCTGACTCAAATGCCCATGTGTGGATATCAGTTTACATGGGAAAAAGGAAAGGGCACGGCTGGATGGATTGAGAAGAGACTAGATAAGGTACTTGCTACTGATGAGTTGTGTGGTATTGTAATTGGGGCAAGGGTGTTTAATTTGCTAACGAGAACATCTTATCATTTTGCTATTTTCCTAGCAATTCAAGATTTTGTGGTGAGGGGAAGGGTGGGAAGGAGGAGGTTCCGTTTTGATATGACATGGCTATATGATGAGGGGTGTAGGGGTGTGGTGGCTAAATCATGGGACGAAGGAAGGAACGAGGGCACACCAAGCTGTATCATACACTGTGGAAATCGTTTGGCTCAATGGGGAGGTGACCGATATCATAAATTTGGTGAGAAACTTATCAACCTCCGTAGGGAGCAACTACACTTACGGGGACGCACTGATCCTACCTCTCTTGCCGAATTCCAGCGTTTGGAAGAGACACTCACCCGCATGGAAGCCCAGGAGGATGTTTACTGGAGACAGAGAGCGAAGCAACACTGGCTCAAGGATGCTGATGTTAACACAAAATTCTACCACAGGTATGCCTCTCACCAGAAAAAAAAAAAAAAGAATACTTTATCTAAACTCATGAATGATTGTGGGGAGGATATGAAGAATGTTATTCTGGAATATTTTGGGAACATCTTTTGCACCAATAATCCTATGAATGGGGAATCTTTGTTTGATAATGTGGTCCCACGAGTTTCCCAGGAACAAAATGAATCACTTTTACGGCCCTTTGAAATTGATGAAGTTAAAGATGCCCTCTTTGCAATGTTCCCTGATAAAGTACCTGGCCCAGATGGTATGAATCCAGGTCTCTACCAACATTTTTGGGATATAGTGTGGGGCGGGGGGATATTTCGAGTTTTATAGTGAACTGTCTGAATTTGCGCTCTTTTCCCTCTGGTTTAAATGATACTGATGTGGTGCTGATCCTAAAGAAGAATAACCCTGAGTTGGTCTTAGACCTTAGGCCTATAGCTCTGAGTAATGTGATCTACAGGGTTATGGCTAAAATGATTACCCAAAGGATGAAACCTATGATTGAAAATATTATATCTGAGTCACAAAGTGCTTTTATACCTGGAAGGTTAATCACTGGTAATATCCTAATAGCGGAAGAAGTGGGACATTATTTGAATAGGAAGCAGTGTGGGGCTGTTGGGTGGAGTGCGCTCAAACTAGATATGGCTAAGGCCTACGACCGTATGGAATGGCCCTTCTTACGAGGTATGCTTTTAGCGCTGGGCTTTGATGAAAGATGGGTGGAACTTATTATGCTATGTGTGTCCACTATGTCATATAGCTTCCTGATTAATGGCTCCCATAGTGAATCAATCACGCCCACTCGTGGCTTAAGACAGAGTGATCCACTATCCCCCTACTTATTTATTATTTGCGTCGAGGGTCTCTCTCTACTGCTACAGCGGGCTCAGAGTAAGGGGTTGATATATGGATGCAGAGTTGCTAGAGGTGCACCCCCTATTTCTCATTTATTTTTTGTTTTGATGATAGTCTGTTATTCTTCAAAGCAAATGTGCAGGAGGCCACTAAAATTAAAAATTGTTTATCAGTTTATGAGAACTTATCTAGACAAGTGATGAATTATCATAAGTCTAGTATATGTTATAGGAAAAACACATGTGAGGAAGACAAAGGGGAAGTGGCACAAATTTTGGGAGTGACTCGGGCTCCTAATTTTGAGAAGTATTTGGGACTGCCATCTTTCGTAGGAAGGAATAAGAAAGCAGCTTTTGCTTATATTGAAGATAAGATCAGGCAGAGAATTGGATCTTGGAATAAAAAATTCGTTATTGGTGGGGCTCAGGAACTAATCATGGTATTCACTGGAAGGCATGTGATAAGTTATGTATCCCTAAAAAATATGGTGGTCTGGGTTTTAAAAGTTTGAGAGCATTTAATTTGGCATTGTTAGGTAAGCAGGCATGTCCCTTTCTTACCAACACTGACTCATTAGTGTCTCGTGTTTACAGAGCTAGATATTATCCTAAGGACTCCTTTTCTGAAGCATTTTTAGGAAATAATCCTAGCTACTGTTGGCGAAGTATTATGGCGGCTAAAGACCTAATCTGTAGTGGAGTGAGACGACGTATTGGGAATGGAAATTCTACCTTAATCTGGGGACACCCCTGGCTCTAGGATGACTAGGATCCTAGGATTCAGACAGAGATGCCACCCCAGTTGGCTGGTGCTAGAGTGATGGGTTTAATCGACCAGGCTACAGGTTCATGCGACTATCATTTGCTCACGGATATTTTCCAACCAAGTGATGTGCCTAGAATTTTGAAAATACCGATTTCCCCAGAGTATGATGACATGTGGTACTGGCACGGGGATCCCAAGGGATGTTACACTGTTAAAAACGGCTACAGGCTCATTATTGGGAATTATGATGGCAATAGTGCTTTCAATAAATGGATCACTCTATGGAAACTAAAAATTCCACCGAAATGGAAAACTTTTCTATGGAGAGCTATTAGTGATATCCTTCCCACCACAAACAACTTGCTTATAAAGAGAGTATAGGTTAATCTGATGTGCGCCATGTGTGGGATCATCAATTAGGACATTATGCACTCATTAGTGTTGTGTGGTTATGCAAATTCCATATGGATTCAATCCAACCTTCCACTCCCAAACATTGTGACAAATATTTTTCATGAATGGTTTAGTGCATTATTAAATAGTCTAGACACTGATGGAATAATCTACGCAGCTGCAATTTTATATCACCTATGGAGAGCACGGAACACAGCGGTTTGGGATGCATGCCTACCGTTACCGAAGAAATTATTGGCAAATGCGGGTGCTACCATGCGGGCATGGCGCCGAGTTCACGATGGAGCAGCCGCCCATGCACTTGCCGGAGACGACATCGACGCTGCTGCCCAGCCGACGCCTCCGGTGCCATCATACCTGCCTGAGGCTACCGACAACCCCCAGCCGGCGAACCCAGCAATGCCACTGCCGCCCGATTCTGCCGACGCACCATGCACTGCCGCAACCATCTGGGGTACTCCACGCAGCGACACAACCAAGGAGATGTTACGTCGATGCGCGATATCACCATGCAGCGAACTCGGCTACGGTTGGGGCATTACTTATGGATGCAGATGGTAGATATATTTCAGCCTTTAGTGCACCGCTACCGAGCTGTTTTTCCCCACTTATGGCTAAGCCGTATGCGTGTAAGGAAGCCTTGTCATGGCTACGAGCACGTGGTGAACGGTCTATAGAACTATACACTGATTGTCAGACACTTCAGAGCTATCTAACCTCGACGGGAGCCCCACATCATTCGTATATTGGTTATGCCATTGATGGATGCAGAGCATGCATATCTACGTTTACTTCCTCTTCAGTTAGTTTTATTCCTAGATCGCAGAATTATTTAGCACATACGTTAGCTTCTACTGCTTTTCAATTTACAACAGTTATGTATTGGGACAATGTCTCAGCTGACTCTATCTCAGTTTATCTATAAATACAACCACATTGGTTGACCTTCAAAAAAAAAAAAAAAAAAAGCATTGTAAAATTATAAAATTATCCTTCTAATTTTAAGGTTTATAAAACTTTTGTTAAGTTTTAACATTTCTATTTAGTTATGGGTGAAAAAAAAAATTGCAAAGTCACAAACCTAAGACTTGAAGGTGATCGAAGTGTCTATTAGAGGAATTCAAGGACAAAAAAAAAGACAATTTTCCTTATTAAATTTTAAAAGTTTCATCTAGTTATGGGTGAAAAAGAACCACCAATGTAACAATTATTAAATGGTGAAAACTGAAAAAGTGACTATGAAACAAATTCAATGATTGAGTAAGTTATTGTGAAACAACTCAATGACTAAAAATACTTTTTTCCCTAAAAGATAAAAACATATGATGCACAAAGTTTGTTGTTGTACTATTTAACTTGAAGGCATAAGATTACCTTTATACTTTGCAAAATTTTCTTACTTTGCCATATCAACATATTTACAATTTACAATTATTTTTCTATATCTATATAATTCTAACTCACTCTCAAAATATAATATAATAATAATTATTAGTATTTAATTAAATTTATTACTAAAATAGAAAAAATCACACAATTATTGTAAAAGTTTTTTTTTTTAAGTACACACAAATAGTATTTGCATTTTTATTTCATATTTTGAAAGCTTGTAAATACCATTGATTATTTTTTTTTAAAAGTCCACTTGATCATCCTTGTTATATTGCAATTGGGAGAGTTGTAACGATAAACATGGTCTAAGTCTATAGTTTGCCACTCTTTCAAGCAATGTTGCATATGCCATTGGCCAACCTTAAAAGAAATTTTATGTGCAATTGTGCAAATAACAATTCTTTACAGTTACATTTTTTGAAGACTGTAAATGTTTAATGTGAACTCACTTTAATGTTAAATCATTAATTAATTCATATAAATTCACCCAAAACTGATTATTCTAACTTAATTAATCATAGGACGAACTTGTAATGTTTATTAATTAAAATATTGTACTTATTAATGAGGAGTAAGATAAATAAAGAAATACAATAAAATTTTTAAAAAATCACAGATCTCAAGAACAAGGGTGTCCTAAAAGTTGGATCTTCTAGAATGTGTTGACGCTTGAGATTTTGATCGCGAAGAAAGGGAACAAGACCCAACTTAAAGATATTTATTTGGGTTGGGTTGTAGAGGTAATATCTGAGACGATGCAATAGGAGGAAGTTAAGTGTGGATCGTTTAGTCCGCTATACTAAATGAAAACAATAGTTTCGGAAAGAAATTTATATTGATCAATCAAATTTACAAAATACATATCGGAAATGATAAAAGATTGATTTGCAATAATGCACTGAGAGGGAAATGAAATTCTAAAACAAATAATACAGAATCCTAATAGACATCATATGCTATGGATCGACAGAATGCCTTAGCTTTTTACAATCATTTTTCAATGTATTTTTTTTATTAACAAATGACAACTTTCGGTTGAAAATTAAAATTTAAGGTACGTTATTGGGTCAAATTGATAATTCAAAGCTAAAACAAGTAGTAGTAACCCAATTGTTCAGGCGACTATTTGCAGTCAATGGTTATAACGTGCACCAGGATCCACAATTCACTGTGGACACTAGTCTAATACACAGAATTCATGTTTATAATGCACAGAATTTATGCTTATAATACATATACAAATAAACACGATATAATGAACATGAATTCTGTGCATTATGAATATGAATTTTGTGTATTATATAATTGATGACATGTGAACACTTAACATAATACACATAATTCATGTTCCATAAATTTTGTGCAATACAAACATGAATTCTATACTTTATGAAGTCAATTTTTGTGTATTACTGTGGGCCCAGATCCATGATATAATTTGTCATTTGCAGTATTAACTCCTTAAAAATGTCTCTTCTTATCACTATTATCAAACTACAGAGATGTGTAATTCATATCATGTTGATACGTATCTTTATCAATTACCAATACAACTCCAATAATAACAACAACAAAAAGGTACAAACTTTATTGGGAGTTGACAAAATAATTGATAAAAATACTGGGCAATTTGCAAAATAATAAAATATTCCATATAAAATACCGCGTGCAGAATGTGCAATATGAAAAGTTGAATCCCAAGACTTTGTATATTTGTGCAATAATAATATTTAAATAAATAAAAAAAACAGGACAGCTGGAAAATTATTGTGTCGTTTTCTAAAATTCTTAACCAGTATTTAATGCTTCTCCATTAGTCTGGTGGCTTGAAAAGCAGCACGACTTGTGCACAAACTTGTGGAGTTGTGAACTCCTATTCCCTCCCTTATATACTTCTCACCCTCCTCTCTTATTCATTCTCCACCCAACCCATCTTCATTACTTTTCTCCCTCAGATTCAGACATGGGAAGAGCTCCTTGCTGCTCCAAAGAAGGGCTCAGAAAAGGGCCTTGGTCTGCCAAGGAGGATTTGCTGCTCACTAATCACATTCAACACCATGGAGAAGGCCAATGGAGATCTTTGCCCAAGAAAGCTGGTACCCTATACATACTCTTTTTCTTCTTCATTCTTTCTTGAGTTTTACTACATGGACTCTCAAAGTTTATTCCTCCCTTTATGTGACGAACACTGATAAGTTATTTTTTTCATGTGGGTTCCAATACAAGTGTCTAGATTAAGATTTTTGTGTGTAGGAGTGATCACTGATAAGTCACTTTTTTCATGTGAATTCCAATACAAGTGTTTACATCAAGATTTGTGTGTGTGTGGGAGTAAAAGTTAAAGAATAGAAATTAAGAGTATATATAAGTATTTTCCTTCTTTTCCAAATTGCACATTATTATTATCTCATTTGTTGGGCGAGGCTTGAATGGTCAAATCCAGCTATTATTATTAAATAAAAACAAAGAGTCAAATTTAACAACTTGTCTTACGAAACGTGACAGTGACGATGACTACTACATATGTATAAAGAAATAAAGTCACGCATTTGTTATCAATTATAACTTTTGACGGGATTGTTGGGCGGGTAAAACGAGCACCCGCCTTACAAAATGTGATGGGTTTCTTGTAGGCACTAAGTCTCAGTGGTCCTCCTACCTGGGGCTTCTTGTGGGCATTAGGTCGCACTGGTCCTCCCACCCTAGGGCTTTTTGTGGGCGTCGGCTCGCACTGGTCCTCCCACTTAATTGGTTGTTGAGTCAGCGTGATTTACTACCTCCACAAATCCGGTCCCACTAAATATTTAACCTTTTGAATTGTTTTGACTTGCAGGGTTGCTTAGGTGTGGGAAGAGTTGCAGGCTGAGATGGATGAACTATTTGAGGCCGGGGATCAAACGGGGGAACTTCAGCCAGGAAGAGGAGGATTTGATCGTGCGGCTACATTCACTCCTGGGGAACAGGTGGTCCCTCATTGCAGGCAGGTTGCCAGGTCGAACGGACAATGAGATCAAGAACTACTGGAACACTCATCTCCTCAAGAAGCTCAAGAGCGCCGGGATCGAACCCAAGCCCCGCCACTCCAAAGACTCCAAGAAAAAGCCGGCGAAACCCCGCCCAAATCCCCAGAAACTCACCGCCAATACTAAAAAGAAGCACAAGAAGGCTAGAAACGACGAACAATCTCCCCGGCAAGACTCCGATCAGACGGCGACGGCGCCGGAGAAGAGGACAAAAGTTTACGCTCCGAAGCCCATCAGGCTCTCGCCGTCGCCGGCGTTCTCGAGGAACCACAGCCTCGAAGACGTCGCCGGGAGCGTCTCCTCCAGCTCCGGCGAGGTTGACAACAAAGCAGTAGTACTACAGGGTACTACAGCGGAGCCGCCGCCGCCGCCGTTCATCCCGTGGCACTTGTATGAGCTAGGAGGAGACGTGGACTTCTGTGATCAAATTCTGGACGGCTGTGATCTCTCCTCCCCCAAGTGCTCGGGCCCCACCAGTGATGGCTTGCTGGAAAAAGTGTACGATGAGTATCTTCACCTTCTTTCCGAGAATTGCTTTGAACCTTTGACCGATGATTGTTTGTGCGATTATCCTTTTGTGGATTATAATGTAGCCCCGACATCGAGCAATAATTCGAGTCTAAATTAAATTAATTAAAATTACGTGAGTAATAATGGAGTGGTTAATGAGTAATTTTACTGCGGACTATCTAGCTTAGTCTAGTCAGTAAATGTAAAGTTGTGTTGTGTAATTGTAGCTGTAACAAAAAGTCAGTGAAGTAATTTTGTTGAGTTCTACTACATCTACTCCTAAATTCTACTTCTCACTTTTATTCATTGACATGACATGACAAACAAGGATATAATGTTTTTATCATGTGAGTTTTAGAAAAAATGTCTACATCAAACATTAATAAGAGGAAGTAAAAGTTATGAGTAAAATGTGAGTTTATATAATATTCTATCTGTCTTACACTCTTAGTTACTATTCATCGGTCGAACAAACTCTTTATTCTTTTTGTGTTTAATAGTACTTTTAGTGTAATTTCTAAAAACTAACATGGTTGACGTGGTGGTTCAGCATCTCGTTCCTTAAGCATAAGGTTGGGGGTTTGATCCCACCCATGTGAATGGAACAAATCATTTGGCCAGTTCCCTACCACTTAGTGTGCTAACAGTAGGGATGCGAAAATTAGTTTTCTGACTATCGGCGGGAGGGATACCCTTGGGTAACCAAAAAAAGTGTAGTTTCTAAATATATAAATTTTGTATACTAACATTAAACTTAATATTATGAAAATTTGAATTAAAAATAACTCCAATCAAGCCTCGTTAGTCGAATCAGATATATAAAATGGGACGGGGAGAGTACTTTTCAATTTTATTTGTTTTTTTCATTGAGTTTTATTACCTAGACTTTCAAATTTTTACTCCTTTGATGTGGCGAACACCGATAAACTACTTTATTTCATGTGGTTTTCAAAACAAATGTCTATATTTTAAAATTTTATGTGTGAGAATAAAAGTTAGAAGTATAAAATAGAAATATACATATTATTTTTTTTTCATATATTTCCATTTTGGAAAACAGAAAATATTGTTATAAGTACAGCACGTGACATGATGTGATGCTCATTCAAGCCTTTCACTTTCATAATGTCCTTTCTTTTCCATGAGGTCAATCGGTTCACGTGAGGTGATTCAATCTCTCCAAAGTCTCCGGATCTGAAATCAACATTTTGGTTCGCAAGTTTTTTTTTTTTATCTTCTATAATATTGTACTCCGTATCTTCTATAATTTTGTCGTGGATTAACAAGATTTGATAAAGGTTATTTTTTATTCAAATTTTCATAATATTAAATATAAAAAGTATTATTAAATACAAAAAATAAGTAAAATAATAAACAAAGAGGTTTGACTAATGAATAGTAAGTAAAACAGTTAAAATGAGATAGATGAAGTATGATTTTATGATTATCAAAGTGGTTCGTCGCATGGACCAACACTATCGAAAAAAGATGGCTTGATTGTCGGAAAATAACTCAAAAATACTCTCGTGTGTATTCAGTATTGTAAACCCTTTGTCTAAGTATTCTCCGGCTAATTATACATGTACAAGAAGAGTTAATTTAAGAAAAAACGTTTTTCTAGCCTTAAATGCCATCAATGAAGCCACGAATGCCCTAATCATAGAAGAATGAAAAGTGTTATATATTAATTAAAAAGTACATGGTATTACTACATTGTAATAGAGTCAGTAGCATTCAAAAAAATTAAAAAGTACAGGGTATTCGTATTTGAATAAAAAGTATGAAATATTATATTTTCTTTAAAATAATATTACTCCGTACAATATATTGTTTCAAAATTACTCTGTTAATACATCTTTACTAAAAGTTACTAAAAGTTAATGCATTTTCGAGTACATCTCTACTAAAAGTTAATACATTTTCGTTGAAATTTATTATTATTTTTCTTCAAAAGTTAATTTTTTTTAATATTGAAAAGTATTATATTTATATGAAAAAGTATTACATTTTTATTGAAAAGTATTACAAGATCATTGAAATATAATAGTCTTTGATTGAAAAGCATTACATTTTCACTAAAAAATATTATTTTTTCTTTAAAAAGTATTACATTTTCACATACTGAAAAAGATTACTTTTACTTTGAAAAGTATTGCATTTCCAATAAAAAAGTATTACATGTTCATTGAAGTTTTTTTTTTTTAATTTTTTTTTATTAACAAGTATTTTATTTTTACTAAAAAATATCACTTTTTTCTTAAATTATTATTTTATTTGTTTATTTAAAATTCGAGACAAACATTAATATTTCTAATATTAACTGATTTGGTTGGTGTGAGTGGCCGTGTACTTTTGTCTCTTAAGAGAGGTCGGGAGTTCGAATCCCTTCTCGTATGAAAAAACTAATTTGGCCAACACTTTGCCCCTTAATTGAGCCGGAGCCGGTACAAATGAGGATTAGTCTGAATATGGTACGAGATTATTAGAGCTGTACACCTCGTAGTCTGAGAAAAAAAATATTTCTTATATTTTGAAATGAAAGGAGTACCATGATATATGCTTCATGGATGACGCGTTGACGTAATTTTATTACTTTATAAAAAAATCAGTAAAATGAAAAATAATTCGACATCTTATTTTGATAGAATAATAAATCTAAAAATACATGAATGTCAAATAAAGAGGTAACCAATTTTTGATATTCCTGAAACAAAAAAAGAGCAGGGTAATTTTTATTTTTTTTAATTACTCATGATTCCTTACAAGCTAAGGTAGTATCTGTTCTATACTTTTCAAACTTTTTTCAGTCCAAAAAATATAAACTACCACCACTGAAATTTGAATCTATAATCACTCATTTAAAATGATAACGATAGTTGACAACAGGAATAGTATTTGTGAATTTCAACTTATTCCCTAAATGGAATACTATTTTCGAACGGTCAGTAGAAAAGTTGAAATGGAAAACAAAACTCAATCGAACACAACTTCTATTTTTTCATTTTTTTCTAAAAATGTTTTCATTCAAATGTACTACAAATATTTACAATGACGGGTTGTCATTATGGGGAAAAAATAGTATAATGTCAAAGACAATCGCATTAAGAATGCGTGTTATATTTTATGAAATTTTATTTTCATAAAATAATTTAACACCTATATAACATTATTGAAGTTCCCCAATCATTATATATATTGCTAAAGAAAAATCAAGGCAGTATTTTAGTTTGACTGGTCTTCAATCATTATTGGGAAAGTTGGTATTGATGGTACACCCTTTACCAGGTATATACTTCCTCCCTCTCACAAGTGTCTGGTTCAATTAACGAGATTTGACTGATATTATTTTTAGTTTAATTTTTTATAATATTAAGTTTAATATTTATATACGAAATTTATATATTTAAAAACTATAATAAAAGTACTATTAAATACAAAAAATTATATTTAAAGATAATTAAAAAATACTAAAAAATAACAAAAAAAATTAATTTGACTAACAAATAATAAATATGACAGATAAAATGAGATTAGTATTTCATATTCTTAGCAATGTTTGAACAACTAACTCTGCGTATTGGAATTGGCAAAGGCTAGCCTACAAGGCCATCGCAATCTTAGGCTGCTGAATTGGGATATCTCACTTTTGTGTGTTCAAAACTTGTAATAATGACCACATTTTCTTCCAGTTTTTGGCCAATTTGTCATTTATTGCCCGCATGAAAATAATTGAAGGTTTAATGTCAATATTAACTTCTCAACTATTATATACTCCGTGTATATATATATACTGTTGGACTAAAAATTGAATAGATTTCGCATTTTATTTTTAAAAGATTTATCACTTTCAATTATTGTTAGATACCAAATTAATTATATTATGATTAAAATTTACAAATTTTTAAAGTCAAATATCAAATTTAATCAATTTTAAAGTCAATGATTAAAAGTGAAAAAAAAAAAGGCTGTCATTCCAAATGGATAGTTACAGGATCAAACCGTAGTAGTGGAATCATTGATTCTTTAGGTGGATTCAGAAAGTATTGAACAAATTTAAAGTTGAGAACTAAAAGTGAAAGTTTGACAATTTTAATGTTGAGAACCAAAAGTGAAAAAATTAGCGGAATGATTAAAATAAATTAACCCTTGGGGGTGGGGTTGCTTTTCGTTTTGTTTAGTTTTATTATTATTATTATTATTATTATTATTATTATTATTATTATTATTATGATGGCTTTGGTCAAGTCTTCGTTTCAGCATGCCAAGCTACAGAATATCCTATATATAGTTGGACCGGTCAATTTAGTTGGTTCTTAGGTGGTAGATTGTAATTTAAAAAAAAAAGGGTAGTAGATTGAACAAAATTATATACTATATATAATGGCTATAGATGAGCCACGTGAAGGTTTTAATTTGTTGGTTGGTGCATTAAATAAAATTATTAACGTTGTAATGAGATTTGATTAGCGAAGTGTTGTAATAATGAAGATGCAACGTTTGACGGCAAATTATATCATGCCCCAGGGTGCATAATCATTGTGCGTCCTATTCCAAAACGATGTCGTTTTGTTTCTTTCTTTTTCCAAAAATTTCGTTTTTCGTATCTGTTGTTAATTTTTTTTTTAAAATAAAAAAAATCCATGTTTCGAAAGTACATAATTGCATAATAGAATGTACATAATTGTATAATAGAATGTACACAAATTCCTAACATAATACAAATAATCTTTTTTGAAAGGTTAATACACATAATCTAACATGATATATAATACACATAAATTCTTAACATAATACACATAAACTCTTAACTCTTAAAAAAAATTTCATGTTTTGAATGTACATAATTGTATAATAGAATGTACATAATTGTATAATAAAATTTACATAATTGTATAATAGAATACACAAATCACGTCGCGTCAACTCCCTACACAACTTAGCAAAACGACGTCGTTTTGGGCCGGGCAGGGCGCACAATGCATTGTGCGCCCTAGTGCATGATATAACGATTGACGTTTGACTGCTACCAGCCGTACGTTGAAGTAGCTGGGACGATGCAGACGACATATATATTGTTTCCAAAACATTGAATCTCCACTCTCAAGGGCCTTACGCCTGGCCCGACAAAGCATCTGAGAGGATATAACTCATGATAACTCAACTGAATACAAATGCTAGACATTTGCTTACTGTGCACGAAGAGTCCCCTCACTTTAAGAGGTTGGTCTCACACTGACACTAAGAAGATTCGATTTCAGATCATTATTCTCAAATTTAATTATTATGACCAACTAAGCTATTTATATGGGCACATGAGACACACATATGTATATATATATGTATATAGGGAACAGGGACGAAAGCTATAGCAACGATGCGCATGCAATGAGCTGACAAACTGCGCCAACCCGCTCAGAAGGTGAACCGTACCCAGTCAAATCCTGCAATTAAAAACAATAAATGTTTCTTAGGGTGTGTTTGGTTCGCAAATAGGAATCAGAATCGGAATCGGAATCGGAATAGGTATAAATACTTGGTAATGGTAATAAGTTTTATTTGGTAGTAGGGTGGAATGGGAATGGTTACTAATAGTAGTGCTTGAGAATAAATAAGAGAATGAAACACTTCTTTTATTGGGTATGGATTTTTCAATTGATGGGGTATTCGAAACCCATTGTAGTGTTCTAAAAACTTATCAACCAAACAACAACAATCACTTTCATACCTATTTCTATGGGCAAAACCCACCAACCAAACACATCCTTAATCCATCGCCATCCTAACGATTTCTGCATTTATATTCGATTGTCACAAATTCTATTACCATAATGTTATGATTTTACTATACACCTAAACCCACCGAGTCTTCCACAATATAATCAAATCAATTGCCATTCATTAAAGGTTGTTTGGTAAATTAGAAAATGTTTTTCGAAAAAGAGTTAACAGTTAATGCCCCATATTATAAGGTTCTCTGAGTATAGTATTTTTGTCACGTTTAGTCATAAATTTTCAAGTTAATCACTTGTGGTCCTTTAGATGAATGTATATCACTTGTAATATTGTTCAACAGTGAATGATAATAGAACCGAGTACAAAGATATATACACAGAGACCTATATAACATAGACACCTAAACACAATATAATATAAGAGTCCTAATACGCCCCCGCAAACTCAAGGTGGTAAAGTAACAACATTGAGTTTGTCACGCAAGAAGGAAAAACGAGAAGAACCGAGAGGTTTCGTGAAAATATCCGCCAGTTGATCCTTCGTTGAAATAAACTGAACCGCCAGATGACCAAACGCCACCTTGTCCCGCACAAAATGATAATCGATCTCCACATGCTTAGTCCTGGCATGAAAAATCGGATTCGCACAGAGGTACGTGGCCCCCAAATTATCGCACCACAAGCGAGGAGGTGAAGGCAACTGTATACCAAGCTCAGCTAACAATGAAACCAACCAGGTCACCTCAGCTGAAGCATCCGCAAGCCCCTTGTACTCCGCCTCAGTGGACGACCGAGCCACAGTCTTTTGCTTCCGACACGACCAGGAAACCAGATTACTCCCCATAAAAACCGCAAAACCGCTCGTAGATTTCCTATCAACAGGGCACCCAGCCCAGTCCGAATCCGAGAAAGCATGAACAACCAAAGAGTCGGATTTAGAGATACGAAGCCCAAAATGTAAGGTGCCCTTCACATAACGAAGCACACGCTTCAAATCAACCCAATGAGCAGTCGTGGGGGCATGCATAAACTGACACAACTTATTCACTGCATAAGACAAATCAGGCCTAGTAATAGTGAGATATTGCAAAGCACCTGCCAACCGGCGATAGGGCGTAGGATCCGATAACAAGTCAGACTCAACAGAAGAGTCAGCTCTCGTAGTGGACACAGGCGGTAGGGGGGTCCGATAACTGGCAGGGGGGTCCGATAACTGTTATTCTCAGGCGGTAGCGTTTCCTGAGTGGAGAGCAGCCATGGACTTGGAATTCAACGCTCTTTTGCAGAATCATACTTGGCGTGGGGGCCCGGGACTATCTTTTTCTTTTAGGATGACAGTTAAGAAATTAATAATACTTTTTTGTTTGGTTCATTTCTTAAAATTCAACATATTATTTGTTATAATAATAAGAGTGAGTTCTATTTTTGGTCCTACTGTTATATGACCGTTTTCAATTACAGTCCACTTTAATTTTTTTTGCCACTTTACAACCACTGTTATTGAATGTGTTCCAATTTTAGTCCATCGTTAATATTTTCGTCAAGAGGACGTATAATCAAAGGGTATTTTGGTCTTTTTATGTTTGTCTCTTCTCTTTTAATCCAGGCGCTTCGTCCTCCTCCTCTGATATTCGAAGATGGCTCTTCGAACAACGAGAATGGGAAGCCAAAGCTACATCGTTTCATTCGTTCCAACATGGACCGGCGAGGTTTCTTAGGTTTTTAGGTTTAATGTTCTCATTTCTTTAGTCAAACATAGTCTTGGATGAGAAGAAAGATCAAAATACCCCTAGATTACACGGCCTCTTGATGGAAATACTAACGGTGGGACTAAAAGTGGAACACATTCAATAATAGTGGTTATAAAGTGACAAAAAAAATTAAGGTGGACTAAAATTATTGGAAACGGCCCTATAACAGTAGGGTCAAAAATGGAATTCACTCTAATAATAATAATAATAATAATAATAATAATAAGTGGCAGTATGGTGGTGGTGGTGTCACTGGCGTGATTGTGGCGGATGTGGTGTGATTGTGGCGGAGGTGGTGGTGGTGGTAATAATAATTTAAAAATTAGCATGAAGAGAGATGATAGGCAAGATAAAGACGAGAAAATAGAGAATTCAGAAAATGTCTTCCAACTATTAAACTAGGAATCAAATTGGGTCTTTTTCCAACTGATGTTATTATTATTATTATTATTATTATTATTATTATTATTATTATTATTTGTAATGGCTTTGGTCATCAAGTCTTAGTTTCAGCACGCCAAGCTACAGAATATACCTTATTAACGTTGTAATGAGATTTCGTTAGCGAAGTGTTGGAAAAATGAGGATGCAACGTTTGACGGCGCAGACGACACATATGTATATAGGCAACAGGGACGAAAGCTACAGCAACGATGCGCATGCAATGAACTGAAAAACTGCGCCAAAGCGTTCAGAGCAGCATTCACAATGGTGGAGTTTCTTTTGTGGTTTCTGAGGAATTTTTGTAAGAGTGATTAGAAAAAACCATATATGACGAAAGAGAAAAAAGAAAAAACAATACTGATTAAAAAAAAAAAAAACAAGAGAATGTCAACTCGCCTGCACGCGCCCGCTGGATGCACTTGTGACGTTCACGCAGAGCGCGTGAGACTAAGAACTTTTTTTTGTGGGCCCATATTTATGCAAATAACCCCATCCTTACAAAAGCTCCTCTTTCTTCTCTCTCTTGTACTCTCTCTTCGCAACATCCCTTAACATGATTCCAAAAATCCTATATAATTCACTGATAATAGTGCTCTCATTAAGGTGAACCCTACCCAGTCAAATACTGCATGCATTTCTTTTTTTTTTTTTCTTTTTTAATTGTTTCTCAATCCATCGCCATCCTAACGATTTCTGTAGATCCATGATATAACAGCAATCCGTACGGATAGGCATATGCGTTATATTCGATTATTGTCACAAATTCTGTCACTATAATGATGTGATTTTACACCTAAACCCACTGACTCTTCCACAGACCACAATATAATCAAATCAATTACCATTTATTAAAGGTTATTTGGAAATTTAGAAAATATTTTTTTGAAAATGAGTTAAGAGTTAATGCCATCTAAGGTTCTTTGAGTATAATATTTTTGTTACGTTTAGTCATAAATTTTAAAATTAATCACCTATGGTCCTTTAACTTTTAATTTTAATCAACTGAGGTCGTTCAACTTTCAAGTTAATCACCCGTGGTCCTTTAACTTTCAAATTTTAACTAACTATGGTCCTTTTATAATGACTACGACTCGTAAAAATTTGAAAGTTGAAGGGCCACGTACATGTGGTTAACTTGAAAGTTTAAGACTAAACGTGACAAAATCTCTATACTCGGAGGACCACATATAGTATTAACTCTTTCAAAAAATAATTTCCAGAAAATGACACATTTTTTGAAAAATATTTTCATTTCTAGTGTTTGACTAAACGTTAGAAAACTATCTTTTTCTTTTTTGAGGAAAGTTAATAAATAATATTGTTTTTTTTGTTTGGTTCATTTCTTAAAATTGAACACATTATTTGTTATAATAATAATAATAATAATAATAATAATAATAATAATAATAAGTAGAAGTATGGTGGTGGTGGTGGTGATGTGGTAGTGTGGTAGTTGTAGTGATGGTGGTGGTGTGGTTGTGGCGGAGGTGGTGGTGGTAATAATAATCCAGAAATTAGCATGAAGAGAGATGATAAAAAAGATAAAAGACCAGAAAATAAAAAATTCAGAAAATGTCTTCTAACAATAAAACAAGATAAAGACTGGAAAATTGAAACACAATTGTAAGAGATCAAGTCTAGCAATTATAGAAGATGAAATGGAAAAATCAAGACATGGAATTAAAGATGAATGAAGAAAGATTACCGAACTTGAATCTAGAATTACAATGTTCAATTACACAAATTGAATGTAATTGAAGAGGAAATCTTCTACAATCAAGGAGAGTTGTCAATTCTCCACAACTCTAGATCAGATCATCTACCTCTAGGAATTGAAGAATGTATTGAAGCTAGTTGAATCTAGGTCTAAGCTAGAGAGAGAAATTTCTAATCTACAAAGTTTTGAAAATTACAAAATGAAAAGATAAAATGAGAGATAGCTAGCCAATTCCGCCACAAACCCTTTTTAAGGCGCTGAAACCTAGTGGAAGTACGAGAGTCGTACACTTGTATGCCCCTCGTGACGGGGTTTCTGCAGCGTTTCTCAATTTGCACTCCTCTTTGGTTGCTCCAATTCAAGCTCATATGCCCTCCTTTTAACTCAAAACCCTTCAAAACACCAAAGTGTACATATTTATAGGGCTTTGCAACACATTAACATGTTTCAAAGCATTTCCATCATAAATCATCAACAAAGGATTCTATTTAAGCACAACACAACCCCAAAATCACCCTTAAAAGCATGCGTCTTTGGCACTTATCAAGACGCATTTCCCTTGATGTATCAATGGCTACCTTTTTAGTTTTGCTTTTCTTGGAAGCATCAATTGTATTCCTTTCATATTTCATGTATTCCATTGTGAACACCCGATTCACAATTAACTGCTCACAAAATCATGTATGACTTATATGTGTTTCCTCTTTCCATTATAGACATTGTTTTTGTAACGCAATAGAATTGTGAATCACAATGCATAGGTATAAAAGGCGATGGATACCCCCACTGTGGTATGTAAGCTAATAAGTTTATCAACCATTAAGTCTCTTGTCCTGCTGGGTCTAACGCTATGAATTCAGCCTCCATAGTTGATGGACACACGATTGTTTAGTTGATTTCCATAATATACTCGCTTCGGCAATAGTGAAAACATATCCACTAGTAGAGCATACTTCATCACTGTTATTGACCTATTTTGCATCACAATAGCCTTCCAGTACAGAGGGAAACCCAACATAGTGGATATCCCAATCCATAGTACCTTTAATGTATCGTAGCACTCGTTTAAGTTCACTCCAATGGTCTCCACTTGGGTTGTGAGTGTAGCGACTGAGCCTATTCACTACTGTTAGAGTCAGGGGGTTGGTTGAGAGGATTACTCTCAACCTTCCAATTTGATTTTTGAACTTAGTGGTGCAGGTGCCTTTGTAGCTTGTATATATAGAGCTTCTCCTGTACAGTACAGATAACACAGTAATACAGATACACAGTTTACACATACTGCTAGTGCTTGTCTTACATGGTATCAGAGCTCCGACGACGGTGAGGGAATGGGTGGTGTTCGGAGAAGGACGGCGACCCTTCGCCGACGTTTCGCGACACCACTGGAGCCGCCATACGCCACCGCCACAATTCATCGCTGACTCACGTGCCGGCGCGTGAGAGTGATTCCGGTGACCGTTTGCGACGGCGAACATACCAGACGACTCGCTGTGAGGAGGACTGACGTTCTGGGCAGTTTGCGCGAGGATTTGTTGAAGTTTTTGTTGAAGTGTTCTCCCAGTTGAGAGTCTGCGTAGGTTTGGTCTTGGTTTGAGTTTTTTTGTTATTTCTTTTATTATGGCGGAAGAAAGGAATATTACTTTTAATGTTATATCTACCCCATCTAAATTAGTTGATGTAGTACTCGCACCGAATGTGTCTAATTTTGGAGAGTGGAGATTTCTTATTGAAATTAATTTAGGGGGTATGGGTAAAGATAAACATTTGACTGGGACATGTCCAACAGAGCAAACTGAGGCTCAAGAGTGGAACATGGATGATAAAGCTTTATTATCCCGAATAATAAATTGTATTGATAAAAAAAATAATTCTATCTATGCAACACTGTAAAACCGTGAATGAGGTTTGGGACTTGGTGAATAAATGGTTCAGTGGGAAGAACAACCTGAGGAAATTGTATCAATTGTCACAAGATGTTCATCGTCCCCCCCAAAATGGACAGAGACATCCGGGATTATTTTTATGATTTCAAGGGTGCGAGTGAGGCGTTATGTACTGCTATGCCAGTCACGGATTTGGAGACAGTGAAAAAGCAACGTGATCAGTTGCATGTGTTTAGCTGGATTTCAGGGTTAGATAAAGAATATGATGTCCTGAAGTCTCAGTTACTAGGGCATAAAGAATTAGAATCAATAGACCAAGTTTTCACTATGGTCCAGAATGCCTCAAGTCCAGGTAGTGGAGTCTCGGAGAAGCATGTTTTCATAGCACAAGGGGATAGTAGAAGTGTAGGTTCTGGTAATCGCGAGGGTCGATTCCCAGGACGTGGTGGCTTTGGTAGAGGAAGTGGTCGAGGGGGACCTATATCAGGAATATAAGGCTCCTAATAATTTTGGCATATTCTTCTTGAGATACAGACACATTTTTTATTCTTAAAATTTTTAATATTAAACTAGAATTATAGGGTGTGTTAGCCGGTGTTACATCAAAACTGTTAAACGTTTTCAAAAGTTTTTCCACACAATGACCTTGTGATAGGATTTATCCATTTCCACTTTTAGTGATTTTTACACAAAAAATAACATCGATTTCACCTAGATCTTTCATGTCACAATTAGCAGATTAAATAGTCTTTTTGTTTCACTTATAACAATGATATTTACACTAAATATCAGCATATCATCAACATAAAGACATATTATCATGAAATTAGACTCAAAGGCTTTGAAATAGAGACAAACATCTGATCTATTAACGAAGTAACTTAGACCTAACAAGGTATTGTGAAAATTTTCATACCACTATTTAGGTGTTTGTTTTAAGCCATATAGCGACCTTTTGAGTCTGCATATCTTATGTTCTTTCCCAAGGATAGCACATCCAGGAGGTTGCTCCATATAGATCTCTTATTCTAGATCACCATTTAGAAAGGTTATTTTGGCATCCATCTAGTGGACTATCAACCTGTGCAAATAGGCTAAGGTAAACAAAGCAGGAATATTTTCAATTTTAGTTACTGGGAAATAAGTATATTTTCAATTTTAGTTACTGGGAAATAAGTATAAAATAAATCGTCCCCGAAATTCTGTTTATAGCCTTTAGTCACAAGTCTCACTTTAAACCTTTCAATTGAGCAATTTGTTTTTTGTTTTCTCTTGAAAATCCACTTATAACCTATTGGTTTACAGCCTTTAGGCATATCTACTAGCTCCCAAGTGTGATTCAACTGAATAGAGTCTAATTCACTTTTAATTACCTCTTTCCAAAAGGTCAATAAAAAAAAACACATTGTCGCATTGAAATATTTTGGTTCTTCTTCAATTCTAGTATGTGTAGAAAAAAAAATATCACGTATTTCATTCACATAATTCAATTCGGATAAGAAAGTTATAAGATCATAATCAAAACTTATTTTATTACTACATTGTTAACTCATTCTTAGTGGTTCAACTTTAGTTTCAAGATGAGGCGTAGTGACAATGCAAAAATTCAGAATCTCTGGATTCACAAATAAAACGATTATCTCATGAAAATATAAATATACAGACATCACTATTCTCAGCGTAACCAACAAATATTGGATTTATGGTTTTAAGCGCAATGTTAAATTTTTTGAAGGTGGGTAAACCTACCTTAGCCAAACACCTCCATACTTTGAAGTAATTAAGATTTTGAGCATATCATTTTCATAACTTGTATGGGGTCTTTTCAAACCCTTTGAGTGGTACTCTATTAAGGATATGGTTCGCTATTAGAATAGCTTCCCTCACAAAAATCTGAAGTACTAGAACTTATTAGCATAACATAATAATTTCTTTAAGAGTTATGTTTTTCCTCTCGACTTTGCCATTTTGTTGAGGAGTATATGGATCAATGACTTCATTCAAAACACAAATTTTTTTCACATATAATTTTTAGAAAATTTGTTTCATATTCACCGACTCAATCAGAAGAAGCCTTTTGATCTTACAATCTAGTTGATTTTATACTTTTGCTTTAAAAACTAAGAATTTTTGTTCGGCTTCATTTTTAGTTCTCAACAAATGAAGCTTACAATATCAAGAAAAACATTAATAAAAGTAATGTAATAGTGTTTAACGCCCCTAAATTCTGTACTTTTAAAATCAACTAGGTTTGCATGCATCAATTCTAAAAGACTTGTATTTCGATTAGTTATGGTATAAAAATGTTTTTTTTTGGGGCGTGTTTAGCTTCAACAAATACTTCACATTGAGAAAATGAACCATTCGTCAATTTTTCACCAAATTCATACTATTTAATTGATTTAAATTTTCACACCAACATGCCCTAATCTACCCTGGCATAAATTATAAAGACTACAACAATATAAGTAGAAGAAAAAATTTTATTATTGTTTTTTTTTTGAATGCTACTGGCTCTATTACATTGTAATATCTGTTCATATACTTTCTCAACCTACTGAAACACAAAGAACCAATAACGCCTCCACTGAAGCTCGAACTCATAATCTTCCAAATGGAAGTCCAACCCGGATACCATTAGACCACATAATCCTGGTAAATTTTATTATTGTTATTCACACAAATAAAATCAGAAATATCTGGAGAAGTATTAGGAATAATAGATTAACAGTTAAAACAAATAGTCCACCAAAAAGTATCCTTCCTCAACATACTCCCTTCGTTGGGTCAGGTTAACGTAAAAACTAACTTGACTACAACCTTGTTCAATAAGGCTTCAGAAATTAAGTTTCTACGTAGGGAATGGACAAACAACACATTTTGCAGAAAAAAAAAAAAGAAGTTTTCTAGAAGTAAGTAGGATATTAACTTTCCCTTTATGCCCTAGTACTTCTTAGACACTGGAGATTCCCATGTATACTTGTTCACCTTGATCGAGGGCCTCGAACTCCACGAATAGGTCTCGATTTGCGCAAAAGTGATGGGAGGCTTCGATGTCCACCACTCATTCTTCTAGATCTTCAATGGGGTTAGGTTAAGTTACAACTACGATAATGAGATCACCTTGCTCTAACAGGTTTGCTTGATTCCTTGTTTCTCCTTAGTTAGGCTTTTGAGTGTTTTGATTGGTAGAACTCTTTCAATAGTAGCAATAGAAAGCTTGATGTCCTATTTTCCAGCAAACAAAACATTCACCACATTTACATTTTTTTTTTTCTAAATTTTGCCTCCTTTCTTGAATTGGTTATTGTTGTTATTGTTATTTGTTTTTTTTTTTTGTTTTTTTTTTTTTGGTTCTTGACATGATCTCTAGTAGTCTTTCGCTTGTCACCTTGGACACTAATTTTAACTACACGTTAGCCTTAAAGTTGGATTAGAAATAGAAATAGACCCAAACATAAGCCGATTTGATTCCTCGATGTTTAGATGATTCACTAGTTGCTCTAGGTTGTAGTCTCGAGTCTCGTGTTTTATTTTTCTTTGAAAATCTAACCATGACTCAGGCAATTTCTCAATCAGGGCATATGCCTAAAAAAGTTCACTTATCGAAATGCCTTCAACAGCCAAGTCTACGGTTAGATTTTCATACTCGCGGATTTGTTCCACAACAAGTTTGGTGTCGACCATTTTAAAATTCAACCAACAGCCCACGACATACTTACCTTGCCAGCATCATCCGCTTCGTACTTTTTTGTAGTAAGTCCCTTATGGACTTTGCAGATTTGTGTTTGACAAAAATATCGAAAAGTAGATCGCACATGTGTTGAAGTAGTGGTGCCCTAGCCATTTTATTGTCCCTTTCATACTTGAGCAGAGTTTCTTCAATTTGGATAGTTGCAAAGTTTGAAGCACGGGCCTTTGGGTCTAGAGTTGAGTCGATGATCGTCAGCGATACACTTGGTTGTTAGTTAGTCTTTGTAAGAGTTTGGAATAGTATCAGGTTAGTTCTTGTTGACACATTTTGACAGCTCTAGCGCAAAGTTGGGGAATTGGATTCCATTTGCAAAAGATAGTAAATATTGAGGCTCTAAGTACAAAATGACTAGGAATTAGGGCCACCTTAGGGGTGTGGAAGATGCAAAGGTTATATTGGGAGTGGTGTTATAATAATAATAATAATAATAATATTATTATTATTATATTTATTAAACCAAGTAGTGGGATTATTTGCTTAATACATGGGATTGCAACATGCTTAATACGTGGGATTGTAGCATGGAGTTCGCAGCATTACGTGGAGTTTATTAGCATCAATTTAGGACTTTTGCTATTCATGTTTTAGTATAAATAGGTTCAATTACAAAGCATTTTAAAATCATCAAGTGAATAAACATCTATTCATATTTCTCTCTCTCCCTCTTTCTTCTCAAATATTATATATATATATATATATATATATATATATATATATATATATATATATATATATATATATATATATATATATATATATATTATAGATATATTATATTATATTTAATATATCTAACATTTGGTATCAAAGCCAGTCAACCTTTCAACCCCGAGATATTTTCCGTAGTGAAATATGGCTGCAAATTTCAATATTGTATGGACGGGTCCCAAATTGGACGGGAAACTCGATTACAATTATTGGCAAATTATGATGTCCACACATTTGCAAGCTCAAAACCTTTGGAGCTTTGTTGATCCCGGTCTACAAGAAGGAGCTGAAGCAGGCGCTATACGGCGAGATAAATTGGCCTTGGGTCAGATTCACCAAGGTGTTCATTATTCCAGCCTTGGGTCAGATTCACCAAGGTGTTCATTATTCCATTTTTGGGCAATTAGCTCGTGCTCAAACAGCAAAACAAGCTTGGGACATCTTAAAGGTGTCACACAAAGGAGTTGATCGGGCGCAGAAGTCTAAGTTGCAGTCGTTGAGAAAGTTGTACGATAATTGTGAGATGACCTCTACAGAAACAGTAGATGCGTATTTCACTCGTCTTATTGATATGGTGAATAAGATGAGGTTATACGGAGATACAATTGAAGATGGTGCAGTGGTTGAGAAAGTTCTTCGAACTATGCCGATGAAGTATGACCATGTGGTGGCTTCGATCACAGAGTCACACAAAACCGAGCTCTTGTCAATTGCAGAGCTGAAAGGTATGGTAGAAAGTCATATTGACAGAATTGCGTCAAAATCGGAACCACTAGCAGAAGAAGCTTTGAAGAGTCAAGTCACCCTTAATGTGGCTGGCACTAATCAAAGAGGTGGAGGATCTAGTAGAGGTCGTGGAAGAGGAAGAGGAGGTTCTAGTGGAAGAGGTCGTGGTAACTTCAACCAAGGAGGAGGACGTGGTAACTCCAACCAAGGAAGAGGTGGAGGTAATACCAAACAAGGTAAATTTCCATTTCATTGCTACAATTGTGGCAAGTATGGACACAAGATTGCAGATTGTTGGTATAATGAGGACAACAATCGTGGAAATCAAGCAAACATTGCTGAAAAGTCTGGTGAGAATTCTGAAACCTTACTTTTGGCCAGTGATAGTTTTTCTGCAGATAAGAACATATGGTTCTTGGATACTGGGTGTAGTAACCATATGTGTGGGAAGAAAGAATTGTTTTCCGAACTAGATGAAACAGTCCGGTCTGAAGTAACGTTTGGCAATAAGTCAAAGGTGCCAATTTTGGGAAAAGGTAAAATCTCTATTCAGTTGAAGGATGGTACTCACAATTTTATATCCGATGTGTTCTATGTTCCTGAACTACACCAAAATTTGTTGAGTTTGGGTCAGTTGTCAGAAAAAGGATATAAGATACATATTGCTCAGGGGTGTTGTACCATTGAAGATGCTAAAAGAGTTTTGATTGCAAAGGTAAATATGTCCCAAAATCGACTATTTCCTTTGAAAATTAAGCATACTCTCCTTGATTGCTTTAATTCTGAAGTTTGTGATGATAATTGGTTATGGCATATGCGGTTTGGGCATTTTCATTTCTCTGGATTAAACTATCTTGCGAGAAAGGAACTTGTTTCTGATTTACCTGTTGTGAATGTCCCTGATCGTATATGTGAGATTTGTGTGATTGGGAAGAAGCATAGAGATCCCTTCCCTGTGGGCAAGTCAAGGAGAGCTACAAAACAGTTGGAGATTGTTCACTCAGACCTGTGTTCGTTGGAGGTTACCTCACATGGAGGTTGTAAGTACTTTATTACTTTCATTGATGATTTCAGTAGGAAAACATGGGTTTACTTTCTGAAGCAAAAGTCTGAAGCATGTGATGTTTTCAAACAATTTAAGGCTTTTGTTGAAAAGCAAAGTGGTTATGAAGTTAAAATCTTGAGAACTGATAGAGGTACAGAATATATTGCTTGTGATAATTTTCTGAAAGAAAAGGGTATTCAGCACCAAATGACAGCTAGATACACTCCACAACAAAACGGAGTGGCTGAGAGGAAGAATAGGTCAATCATGGATATGGTGAGGTGCATGTTGAAATCCAAGAATCTGCCTAAGCCTTTTTGGGCAGAAGCTGTTGCTTGTGCTGTCTATGTGTTGAATAGGTGTCCAACTAAAAGTGTCCGTGATAAGACACCCGAAGAAGCTTGGAGTGGGAGAAAACCCTCTATCAAATATCTCAAGGTTTTTGGATGTTTGGCATATGCCCACGTGCCAGATCCATTGAGAAAGAAGTTGGATGATAAAGGTGAGAAGTGCATATTCATTGGTTATAGTGACGCTTCAAAGGCTTATAAACTATACAATCCTGAAACTAAGAAGGTTGTTATAAGTCGTGATGTCACTTTTGATGAATATGGTGCCTGGGATTGGTTAGCTAAAGATGAAAGTTCAGTTGTTATTCCTGCTGTTGACAATATTGTTGAAGAGCCACCGATTCCAGATAATGTCCAGTCTCCTTCACAGCCAGAGTCTTCAGTTCGGCGATCTCAGCGCGAGCGCCACTTACCAGCTCGCTTGCAAGATTATGTTTTGGGTCATGATAATGACCTGTCTGATGAAGAGATTGTTCAATTTGCTCTCTTTGCAGATTGTGATCCTTTAACTTTTGAGGAGGCTGCTACAGAAACTCATTGGCTTAAGGCGATGGATGAGGAGATCCGTGCCATTGAAAAGAATGGTACCTGGGAGTTAACAGATTTACCTCCTGGAAAGAAGCCAATTGGAGTGAAGTGGGTTTACAGAACGAAGTACAAGTCAAATGGAGAAATTGACCGTTTTAAGGCACGGTTAGTAGCAAAGGGTTACAAGCAAAAACCAGGTATTGATTATTTTGAGGTTTTTGCTCCTGTAAGTAGACTTGATACAGTTCGAATGGTTATTTCTCTTGCGGTTCAAAATGATTGGAAATTGCATCAAATGGATGTCAAGTCTGCTTTTCTGAATGGTTTTCTTGAAGAAGAAATATATGTTGAGCAACCTGCAGGATTTCTGAAGAAAGGGGAGGAAAATAAAGTGTACAGGTTGAGAAAAGCTTTGTATGGCTTAAAGCAAGCGCCTAGGGCGTGGTATGGTTGCATTGACTCATATTTTGTCGAAAGTGGTTTTATGAGATGTCCTCATGAACACACTTTGTATGTCAAATGCACGGATTCTGGTGATATTGTTTTAATCTGTCTGTATGTTGATGATCTGGTTTTTACTGGAAACAACTTGAAGCTAATCTCAGAATTCAGGGAGGCACTCATTAAGAGGTTTGAAATGACCGATTTGGGCCTTATGTCTTACTTTCTTGGCCTTGAGGTTATTCAGATGGATGGTGGAATCTTTATTTCACAAAAGAAGTATGCTGCTGATATTTTGAAAAAGTTCAAAATGGAAAACTCCAAACCAGCTTCAACTCCGGTAGCTGAAAAGTTAAAGGTGTCCAAAGATGAGTGTGGTAAGAATGTGAATGTTACATCTTATAAAAGTTTAATTGGGAGTTTGAGGTATCTGGTGGCAACAAGGCCAGATATTTCTTTTGGAGTTGGAATACTTAGCAGATTCATGGAGGAACCAAAAGAATCACACTGGGCTGCAGCAAAGCGAATTCTGAGATATGTCAAAGGCACAAGTACTGATGGAATTTTTTACTCTACTAATGAAACTGTGGAACTTGTTGGGTACACAGACAGTGATTGGGCTGGAGATGTTGAGACCAGAAAAAGCACATCAGGATATGCTTTCTATCTTGGTTCAGCTATATTTTCTTGGTCTTCAAAGAAACAGCAGATTGTAGCACTTTCAACCGCAGAAGCAGAATATATTGCAGCAGCAAATTGTGCTACTCAAGCAATTTGGTTGAGGAGAATTTTGGAGTTCTTACAACACGAGCAGGAAGCACCTACAACTATTTTTTGTGACAACAAGTCAGCAATTTCGTTGTCCAAGAATCCTGTCTTTCATGGTCGCAGCAAACATATTGATATCAAGTATCACAAAATCAGAGAATTGGTTGCTGAAAAGCAAATCAACATTGAGTACTGTTCGAGTGAATGTCAAGTTGCAGATATTTTTACAAAGCCGTTAAAGACCGAGACGTTTCTTAAATTGAAGAAGGATATTGGGATGACCAATATTTCCAACTTGGTTTAAAGGAGGCAATGTTATAATAATAATAATAATAATAATATTATTATTATTATATTTATTAAACCAAGTAGTGGGATTATTTGCTTAATACATGGGATTGCAACATGCTTAATACGTGGGATTGTAGCATGGAGTTCGCAGCAGTACGTGGAGTTTATTAGCATCAATTTAGGACTTTTGCTATTCATGTTTAAGTATAAATAGGTTCAATTACAAAGCATTTTAAAATCATCAAGTGAATAAACATCTATTCATATTTCTCTCTCTCCCTCTTTCTTCTCAAATATTATATATATATATATATATATATATATATATATATATATATATATATATATATATATATATATATATATATATATATTATAGATATATTATATTATATTTAATATATATTATATTAAATATATTATATTTAATATATCTAACAAGTGGGGAGTGGGGAGTGGGGAGTGGAGAAGTGGACTAGATAGCCATCCAAGCTAAGCTGCCTATCCACTTTGAGGCTATGGTTGTTGGTTGAGCCACGGTCAATGACCTGATTGTTTTTTTTTTAGTTATAATGGAAACTGTAATCTTGTACTCAGAACCGTAACACTAAAATCACATACTCTTAGCAATATTTCTCGCCTCTATTTACTTACACACAAATATTCTCCGATATGAAAAATGTAGTACTTTAAATAAAACTGTACGGAGTAATATTTAGGGGCTGAACAGTTACTTATGAGAAAAATTATAATACTAGTCAATAATAAAATGATTGATTATTATTTATGAGAGAAAGTGTAATACATATTATGAGAAAAAAATGAGATACTTTGGGAAAATGGTCAAAATCCTTCTCTGGCAATTGGCGACCAACGACTGTTCGACCGTCGCCAGTTGCTGAATTTTCGCCAGAATAAAAAATGACCTGCAATTGCAAGTCATTTACTGTTCCTGGACCTCATTGCCTTAATATGATATGTTAAAGACTGTAATTGCACTTTTTAAAAGTTTAAAGACCTAATTGACTTTTCAAGTAATGTTTAGGGGCTTATTTGACCATTTTCTCTAAAACAATTAGTAGTTAAAAGTTGAGAAGATTTAAATTAATTAATTGGGTTAAAAATATTTGCAAAATCTTCTATAAGACCTCCTAACAGATTCGTGTTCGTGATATGTGTCGAGTTTTTTTATAAGGTCAAATAGGCCCTCTAACTTTACACAAAAGTGCAATTAGCCCCCCTAAACTTTTAAAAAGTTCAATTAAACACTAGAACAATATAAATTAGATCAAATAAGTCCAATTTACCAGTAACCAACATGTTACCAGTATATAAGTCATCGTTGACCATTACTGTTTGCCTTGATTGACGTGGAATATCGTTGAACGGAGAAAAATCGGCAACTGACGACCGTTGCCCTCTTTGACCGTCGCCTTTGTGTTTCAGTAGGTTGAGAAAGTATATAAACAGATACTACATTGTAATAGAGCCAGTAGCATTCAAAAAAAAAAAAAAAACGAAATGAAATAGCCCTTAAACTAATATACAATTAATACTTTTTTTTTTTGAATGCTAATATACAATTAATACAAACAATAATTAATTCACCAAAATTGAAAAAGTGTCAAAATTACACAAATTGAAAAAAAAAATGCATTTGACACTTTTAGCATGCTACTATTTGTAACCAATTAAAAATTATTAATTTGACATCCACATATAATTGTTAAGACTAAGTTGACATCTATATTTGATTTTAAAATCAAATTTATAAAAATAATTGTCCAAGACGTCTTTGATTTTTCCTTGGATGATGATGGCATGGTTTTTGCCGATTAAAGTGGACATGACTCGTCGACAAAGACAATATGGCTCGTTGGTAAAGATGCCACAATTGTCTACATCCATGGTGATAGCCATAGTCATAGCCATGTTTTTTATTTATTTTTATTTTTTATTTTAATGGTAAATTAGCTGTTAGTTATTACCTGATTACATACAAAATTATTTTTAAAAAAAAATTAATAAAAAAAAACTACTTTAAACAATTTTTAAAATTTTAGCATTTTGAAGTAATAAGTTGTTATAAAAAGCTAATTAATTTTTTTGGATCGGGGGGGGGGGGGGGGGGGGGGGGGGGGACGGGGATACCCGGGAGGTCTCAAGAGCTAGGTGACTCTCTAACTCTACGATCGCAAGTAACACGATTTAAATCCATGAGATGAGCCTCCTCGCTGTGAAGAGGGCACGAACCAAAAGTTGCCAAGTCCTCCTGCGGAAGGACCCCAATGTTAGCAAGGGAATCAGCAACTTTGTTTTGCTCTCGATAGATCACACGAATAGAGATTCTTCAATCTCTCTCGATCCAACTTCTGGCCTCCTCAATCGTTTCACGAATAGGACCCCGGAGTGCAGTGTTGTTTTGGATCCACTCCAGTCTCCACAACCGTTTTCGCATCTGATTGCACCTCCACGTCCCGGATGCCTTTGTGCCACACCCACTGCATGCTTCTCGTGATAGCCCTGGCCTCCATTGCTTCCGGTGAATCCACTTCAAGGCTGCAAGAGAAACCTTAAGCAGTTTTTCTCAAAAAAACTAATCGAAAAAGCAACTTTAAGCAGTTTTTTAAATTTAAGCATTTTGAAGTAATAAGTTGTTACAAAAAGCTAATTAATTAAATACTCATATTGATTGTTTAACTAAGTCAAACAGCTAATAGTGGTCAAATAAGCCAAAATTGACTAGTAAGCTAACTATTTTACCAAACAGAGCCATAATTAAAAACTATATATATCTCATATAAAGTTACCTAATACGATACCAAATTAGAGGCAAACCAAAAAGCAAATATAAGCATCACATCATATCATCATCCCAGGCCAAGTATATCGAGCTAGCCCTCGTGGAGATGCCACCATCCACGCATGATGACAATTAGAAAGGATCTATGTGTACAACACATATCCTA
This sequence comes from Ipomoea nil, assembly GCF_001879475.1. Taxonomy (NCBI): domain Eukaryota; kingdom Viridiplantae; phylum Streptophyta; class Magnoliopsida; order Solanales; family Convolvulaceae; genus Ipomoea; species Ipomoea nil. Next base: position 2,126,456 of record NW_017619189.1, on the reverse strand, counting down.
TAAAGCACTCGTGGAGATGGCATCATCCACGCATGATTGCAAATTGGGAAATATGTGTACAACGTAATTAACACAACCAATTACATCAACTCTACCCAACAAATTAAATGTACGTAGTCTCCCATAATTGCATGAAGTTATTATGGTGCATGCCCCGAGGGGTAGGCTTAGCTTATCTGAGCTGGTTTGAGCGACAGTTTCTGTTCCAATTTAATGTTCGTGGCTCGTACATTGTCAATGATTTCGAGATTATAACGACCGGTTGTCGCAAAAGTTGTCCGGTGTGATTAATCACCAAGTAGCAAATGTTTTGGATGGTCCTAGATAGAAACATTGTGGGAATAGAGACTCCATATTAATTATAAAGGTAGTGGTGAACACTTTATAGTTTATACAGAAAGGCCAGTACGTATGTATCAGCAATTAATTAAGTGCATATGGAAACATGCATGGTAGCTAGCATCTCTACGATCCTCTAGTCCCAACCGGAAAAATATTAATACTATTTCTACTTTCATATATATATATATATATATATATATATATATATATATATATATATATATATATATATATATAAAGAGAGAGAGAGAGAGAGAGAGAGAGAGGGGATTGGGATCAAATGAGAGTTGTACCCTCATGTGAAAACTACGAGTTATCTATTTGCATCTTGTAATGTCTAATTGAGCAATTGTTGATACCTAATTGTACACTTAAAAAATTATTATCAAAACACACTGTAAAGTGTGTTCTAAATGACAAAAAAATATAGTGGCATTTATGTAATTACTTTATAATTGTGATTGCGCAATTGTTATGTGCAATCGAAGATACTTGATTGTACAATTCATATCGGAATAGTGGTTCTCATTTCATCATGCCCCTTTATATATTAATCAATCATGACGCTTCTAACGCCTAGCTCTAGATTCAGATTGTCATATAATATGAACAATTATAAATGCAATTGTGTTGTTGACAACTATAATATTTTATCATGATTTTCTCCCATATTATTTGCTAAAGTTGCAACATGTTCAGTCTAACTAGTACGTGGATTTAAATAATGAAAATCTTTTCATTTCATGAAATTTCTCGGCATTCTTTTAAAATTGCGATCTTATCTCCCCCTAATGCCATGAAACGATCTTCAATTCATAAAATATGCCGTCACCGTACTTAATTATATATTAACCCCCGATCATAAGTTTTAGGTATTTAGCAACAGAGAGAGTTTATAACTAACATGTATAGTTTCTTTGATAGCCCCTAGAGATACCTATGGTAGTGACATATGAATATAGAGTAGATACTAATACTAAAACGTAGATGGGAAAATATTTAATTCTAAACCACGTACTAAGTTTTATAGGGGATAATTGTGAAATGCAGTGAGTCATAAAAATAACAATAGTATTAATTAGAAAGGTGGTGGACACTTTATACAGAAAGGCCAGTATCAGCAATTAATTAAGTGCATATCAAAACATGGTAGCTAGCATCTCTACGATCCTCTAGTCCCAACCGGAAAATACTATTCTGGGACAATAATATTTATACTTACTAGTATTTGTGTCCGTGCGTTGCACGGAATGAATTTGTTATAATATTTTAAAAATATTTAGATTGATATACAATTGTATAAATTATAGCATCGAATATTATATAATATAATTGAAGAATTGAGTTGCACCGATTATGTTTTCTGATGTTATCAATGCTTGAATTCAAGTAAATAATTTCTCAATTAATAGCTAACGTGTAGATATACGCATTCGTTGCTGTAACGGTAGAGAGTTTATATATCAGTGTTTATAATTTGTATTAATTGGGCTAATTAATTCATTGTCTAGCAACTCAGTTATAGAAATTATTTATATGGAAGTTATATTTTCTATGTAGATATATAGCAATTTTGTCATCTTTGTATATTAAAAAACATAATATCAATGGCTTGAATTATACATTATTGAAAATCTCTTTGTAGACGACATTGGTAGTAACGAGATTTTATTCATCCCCGTCTAGAGTTAAAACAATCAGACCATCAGGATGGGTGACTCGGGAAAAAGTCACATACAATTAACCGTGATTAAAGACTGATTTTTTCGGTAATAACTCAACGTGAATCATTGTTCACATCTTTGAATTATTTATTTTTTTCTTTACCTATTATAAACAGAAATTACGATATTTATCAAATTGTATTTTTTAAAAAAAATATAACATTTACACATGTTATGAGGGGTTAAAAAATATTTTTAAAATATTTTTTATTAATATGTATTTTTATTTTAAAATATTTTCCAGCAATCCAAACACTACCTTAGCTTCCCATAAAAAACTGATAAAGAAAAGTCACTTCATTAAGAAAATTAAAACTAATTAAAGTAAATCTAATCATGCTATATTTAATTGTAACTGTATATTGATTTCATTTTGAAATCATTGGTTCACATATTTAATTTTTTAATTATTATAATTTATAAACAGGAAGGATATTGTACTAATTAATTTATGATAAAGAAAAGTCATATCATTAAGGGGTAAAATTGTACTATACACATGTTATGAGGGGTTAAAAAGTATTTTAAAATTATTTTTTATTAGTAAGTATTTAAAAATAATAATAATTTCCAGCAACCCAAACACTCACTTAGTCTCCCATCAAAAAATTGATAAAGAAAAGTCATATCATTAAGGGTATTAAAACTAATTAAAGTAAATGTAATCATGCTATATTTATTTGTAACTGTACATTAGTTTCATTTTGAAATTATTGGTTCACATAGTTGAATTATTTATTTATTTTATTAATTATTATAAACATAAATGATATTTTACTAATTAATTTATGATATTTATCAAATTTTATTTTTTAAATATAGTGCTTTATCCATGCATTGCACGTAATTTTATTTTTGTTATTGTGAATTTAAAATAAAAAAAAAAATTAAAAAGATGTTAAAATGTATAATATAATAATATAGTTGGAGTTTTATATATTTAGTCAAGTATCTATTTTCATAACATACAAAATTAAAATTAAAATTTTGTATGGTTAATATAATCTCTAATCATGTACATATTTAGATAAATTTATATAAAAAAAAATTATATAATTAAGTTGATTTATTTCAAATTGTATTAATATGTATATAAGAAAATCCTATAATATAATTTTATTAATTATAATTTATATTGATAGATTTATTCTTAAAAAATTATATTTAGAAATTTAAAGAGTATATGTATGTATATTTAAAAATATTATAAATATTCATATTTTGTTAAATTTATAATTTCATTTCTTTAATTATATTTCATATTTTATTAATTATAATTTAATGAAATTGTCACAAATATTTCTATGGAAGAAATCATATATTTCTCAATTTCATTAATTATATTAATTATAATTACCAAATTTTGTGGCAATTATCACAATAATTTCATTAATTATAACATTTGTTTTCTTCCAATATTTAAATACATTACCATAAAATTACCATAATAATAACACAAAAGAAAGAAAAAAAATTATGAGAATAATCTATATATCTATATATAATTAAAAGTAAAATCCTCCTAACCAAGTTTATCCCAAAACTTAGGGGCATATATATATATATATATATATATATATATATATATATATATATATATATATATATATATATATATATATATATATATATATAAATTGCATATTTACCATTTATGCATATTTTGTGTTTATATAGTATAATTTTTGGTATCAAACATTTGAATGGTAATAAACGGGGGAAAATGTCAACATACAAATGATAATTCTTTCATTACTATACTAATTTTAATGGTAATTCATTAATTACTATATTTCATGATGAGTCAGTGTGTTCATGCCCATCATTTTTCAAAAAACATAGAAATGAAATAGTCAAATATTAAAATTGTTTATGATTTCGTTTTTAATTTTTGTCTAAAGTTAAAGATATATATTTTCGGCGATTATAACATTTTTTGTATTAACTGAAAATTTGAAAGTTTTACCTTTTTTGAGATCTCTTACCATTTTATAATTTTAATATTGTGCCATTTTGAACTATCCATAGTGTATAAATACACTCTATATGACCATACAAAATCCATTGAGGAGACATTTGTACTCAAGAGTAAACTTCTCCTTAAACTAAATTCAGGTGTCAAGAAAATCTCCGTTTTCATTCATAATGATATTCCTATTTATGAGTCTCTCATCACTGTTCGGTACATCAATGATGTCTGGATTTCTGGGTCTTCCATTGTTCCCTTTGATCCTTATGATTGTGCCATTGCCAGTATTTTTTTATTTGGGTTCAGTACAACGTGGATTTTTTTGGGAGGTTTCTCTAATTAAATTTTTGGTTAAAATTTTACATTTCCTTTGTATTTTATTTTATTACTTTTTTTTTTAATTTATACTAATATGTGAATGGAGTAACACAAAATCTGAAATTGTATTTGTTATTTATTTCTTCTTTTTAAATAATATGAAAAAACCATAGAAACTTGAATGGCATGTACAAATCTCGAAATCAACATACTAACTCTAAGTTTCAGAAAATCTTACAAAATTATCAAAATTACCGTCTTTATCATCCTCGATCGCATCTCTACAATCTTCCATAAAAACTAAACCAATAGGGTTCTGTTACAAATGCTCTTCCTCCTCAATTTCCTTTTGTTGAAGCAGAGCCTCCTTAAGTATCTTCAAACTCATACCAGACGATATAAACTGCAAAACATATTGAAGTACGTGAGAATATAGTTAGAAAAATGTAGAAAATTCATACAAAAAGAAAGCAGAGAGATGAGTATGAGATTCTTTGATTGAAGAAACCCTTGTATTTATAGGTAGAAAATACTAATTCAAAAGGAAAGTATAATAATTTATTTATTTAAGGGAAAGTATAATAATTTATTTATTTAAGGTAACAACATTATTATTATTATTATTATTATTATTATTATTATTATTATTATTATTATTATTATTATTATTATTATTATTATTATTATTACTACTAGTATTTGCACCCGTGCGATGCACGGAATGAATTTGTTGTAATATATTAAGAATATATGAATCGATATATAATTATTTAAATTAGAACATCAAATATTATATAGTGCAATTAAAGATAGGGTTTAGATCGTTTATATATTTTGATGTTATCATTGCTTGAATTTGTGCAAATAATTGGTCAAATTAATAGCTAATGTCTAGATGTACGCATACGGTGCTATAACTTTGAAGATTTTATTTATATTTTGAATTTTCATAAATTAGGCAAATGTGCTCGTTCTCTAACAACTCAGTTATAGAAATGAATTGATATCCTTATTCATTTGATTGGAATATATATTTTTTTGTCTAGATATATAACAATTTTTTCATTTAAAAAAAAAAAAAACTTAATATCACCGATTATATTTACACATTATTGAAACCTCTTTGTAGACGACATTGGTAGTAACAACACAATCTTGTTCATCTTCGTCTAGAGCTAACACCTTCAATCCATCAGGACGGATTACTTGGATTAAAATATATAATGGTAGAATATTACTCAATTAGTTATCCTTTTATATTTTCAGTCAATTAGTGATATCAGATTCATTTTCAGACAATTATTCTTTTTTTTTTTCAGTCAATTAATCAATTAGAATATCAAATGCAGTGATAATTTTACCTAATTTTTCGTTCAATTTTTAATTGATGATTTAGATATTATTGTTGAAATATTTCCGTTCCATTTTTAATTTACCTTTACTATTGTTTAAAATAAGCATTTACTATTGATAATGTAGAATATTATTATTGAAATATTTTTCTCTAATTTTTAATTTTCATTCCATTTTTAATTAAAATGCAATGATCTAACCATTTTTTAATCAATTATGGAGCATTTTTTATTTGCAGTCAATTATTAATATTTATTTCTTTTTATATTTTCAGTCAATTAGTAATATTAGATTCATTTCCAGTCAATTTTTTTTTATTTTCAGTCAATTATAATATAGATGTATTGATATTTTTACATAATTTCTGTTACATTTTAATTTGATGATGTAGAATATTATTAATGAAATATTTTCGTTCCATTTTCAATTTACATTTACTATTTTTTAAAATATGTCTTTACTACTTGATGATGTAAAATATTATTATTGAAATATTTTCTTTCTATTCTTAATTTTCCTTTACTTCTAAACAAAAAGAAAAAAAAAACTTTGGACTTCTCACTACTTGCCCACATTGATGGGCAAGCAATTATGTTTGTAAACATTTTCAAGAGCTCATCTTTCCAAACATTTTGATATCCTAACATTTCCAAACATTAAATTAGTCAAATGTGCTCGTTCTCTAGCAACTCAGTTATAAAAATGAATTGATATCCTAATTTATTTGTATGGAAAATATATTTTTTTGTCTAGATATATAGCAATTTTGCCATTTAAAAAAACATAATATCACAAATTGTATTTACATACTATTGAAACCTCTTTGTAGACAACATTGGTAGTTACAACACAATCTTGTCTATCTTCGTCTAGAGCTAACACCTTTAGTCCAAAAGGATGGGTGATTCGGGTAAAAATATATAATGGTAGAATTTCAATCAATTAGTAATCGTTTTATATTTTCAGTCAATTAGTAATATCAAATTCATTTTCAGCCAATTATTCTTTTTTATTTTTAGTCAATTAGTCAATTAGAATATTAGATGCATTGATATTTTTACCTAATTTCTGTTCCAGTTTTAATTGATGATGTTGAATATTTTTAATGAAATATTTTCTTTGTATTTTTAATTTACTTTTACTATTGTTTAAAATATGCATTTACTATTGATGATGTAGAATATTATTATTGAAATATTTCCGTCCAATTTTTAATTTCTGTTCCATTTTTTAATTAAAATGCAATGAACTGTCAATTTATTTTTTCATTTCAATTATGGATCATTTTTTATTTGTAGTCAATTATTAATATTAATTTCCTTTTATAATTTCAGTCAATTAGTAATATCAGATTCATTTTTAGACAATTATTCTTTTTTATTCTCAGTCAATTAGTCAATTAGAATATCAGATGCAGTGATATTTTTACCTATCCGAACCATTTTTAATTGATGATGTAGAATATTTTTATTGAAATATTTCCGTTCCATTTTTAGTTTACCTTTACTGTTGTTTAAAATATGTCTTTACTATTGATGGTGTAGAATATTATTATTGAAATATTTCCTTTTCATTTTTTATTTACTTTTACTTGATGATGTAGAATATTATTATTGAAATATTTCCGTTCCATTTTTAATTTCTATTCCATTGCTTAAAATTGTGAAAGATTTATGATATAATTGTGAAATATTTCCGTTCCATTTTCAATTTTAGTCAATTATGGATGATTTTTTATTTTCAGTCAATTATTAATATTCATTTCCTTTTCCAATTAACCTAATTTCTGTTTCTTTTTCATTTTTAATTTTCAGTCAATTATTAATATTCATTTATTTTTCAATTTACCTAATTTTTGTTCCATTTTTAATTGATGATGATGTAGAGAATTATTGTGAAATATTTCTGTTCATTTTTTAATTTACCTTTACTATTTACTATTGTTTGAGCGGGAAATCAAGTAAATAGAATTTTGTTTTTAATTATATTATAGATTATAGATTATAGATTCTCCACCAATCCAAACACTATGGATAAAGAAAAGCCATTTCATTAAGGAAATTAAAACTAATTAAATTAAATATAATCATGCTATATTTATTTGTAACTGTATATTAATTTCATTTTGAAATCATTGGTTCACATATTTAAATTATTTATTTTTTCTTTAATTATTATAAACAAAAATGATACTATACTAATTAATTTATGATATTTTTCAAATTGTATTTTTAAAAAATATAACATTTACACATGTTATGAGGTGTTAAAACATATTTTAAAATTATTTTTTATTAGTAAGTGTTTTTATTTTAAAAATATTTTCCAGCGGGCCACACACTCCCTTAGTTTCCCATAAAAAATTGATAAAGAAAAGTCATTTCATTAAGAAAATTAAAACTAATTAAAGTACATCTAATAATGCTATATTTATTTGTAACTATGTATTAATTTTATTTTGAAATTATTGGTTCACATATTTGAATTTTTTATTTTTTCTTTAATTATTATAAACAGAAATGATATTGTACTAATTAATTTATGATATTTATCAAATTGTATTTTTAAAAATATAGTGTTTTACCGGCAATTTATATCATGCACCAGGGCGCGCATTGCATTGTGCGCCCTGATGCAATACCTAACTGTATAAAAAAAATACACATAATTGTATAAATAAATACACATAATGATATAAACAAATACACATAATCACGTCAACCCCCTTCCGCGCCTCCCAAAACAACGTCGTTTGGGAGGCGGGGGACGCACAGTGCTGCGCGCGCTGTGGTGCAGGGTATAACGATTGTGTTTTACCCGTGCGTTGCACGGATTTTTTTTTTTTTATTTTATGAATTTAAAATTAAAAATAGAAAACAATGAAAATATATTATAATGTACAATATAATAATATAGTTGGACTTTTATATATTTGGTCAAGTATCTATTTTCATAACATACAAAATTTAAATTTAAATTTTGTATGGCTAATATAATATCTAATCACGTACATATTTAGATAAATTTATTGAAAAATTCACATAATTAAATTTATTTATTCCTAATTGTATTTCATATATATTATAATTCTAAAAATATGAATACTAACTAAGAGAATTGTACTTAGAAATCAATAAAAAAAATGTAAATTCTAAATTTTGTATGAATAAATTTAAACTCTAATCGGACGCATTTCCTTATATGATTGTATAATACATTGTATATACACATAATATTTATTAATATGTATATAGAAAAGTTCTATATTATAATTTCAATAATTATAATTTATATTGATAGATTTATAATTAAAAAATTACATTTAGAAATTTAAAATGTAGCATTTAAATATTGTATGATTATTATAGTGTATTTTTTGAAAGGGATTATTATAGTGTATAATTGTATGTAAAATTATAAATATTCATGTTTTGTTAATTTTATACTTTCATTTCTTTAATTATATTTCATATTTTATTAATTATAATTTAATGAAATTGTCACAAATATTTTTAGGAAAGAAATCTTATATTTCTTAGTTTCAATAGTTATATTAATTATAATTAATAAATATTGTGCCAATTACCATAATAATTTCATTAATTATATTAATTCTAAAATTTGTTCTCTTCCAATATTTAAACACATTACCATAAAATTATCATAATAATTACACGAAAGAAGGAAAGAAAATTATTAGAATAATTACCATTAATATTAAAAATTAATTATATATTAATGTAAGTATAATTTATTTTATGCCAATAATATTATACATTAAGTGTATATATATATATATATATATATATATATATATATATATATATATATGTATGTATATATATAATTATTGAAAAGAGGATATAATTTTAAAAAGTAAATTATTAATTAGATTACATAATATAATTGTCCTACTAATTGATTCCATACTACTATGTATAATTCATTTATTTGATTTTTTTAAAGATAAATATCTATTAATTACCTTAATAATTAAGATAATTTTTAGTCAATCAATATTCAATAGTATTAAATGTATTACTTCGAATTTTTATAAATAATATATAATATTATTAAATCGAAATAATTAAAAATAATGTGTCCATATTACAAAAGATTTTATAATAGTAATTTTTTTCGCCTAATAGAATTTGTCAATTATTAAACATTGTTTATGGTAATTATTGTATGACATTTAATACTAAGATTATTAGGTATAATTTTTATAATTAAGGTATACTATTATTAAATTAAAATTATTAAAAATAATGTGTCCATAATATAAAATAAATTATACTTGTCTTAATTATTTATTAATATAAATTTATAATTATAAATTTGTATACGAAAAAACATAGCAACTGAAACTTCTGGTTTAAAAAAAAAACATCTCTCCATTTTTTTTTTGTCACCAATGGATTGTATTTATAGGTAGAGAATGTGAGAATTATAAATTAATAATATAAGTTTCATTTTCCATTTCCTTTTCTATTCAGTCAATTAGGGATTTTTATAATTTTCAGTCCATTAATAATATACGTTTCCTTTTTCAATTTGCATAATTTCACTTTCGTTTTCCAAATCCGTGTTTCATATGTTATTCTCATACATAATATTCACGTTACTATAACTTGATTAGCAATTAATACATTTACAATACCATAATTATGCAATATTATCAATTAATATATTTTAATTAATTTACATTAAACATATGCTTACCAAATAAGATTTATTAATTATTTGACTAAAAAATATAAAATATTTAATTAATTTAGTACACAAGTTTGGACGTGAAAATGATGTAAGAGGATTTTACTTTTATATAGATTATGGTATTACGTTCATATGAAATAATATTACCATACATACTTGTTAATATTTTGATTTATTAAATTGGTTACAATTCATATTATGGTATGAATAATTCTTATGCAATATACAATTTGGCAACTCAATTAATATTAAGATTTCGCGCAATGAACATATTTCATCTTGTGTACTCATTTGACCGGAAATATGAAGGTTGGTTCAATAAATCGTAAATATTACCAATTGTTTGGTTAGAAAATAATCTTTATCAAATAAAAAGTAATTAAATTGATAAATTATACTTAAAAGGTAAATATTACTGGTTATTTTCTTATATATAAACCTTTATTGAATTATTTTATTATAAGGAGCGAAAAATTTTATACATAAATTATTTTATAATTTATTTTGATCGTGAGGCCACACACGCGCACACACACACACATATATATACACACCGTAAATATTACAAAATACTTGGTTACAGAATAAGCTTTATTAAGTTATATATAAATAAAAAATGATTAAATTGTTAAATTATACAAATTGGAAAACTCTTAACAAAAAATTAGCAAAAATGTAACCACATCCGTAAATTTGATTCTATTTCGTAAATGATTCATAAAAGTCTGTGTGATTCTATTTTGAAAATTTCAAAGAATAGTGCAGAGTAGTAGTAAATTAATATAAATATTACCCAAAATTCTCAAAACCAGAAGCATATTCGATCTAATTGAGAAGTGAGAAATGCCTATTACATAACAATAACAAAATATAAAATTATAAGTGAAGTTAAATGTTGGAATAACTATACAATCTTTAGAGCTATTAACATATCCATCATTATTTGAATCACATTCTTTCGAAAAATATGCATATGTAGAAAAGTACCATGAATTTGTAGTGTAAAAAGAAAATGTTTTAAAACAACCATATGCATAAACTAAAAGTTTTGAAATACAAACTATTAAAATTAAGATCATAGTACCAAAAAAAAAAAAAAAAAAAAAAAAAAAAAAAAAAAAAAAAACTCTTTATCATGGACTACACACTCTATAGAATTTATTGTTTCAGAACCTCTTGCCTCTGGAAGATGAACAACACGGAGCACTCCAACATTGATTCTATTCCAAATGAGTGTAGGATGAAGTTGACTACCAACAATTTCGTTGTGACTTCCTGCTACAACAATTAGACAATTATATTATTATTAAAATAAATATAGAAAAAAATAAAAGAGAAATAATTTAAAAAAATAAATGTAGTGTCAACTATTATATAATAATAATGCATATTACATGTAAATTTATAAATTCGTTGTAATTGTCAATGCTTAACATCATTCTAGTTTATCCAGTTATTGTGCGTACCTTCTACAATGTGGGCACACCTCTCCTTAATGCATGTAAATAGTTGCTCAGAACCATTTCAATTGTCTCTATATTTGTATCCTGCAATATTTGCAAAAGATGTAGAAAAGAAATAAGAACAGAAATTAAGAATTATGCCATTGAAAAATGAAAGATACAATACAGAACTCACCCCAGTACAAAAAGGAAGAGTTATAATTTTTCTAGTCACTAATCCATTGTATTTATAGGTAGAGATAGAGAATGTGAGAATTAATTTCTTTTTATATTTTCAATCAATTTGCCTAATTTCTGTTTCCTTTTTTTCATTAGAATCCTTTTATATTTTCAATCAATTAATAATATCAATTTCCTTTTTTCAATTTATATTGACTGGATTTCACAATGGTATATTGGTATTGCATAATATTACCAATTAATAGCTTTTATAACATTTCCATTTTACATTTGCTTACCAAATAAGTTTTATTAATTTGACCAATAAAACATTTCATTAATTTGACCATAAAAGTTTGAGCGGGAAAATTACATAGGAGGATTTTACTTATATATATATATATATATATATAGATATATAGATTATTATTATTATTATTATTATTATTTATTTATTTATTTATTTTCCATTTGACATTTACTTACCAAATAAGTTTTACTACAAAAGTTTTGGGGGGAAAATTTGTTAGGAGGATTTTACTTTTATATATATATAGAATAGATATAGATAGATATAGATATAGATAGATATAGATATAGATTATTATTTATTTATTTATTTATTTTTCATTTGACATTTACTTACCAAATAAGTTTTACTACAAAAGTTTTGGGGGGAAAATTTGTTAGGAGGATTTTACTTTTATATATATATATATATATATATATATATATATATATATATATATATATATATATATAGATTTTGGAGTTAAATGAGAACTGTACTATCCCTTTCGCGAGAATTGCGAACTACCTGCTGTTTTGCATCTTGTAATGAGTACATAATTATATCATATAAAATTATTTAGTGGGGGCTTTGGAAAATTAAGACTTAAATCATTTATCGTGTCAAGGAAAATGCGAGAATCATGAGCTGATCCCTTCCATCCCGTTGAAACGTACGTGAATAGCAAATCAAAGTCACAACATTTGTAGTTGGTACTCCTTTCCTTCCTCTATAACGCATTTGATCATCCTCAGGTACAGTTATTGCAATATGTGTACCATCTATAGCTCCAATGCAATCCTAGTATAATAATATAATACAATAAATATCAAATTTAGTCCATCTTCATAAAAAAAAAATAATAATAATAATACCAAAATGGGGTAAGCAACATACTCAAATACCTTAAAATGTGGCATATATCTACTATCATTGATAATTTGTGGTGGAATTTCCTTAAACTCGGGATTTTTTGGTACAAGTATATCTCTTGAAAAGCTATCCATAATATTTAGAACTTCTTTAAAAATTCTACTCACAGTTTCACCGGAATGTTGAAAACGCTCTTGAGTATCCCTATTAGGAGCACCCTTACTAAGTACATATACAAATAAACCCACTTTCTCCAATATCGACATCCTAGTTGACCTCAAACCATACTTGTTTTCTAAAACAACACACAGTTGACGAAATATATTTTGACTTATTCTAAAGGTGTTAAAACACCGCTTTTCATGACCATTTAATAATTCATCCATCCATCTTTCTCTTGTTAAATAAGAAGTCATACACGTTCTGTTGGGAAAATCCCACTTCCTGTGACAATAAAAAATCACAGAACCTACAGGAGTACAAACACAAGATGATGCACAATAGCCAAAAATAAATAACAATGCAAGAACACACGATTTACGTGGAAAACCCCAAAACCACGGGAAAAAACCACGTAAATCGTGTGTTCTTGCATTGTTATTTATTTTTGGCTATTGTGTATCATCTTGTGTTTGTGCTCCTGTCGGTTCTGTGTTTTTATTGTCACAGAAAGTGAGATTTTCCCAACAAAGTGGTATCAGAGCCCTGGTTGTTGATTGGGTACATTTGACATGGGGACAAATATGAGTAATATGACACGATTGAATGGTAGAAATTATCACATTTGGAAGGCCAAGATGAAAGATCTTCTGTTTGTGAAGAAATTACATCTACCTGTGTTTGCAACTGCAAAGCCAGAAAGCATGTCAAACGAAGAGTGGGACTTTGAGCACCAACAAGTTTGTTGTTATATTCGCCAATGGGTTGAAGATAATATTATGAATCACATTATCAACGAGACACATACCAGAAACCTGTGGGATAAACTTGAGACTCTGTATGCTTCCAAGACAGGCAATAACAAATTGCACATGTCACCAAATCCCAAAATTTGTCATCATTTTTCAAACTCTTTATATTGGAGATATTGTTGATTATATAGGACAAGTTGTCTAAGTTGCATATCATTATTATCCATACCTGCATAGAAACAAATAAAATTTACTCTATAAAACTTGTAAACACAACAAAATAATTTCATAAATTTGATAACAAAAATTAATAGCATAACATAGTTTGAAAGTTAAATATTCATAAACTTTCTTTACAAAAAAAGCTACACAATCCATCATGAACATCTTCATAAGTTTGATGGCAAAAAAGTAGCATAACATAGTTAGAAAGTTAAATGTTCATAAACTTTCTACACAAAAAAACTACACCACACATCATGATTAAAAGCTAAACAAGTTTAGCTTTTTGGATGCTTCTCATGGCCATGCAAGTACTTAATGTATCCAAGCCTACTCTCATCATCCAGCAAAAAAAAAAAAAAAAAAAAAAAAAAAAAAAAAAAGAAAGATCTTTTTTGAGGATCTTCAATCATTGTGCAAGCAAAGAAGAAATCGGGGGCATGGGGCTCCAAACCGAGCAAACTACACACTTTTGCCAAAGTATCTTCAACACCATACTTTGTTGTACTAGCAGTCTAGCATTCATTGAATTTATCACATTCATGTTGCTATTCATCAAGTTCATCATTGAAGTATCATTTTTTGTGTTGAAGTATTCCTCTCATTAATTTGTTGCATCAAGTCACTAAGCATTTGTTGGATTGTGGCAGCCCCTTCTTTTTTAGTGGAAGTCTTTGCACTCTTATTACTTTGTGAGATGAATCACCCTCAAAAGCCTTCTTACCTCTTCTTATGTCATCCCTCTCAACATGTGTCACTTGAGTGATATTAGTAGATGTAGGAGTAGGCCGGGGTAGGACTAGACTCTCTCCATACATCATCCCATGATGCTCCCCCATAGTAATTGTCATCACCATTATTAAGATTCATGTCATCAAGAGAAACATGATCATGATTCCTATGAGGTGGAAAAGGAACATATACTTTTTGTTCATGTGGAGAATTGGCTACCGAACTAAACTTGTACTTTCCTTAGGCATAAGATCCAAAAACTTATCCATTTTATTTTCAAGCTCAGGCTCAATCCCTTCATCTCGAAATGAATCAAATTTGAAATTTTCCTATAAAACAAAACACAAAATTTTTAATAGATATATCTAACTATTTAAAACTAAAGTAAGTCAACTTAAAAGATAACTAACCTTCATTTTCATAGCCCACCATTCATCGTTAGCACTTATAGTCCCTTTCACATGATCCCATCCTAGTCCCGTCTCTTTTGCTTTCAATTGTTTCCATAAGCTCCATCTATTTCTCATCCAATCCACCTTATTTTTGAGTTTATTTTTATCTCATGCCAAGTTACTTTGGTTGTTGAACTGTAATTCAATTTTTTTCCATATCAACATTTGAGAGGTAACTCCACCTTTTTTCCCCTTACTCTTTTCAACATATTGAATACAAAGGTCACAAAGTATGTAAAGTAATTCTTTTGACCAATTAACTCTATCTCCTTGATTTTCATCTTTGTTGTCATTTCTACTTCCTTGACTTGCATCCATATTCCTCGTTTAAGTTGGGGACATCTAAACATGAAAATATGAATGCAAAGTAGCATTTTAGATGAATAGAGTGAGCCATCCAGCAGCTGCAGTATGTAATAAGAAAATAACATTGACACAAGAGCCTTTTTATTTGCATTTTTTACTGTGTTGGAGCTGATTTTCATATATTCATAGGCATAGATTATTTCCCTGCAATTTTTACCATTCATCAATGTACTCTTTTGTTTCTTCATAATGTTAAACCAGAAATTCTCTCTGCTCTGCACCTAAATTGATAAATACCATATTTTAAGCTAAAATTAAGGAATGAGCCACTGACTAAAAAGTAAGAGTATTTAAGGAAATGTACTCCTTGTATGGTTATTATCATTTCAGAATAAGAACATTTGATTTCTATTCATATTGGAGTTTTGATTGTGACTCAAATATCAAGTATACCTTCAACTCAGATGCACAGAGAATTCAGATGCCACAAAGAGCATCCATTGCTAACTCCAGTATATTTACCAAAGTATTGGGAGTTTTCAATTCTGTAATTCTTTCCTCTATTCATTAATTTTTTTTTTTCCTTCTTATCAACTTAAACTAACAGTAGGTAAAAAATGGATTATGAGGTGCCTAGCTAAACTCAATACAAACACATAACACCCGGTCTGGTTGAATGGAGCAGACTAGTTTTCACTAGAAACAAACCAGTCTATAAATGAAGAAGGTAGGTTGCATTTATGTTTTCATTCTTTTGTATCCTTCGGTGGTGGAAATCACTTAGGAATATACAAGTGAATATACAACAAAGTCCCAGGATTTAAAGCATAAAAATGTCAACAAAAGAATACACTAGTGAATCGCCATTCAAAGCACCGTAAATATACAACAAAGTCACAGGATTCAAAACACAAAAATTTCATATTCATGTAGGAAAACACCTGGAAAAAAAATTAGAAATCGCACATCAGAAAACAAGGGATGCGTAACTCACAAAAACCCTAGGTTGAATATACGATCCACCAACCTTTGCCGGAAAGCTTGCCGGAGATAAAGGTATGATGAGTAGCATGTGAATAGTTTGTGGCCTGGGAGTAATATGAGACTGAGAGAAGCAGATTTGAGATGGAGTGAAGCAGATCCAAGAATGAGCTAGCTTGAGATCGAGAGATGTGATGAGAGAAATAAGGGCAAATTAGAACTTTGAAAAAAAAAAAAAAAAAAAAAAGTGAATCGCTATGCTTAAACGCTGCTCTTAGTAGCGTGTCAAATTTGACAGTTCGGATGACAATTCGTCAGGTGAAAAAGCTATTAACCAAACATCTTCTTTAGCAGTTTGACTTAGTCAAACCGCTAAAGATGGTCAAATCCGCTAAAAATCAACGGATCAACTCCTAACCAAACATGCCCAATATTATCTTTGCATCAGAAATGTTTGTTTACAAATAGAAAAAATTTCTTTAAAAATAAGTAGAGAATACATTTACTTATACAGTTGAAAAATAGAAAATAATGAATATAAAAAATGAAAATTTGAAGACATAAAAATTGGAGAAAATAGTAAAGTGAAGAAAGAAAAATAGAGAACTATTATCTCAAAAAAAAAAACAAAAAAAAAACAAAAAAAAAAAAAGAAGAGAATTATTCAATTTAGCAAGTTTACATATATGATCTATTCCCAATTTCCTTTATTAGCTAAATACAAGATAAGAGTCTTACAAAACCAATGAACATAATAACCTCATGGTGACCATAGAAAGATGCATGGTTGTCTCTCACCATATACTGTTGTTGAGTTAATTATATATTTAATCCTCCGATTATCACTCACTTTTCAATTTTAGTCTTTTAACTTTTAAAGCTACCAAATTTTAGTGTAAACCACAAGGTGTTCTGAGACTTTCTCCGTCCGTCTTACAATCCGGGTCCACCCGACTAATTCCCGTTCGATCCGGGAGGCATGGGAGCTAACCCAAGGGAATTGTCACTTTTGGATTCAATACTTAAAAAACTAAATTTGGTAGCTTTAAAAGTTAAGGACTAAAATTGGAAATGAGTAATAGTCAGATGACTAAATCCGGAATTAACTCGCTCTTGTTTTAGCAGTCACTAACAGTCTATCTTCAGGTCTTTAGGCCATCCAAATTCCTCCAAGAAGGCCAACACGACTCCATTTGACCACCCAAAACCAGTCTGCAATAAGCCAAAAAAAGTTAAAGGGGACTGCAATCAAGTTCCTTAGCATCACTGAAAGAAATGTTTTCTGTCCAAGTGGAAAGCAGAGATGGATATATACGACACGAAACGAAACTACCATTTTCGAAAATTGAAAGCTGTCTTACTTGGGATACATATTCGCCGCCACCTCCAAACTGCCCGCATTTCTCAACATCATACTTCTCGTACATTGCACCGGTTTTCTTGTACACTACGTAGTTAGTTCTTATCCACCTCCTCGCGATATCTTGGGCTAATGATCTTGCCTCCGCTGACCCGGACCTAGTAAGGCCTTCGACGATTATATGTTGAAGAGGTGCCCAACCATTAGGAAAGTCCCTGCTCGAGATCAAACTGTCAGCAATGTACAAAGAAACGTATTATTATAAATTTGATTACCATTGTTGTCCTGTATTCGACAATGTCATTGCGATTCCAGCCGGAAGAAGCAGTCCCGAGCTTTGAAGGCTTTGGATAGTCTTCTGAACTGTCATTTTATCTGCAAACGTATAAAACGCTCATTTTATTTGCTCAATGTACCCATTGTGTTCTTACTTTCTATTTTCCAAAAGAATATTGTATAGACATAATTCGAATCACTGTTCTGACAGAGTTTCTAAGGAGTTTTTTCCCGAAATGGTCCTTCGACTATTGCTCATTCTCAATTTTACATTTCGACTTTCAATTGCATCAAATATGGTCCTTCGACTTTCAAAAACTCACCCAATTCAGTCCTCCGTTAGGTATTCCGTTTACTCAAAGTTAAAATGGAGGGCATTTTGGTCCGTTCACCTATTTTGTGCCTAATACACTCATCCATAGTCCCTCGACTATTGCTGAGTGTATTAGGCACAAAATAGGTGAACGGACCAAAATGCCCTCCATTTTAACGCTGAGTAAACGGAATACCTAACTGAGGACTGAATTGGGTGAGTTTTTAAAAGTCAAGGGACCACATTTGGTGCAATTGAAAGTCGAAATACGAAATTGAGAATGGACAATAGTCGAGGGACCATTTTGGAAAAAAACTCGTTTCTAAGAAAATTGACAGTTCCAAATAGCATACTAACCTTTGTTAAACAAATCGATCCATAAGGGAACGAAGTTTGAAGCAAACGGTTTTTTGTTCTGATTCAAACTATCCCACTTATAGACACCCTAAACCGTCAAAGACACGAAACAAACATGAGATAAAACTCGGTTGTAACCAACCAACACAATGCGAGATGTAAAAACATGTGTGCATCACCTCGCATGCAAATTTGCTATTGCCGAGCCAGTAATCGTACCACTGTCCCGTCTCTGTGTCCCAGAAAATAGAGTTGATTGCACTTTTTCTAGCTTGTGAAGCCTCGTTAAAACGTTCAACTATGTGATTTTCTCCGATAATGCTTGCTAGAAAGACTATATCGAGTTCCAACTGGGCCAGGAAATCCAACAACACTCATTGGGTGACAGAAACTAGTATAGAGACCAATTTTCAGACACCATTCAGAATCTTACCTTAAGAATGAACGCATTAAGATCCACCGGGAGAACGGAAGTTGTAGCTAGTGTTGTGAGATCGAATCCGTCCCTGCAATGAGTGGGTTGGTCGTATAGATCAAGCTCAGAATACTATTGGCAAGTCCATATTTCATAAGGGACAAAGTAGAAAGCACAATAATAAGGGACAAATAAAGTCAGGAAATTTGCGTTACCTCATCCATCTTGAACTAAAATCCCATCCAGATTCAGCAGTTGTTGCAATTTCGCGGTACAAGTGTTTTTTCTCACAGGCACTTGAAAGTTTGGAAGCTGTTCCCGTGTCCTGTGGCATTCTATTTATCAGATGACAGAACAAATTATGGAAGCCCTCATTTGTGTAATTTGACATTCAAATTTTTTTTTTTTTTTTGGGTGATTAGGGAAAAACCCGCAACCACTACTTGAGGGTGTGCACTGGGTAAACCCCGCCTTGTAACCCTAGCAGGCAAAGGACAACAAGGAGGTAAACCAGTCTAGGTCGCGCATAGCTGACCGTTTCAAACCAAGAAGGTCAATAAGCCGCACCCACTAGGAGTTGAAATTGGAACCTTATGGTTACCAAGCTAACAGCCCGACCAACTTGGTCGGGGATGCCCCCAACATTCAATTTTTTTTGCAATGTAAGTTGGATGGTCATACAATTGTTGAAGATTCCGGTCGGGGTTTGTTCCACATTGCATAGTACCGACTTAAGCTGTGATTCACTCCTCGAGCATCCTGAATGATCACTTTATGTATACCTTTAAATGAAATTGGACCATAAATGCAAATTAGCGAACTTAACAATGGGGATAACAAGCAATTAAACAAAAGTCCAAAGAAGACATTAAAATACAAATAATCAGCATACATATTAGTACCTGAATTCCAAAACTCATGCTCCTTAAGCAGTGCAGGAAGAGACGTTTTTATCAGGTCCATATCACCCGTTCGTTTGTATATCTCAACAACCATTGAACTCAAAAGTGGAGGCTGGCTGCACCAGTCACTTAATAAAAGTTATTTCATCTTCTAGAGCGGGAGGAAGCAAAACAGGATATGAAGCTCAAAGGATCTCATGGTATCAATAACGGTAAACATTTGAGTAGATTATAGTATTTACATATGATTAACAAATGCACAATATACTAAGAAATAAACAAGGCAAAACAACATTTATGTTCCTCTCAGTAGAATGTATGATGCATCTAACGGTAAACAAGTAACATTATCTGAACATCTAAAAATAAATGCTAACGAGACTCACCTTCTGTTACTGTAGTATGCCCGTGCACCATTAAGAACGTAACCGAATTGATCGATAAGTGAAATAAGATTAGCAACAATTCCTTTTGCAGTTTCATACATTTTGCCTGCTAACAAGCCCCTGCATTGCAAATGTGTCAACCCATGGAACAATTTTGGAAAACGGATTTAAGAAACTAGGATCATAAGGAGCCCATGAATAAGTTAAAGCAGTCAGTAAAATAATATCTTGAACAATATTCCAATTTTTGGTGGTTCTCACCTGAACCCTAAATCCAACATAAAGACAAATTTCCAATCATTTA
This sequence comes from Ipomoea nil, assembly GCF_001879475.1. Lineage (NCBI taxonomy): Eukaryota > Viridiplantae > Streptophyta > Magnoliopsida > Solanales > Convolvulaceae > Ipomoea > Ipomoea nil. The sequence continues at coordinate 2,105,333 of NW_017619189.1, read as the reverse complement.
GTGCTTTTGGGGACCTAATCTTCTAGTTTGATCTAATAAGAATAAAAAGGAGAAAAGAACTGAAAGTCTGAAACTTTTGCACTTCTTGAGGGGTTGTAGTGGGTGGCATTATACTTAGATGCTACACATCAACCCAAATTCATTATCAAAGCTTTTCAAATTCATTGATCATGTATGCCATTTAAAATTTAATATAAAAATGCAATCTTTTCACTAGAAGGTTGCTTGGTCAACTTGCAATTTACCTCCTCCAGCGTTTCTTGGACGGGGTTTTGGGGGATTAAAAAAAATGTAATCTTGCCGGCATGAGCTTAGCTCAATAGTTCAGTAGACAAACACTATTTGGGAGAAGAAACCAAAGTTCGAACTTCAACGGCGACAGTGTGAGGATTATGCCCAAAGTGGGCCTCTGTCTGCTGTGTCATTGAGTCACCGTGATTTACATTCTCCCAAATACCTTGTCGAGCTGGGCTGTGGGGAGCCATTGGGGATTGGGGATTCAACCTTTTGGGAGAAGAAAAAAGGGCAATCTTTTGAAGTGAACAAACCTGATGACCCAATAAGAATCCCAGTAATAAACCTCTTGAAACCGTGATCCTGGGATTATAACCGGATTCTTCAAAGGCAGCAATGTATGGAAACTGGGCCTCTCCAGAACTTGATCACCCACCTTCCTACTCAAATTCTTCCAGAGAAGATGGAGCTCCAGACCCCATTTCCTCACCTCAGGGTTCTCTACTTTGCTCAAGAACCCTTCTGGCTCACCCACGAAGTCCACCGGCTCAGCATACACCAAATCCTTATCAGGACCAACCAAATACTTACCCATAAACCCCTCCAGCTCCGATCTATGAATTGACCCGTTCCCCGTTCTCGTAAGACTCTGAAACGCCTCTACAGTCCTCGAAAGCTCTTCCTTTAGCGCCATGTCCACGTATTTCTTCGGGTCAAACCCATCGTGCCCATAAGTCTTTAGAGCCGCTTCCTGTAGCCTTTCAAGAAACGTCACCAATGGGGTTGTGGGCACTACCGGGCCGGAGTCGGCCGGAATACAGTTCGGCGACGCTTGTGTTGTCTCGATTCCGGACATGGCTATGATTAAGAAGAACAATATGAGAACCCGTACGTATTGCAGAAAAGTAGCCATTTTTAATGGAATTTAGGTCTCAACAAGAACATACACTCCACGATAATTTATACCTCGTTTGAGCACAGAAAATTGGGGAAGACGACAAGAACAACGGCTAGGGTCCAGAATATCTTAAGGTCTCGCTGTCTCAGTTGAATAGCTTGACTCGCTGACTAGGCTCCAAGTTTTCGATGCTTGCGATGAACAAATTACAGAGTATTTTTGCGTTTTTCGTATAGTTTTCGGTGTATGTTTGAATGTTTCTTCCTGGAATCACTTTCCTAAATCATAATGCTCTGTAAAGTTCAAGATTCGCACTTCCAGTCCTTTTAAAATTTCTTCTCCCAAAAGTCCTTTTAAAAAGTTCTTTGTGCTGTCTTGGTTGGTAAAGATTCGCAAATCTATACCTTTTTTTTTGTTTGGCAACATTCTTGATAGTGTGATCTTCAGTTCCACAGGGCATAGGTTGTTTGGTTGGATGTACTTGTAATTCAAGAGTTAATTATCGAAATAGTCCCTTGATTATAACGAAATTATTAATTTGGTCCTTGATTATTTTTTTGGTCAATTAAGTCCCCCAACTTTAAAAACCGTAACTAATTTGGTACTCCGTTTGTTTGACCATTAGTCAACCGTTAAATTGGGACCAAATTGGTAATTCGCTATAATCAAGGGACCATTTTGGTAATTAACTTTAAGGGTCTGCAATACGGTTCAGTTTTCTCAAATCGAACCGTATCAAACTAGTTAGATTCGGTAATATACCGAACAACCGAACGGTAATAGTTCTTGTATACCGAACGGTTCGGTAAAAATTGAACCGAACCGAATACCATTTGAACTTTGGATTGCTATTTTGTTATATATTAGACTTTGGATATGGACTATGTAAACATCATAACACATAATATAAAACGTTTGATAACAAACCATAAAGAAATCAAATAAAACATTTACGAGAGATACCCGCGAGAATATGAGCTGAACGGCAGAGCAAGCAGCAAGTGACTTAGATTTATTTATTTATTTATTTATTTATTTATTATTATTATTATTATTATTATTATTATTATTATATTTAAAAAAAAAAAAATCAAACGGTATTTGATTCAGTTCAATTTTTTACCAAACAATTCGGTATACAAGAATCCAATATCGTTCGGTTGTTCGGTATATTACTTCGGCTCGGTTCGGTACGGTTCGATTCGAGAAAACTAAACCGAATTGCCCACCCCTAAAGTTAATTACCAAAATGGTCCATTGACTATAGTGAAATTACCAATTTGGTCCCAAGTTAACGGTTGACTAACGGTCAAACTAACGGAGGACCAAATTGGTTAAAATTTTTAAAGTTGAGGGACTTAATTGGTTAAAAAAAATAGTCAATGACCAAATTGGTAATTTCGCTATAGTCAAGGGACCATTTTGGTAATTAACTCTGTAATTCAATTACAACTTAATTCTTTGGTTTCCTGAATTACGTGATTGGTGGGAGGGAATTGCAATTCTTTATTTTGTTGAATTGCAATTCATACCTTCTCCATTTGAATTGCAATTCAATAATGAAAGGAGAGGTAAAATGAAGGAAGATGTCTTTTTTACTCTTGACTAGTATTTTCACCCGTGCGATGCACAGAATGGAATTATTGTAATATATTAAAAATATTTAAATCCATATATAATTATTTAAGAGTTAATTTCACTAGAGGTCGTTTATCTTTCTTGACAATTTCAATTTTAATCCGAGACTATAGTTATTAATTATTACGATTTATTCTATGTTATAATTCTTAAGTTAATATTATTACTATTATTATTAACACTTAATTACTTTTAGATATTATTATTACCACTTATATTATTATTATTATTATTATATTATTATTATTATTATTAGTTTCTTTTCAAGTTCTATTAGTATATAATGGCCGTGAGGCACAATAATAATATAACCATAATTAAATATTATTGTATTGTATTCCGTGAGTCACAATAGTAATATAACAATAATTACATATTCTTCAATTCTATATTCTTCTAGGATTTTTATCACCATCATTAATTATTTCCTAATTTACCACAATTAAATAATTTGACCAATTATACAGAAAGATTATTAAATAATGCAGGGGACAATTTTTTAATAAAATTTTTTTAAAATTCATTAATAAAATATAACGTTCTCATAGTTTTTTCTTAGAAACTATTTAATAAAGCATTTTTTTAGATATTGGTGGGCCAAACCGCCTACGGCAGTTTGCGGTGGATAGATCTCGAAAAAATACGCGATTTCAAAAAAAAACATTTGTCCAAAACGGACAATCGAGTCAAAAGTTATGCCGTGCCGAAGTTTTGACACATTACAACTTAAAAAAAAAAAAAAATTAATCTCCGGTTCACCCGGCGAGGTGGCCGCGGAAGAGGCCGATTCCGGCCTTCATCGCCGCGGCCAGCGGCGCGATTTTTGCAACACTGATATATATTATAGATATAGATTAGAATAGGAATAGTATTACACTATTTTATAATATTAGGAAGAGAGATTAGGCGGGAAGTTAAAATTTCAGGATTTTGTTTCCCGCCCAATTTAAAATTTCAGGATTTTGTTATAGTATAGAAGTATAGATTGATTGATTACAATAGGAATTGTATTACAGTATTTTATAATATTAGAATAGAATTTTAACGCAGAATTATTGTACGAATGGGAAAGTAGAAATCAATATATTTTATTAGGAAGAGAGATTTTTTAGGAATTGAGCGGGAAGTTAAAATTTTAGGATTTTGTTAGTATATATAGTATAGAGTATAGATTAGATTGATTGATTACAATAGGAATTGTATTATAGTATTTTATAATATTATAATAGAATTTTAACGCAGAATTATTGTACGAATGGGAAAGTAAAAATCAATATATTTTATTAGGAAGAGAGATTTTTAGGAATTGGGCTGGAAGTTAAAATTTTAGGATTTTGTTATTATATATAGTATAGATTATTAGAATTATTATTACACAAGGAAATTTTAGTCTTTATTCTACTTCTTCCATTTTTATTTCTAATTATTCTATTTATCCCTACCAAATAATGTAATTTGAATTCCTACTTTTGATTAAATTATGTTTATCACAATATTTAAAATATGATATTAAAATTTACAATTAGATTATTTTCTAACTTAACATATTGTAATCATAAACACATATTAAAATTTAAAATTAAATTATGTTTATCACAATATTTAAAATGAACCGATTTAGGTACAAGAAAATAAAATTTTAGTTGGACTAAAGATCTATTGAAAACATACTACATTGTAAATAATCATGATTCATGAGTATTTCAAAAAAAAAAAAAAAAATCTATTGAAAGCAAAACATGATCAACAAGGTGTTTTGTTGGAAAAAAAAAAAGAATTAAGGAAAAAGAAATTATAATTCTGTCAAAAAAAAAGGTTTGAATAAAATAAGAATTCAAATTACAATGTTTGGTAGGCAAGAATATAATTTATGGGAATTATAAGGAAACGATTAAAATGTCCTTGATGATGATGATAAAATCAAGGGTAAATGGGTAATGTTGTAATTCCATTTTTTTTTTCTCTTTCCATGCTGCACCAAATTGGAACTCATACGAAGGCCCTATGAATTTCAATTTCACAAAGAGAGGGAATTGTAGGTCTGCGGAATTGTACAATTCCCTCCAACCAAATAATGTAATTGTGTTCTGCAAAGAATTAGATTATAATTGAATTACAACTACAGCCTACCGAACATGTCCATACAATTTAGGAAATATATATATATATATATATATATATATATATATATATATATATATATATATATATATATGTGTGTGTGTGTGTGTGTGTGTGTGTGTGTGTGTGTGTGTGTGTGTGTGTGTGTGTGTGTGTGTGTTTGTGTGTGTGTGTGGGCGGCGGGAGGGAATTTGGTTCTTATTAATAACAATAAATACTAGTTATAATATGTGCATTGCATGATTAAATTAATTTTCAACATAAAAATTAGAATAAGTAAATATTTAATATAAATTTTAAATATGAAAGTTAATTAATATAAATAAAAATGATTAAACTCTATATAATCAAAATGAGTATTTTAATCTATATCTATACTATATATAAAAACAAAATTCTCAATTTTAACTTCCCGCCCAAAACAGTCATATACTATTAAAATTTGTGTAATAGTGTAATACAATTCCTAATAAAATATATTGTTTTCTACTCTTCTATTCTTACTATAATTCTACATTAAAATTCTTATTCTAATCTATACTTATCTATACTTCTATATAAAAACAAAATCCTACATTTTAACTTCCCGCTCAAAAGACTCATATTCGTACTACAACTGTACATTAAAATATGGTAATATAATTCCTAATACAATATATTTTTTCCTACTTTCCTATTCCTAATTAAAATTACTAATAATAATCTATATAACTAATAAAAATAAAATCCTACTTTTGCAACTTCCCGTCCAAACACTTAATAATAATAATAAGGAATAATGAAAAATGTATAAAAATAAAATCATCCATTTTAACTTCCCGCCCAAAAGACTCATATACTATTAAGGTTTGCATAATATTCTAAAAATATGATAATACAATTTCTATTCGTATTACAATTGTACATTAAAATATGGTAATATAATTTCTAATACAATATATTTTTTCTTACTTTCATATTCTAAATATAATTCTAGATTAAAATTACTAATACTAATCTAAATCTATGTCTATCTACATCTACATTCTATTTCTACATCTACATCTACATCTACAATTCTAATAAGAGCCAATAATGTTAGGCCCTTAACTGGAATAAAAAAAAATGTCGGTACTACTTGTTTCTTAAAATGAATGGTTCACAGTATTTTGATTTTAGTATTTTTTTAATGATTTTCCTTATTTACCCTTTATTATATTATTTTTTTTCCTTAAATAACCTTAAATTCCGTTAGTATAAACTTTATCTACAATTCTAATAAGAGCCAATAATGTTAGGCCCTTAACTGGAATAAAAAAAATGTCGGTACTACTTGTTTCTTAAAATGAATGGTTCATAGTATTTTGATTTTAGTATTTTTTTAATGATTTTCCTTATTTACCCTTTATTATATTTTTTTTCCTTAAATAACCTTAAATTCCGTTAGTATAAACTTTATTAATGGAATATTCTATATCATTAACTATTTATTATTATTAACTTACTCATTAATTTCAATAAGAAAGGTCTTAGGTTCGAATCTCATTCCAATTAGAGTTAACATAATTGTTAAACATATACTACGAATATGTTAAAATGTATTAAAAAATAAAATATAAAATTTAACATAAACTTTGGTCAAATAATTAGCCCGACTAAACACATAGCATTATAAATCAAGAACTTTGATAATCATTTGATTTTTTTTCATTAAAAAATAATAATAAATAATAAATTTAAGTTCAGTTTTTTTTTTTTCGTTTAATTAATATTCTTTTGATTATTGAGAACAAAACTTAATATTTCAATTATGCTTTTATCAATGCATGAAAACTTCTAAAGAAATTTGTAAGTTAATTTTTATTATATTATTATAATAATATCTATTGTAACCTTATATTTTGAATTATTTATTATCATCATCTATTGACAGCAATTGTCATTGACAAACTCTCAAAACAATTTGTCTCAACAACGAATGGAAATTAAAAAAAAAAATAAAAAATCAATGATTTCATTATTGTGGATGAAAAGTATGTACGCCACTTTATTCAATCGTTATGTTGTGGAACTGTGTCCACCTTGCAATGTGGACACAGTTCTATGTTCATAATTACTGAATTATATGTTCATAATTATAACGCTATATATTCATAATTTTTGAACTTCATATTCATAATTATTGAACTCTATATTCACAATTATAGAACTCTATGTTCATAATTACTGAAGTATATGTTCATAATTATAAAGCTATATATTCATAATTTTTTAACTTCATATTCACAATTATTGAATCTCTATATTCATAATTACAGAACTATATGTTCATAATTATGTTCACAACTCTATGTTCATAATTATAGAACTATATGTTCATAATTTTTGAACTATATATTCATAATTATGAATAGTTTTGGAACCGTGTCCACCTTTGTCCACCTTGCAAGGTGGTCACGGTTCCACATCATAATTTTCCCACTTAATTGCTCTTATTACTTAAATTAAAAAATAAATTAGTAGCTACAAAAAAAAAAAAAAAAAAATTAATACATATGCATTTAATTAATTTAGAATTAGATGTCTCACAACACATGAAACATGTAGGGAAAAACTACCGTTACCAAATATCAACATGTGCTTGTAAGATAAAGAGTTTATAGCACAACTAAGATCGCAGTCATATACACAACAAGACAAACTAAAACTTCATACATCATAATCTCATTGCATGATGAATCCCTCTATGATACTACCAATAACCCAATTGCACATGACACACTACCAATAACCAAAAAAAAAAAAAGAAGACATGTACTGAAGATGAAAACAATAACAATGCTACCTAAAAGAGAATAAGAAAAATTTAAACCAAAAATAGTATGGAGTATTTATTTAGACTATCGATTTTAGACTTAGTACTTAGATTAGCGTTATTACAAAGTTGCAAACATTTATTTTTGTGACAGTTATATATAATCAATCTCTCATATATTATCTTGCATTTATATACTTTAAATTAACGATTTAAATAAACAAATTTAACTTTTATTTACCTATGCATGAACATTTTCTATATAATATTGCATTGATATACTTTGAAATATTTATTTAAAAATAAGTATTGGGCATTATCCTATTCGCGCAAAGCGCGTAGAAAAACTAGTACTACATATAAAAACAAAATCCTTAACTTTAACTTCCTGCCCAATTCTTAAAAAATATCGCTTTCTAATAAAATATATTGTTTTCTACTTTTCTATTTGTACTATAATTCTAGGTTAAAATTCATATTCTAATATTATAAAATAGTGTAATACAATTCCTAATAGAATATATTGTTTTCTACTTTCATATTCGTACTATAATTCTACATTAAAATTTATATTCGTAATACAATAGGACAATCTATATATCTATCTATATCTATATCTATATATAATTAAAAGTAAAATCCTCCTTCTAGAATTTTCCCGCCCAAACTCATTGTATTGGTCAAATTATTTAATTATGGTAAACTATAAAATAATTAATGATGGTAATAGAAATCTTAGAAGAATATAAAATACAAGAATATTTAATTGTGGTTATATTATTATTGTGTCCATGATCATTATATACTAACAGAAAGAAAATAATAATAATAATATAATAATATAATAAAGAATTAATTACACATATATTAGTATAATTGACTAATAATTATTATGATAATTAAGTTACTAATTACTTTAAACATGGGTCGTTGGATTTTTTTTATATAATTATTAAAATTAATTTTATGATAATCTATATATTTTTTATATACTTAAGGTATAATTATGAGAAGTAAATAAATTATCATTTCTATATTTTTGTGTAATTACTATGGTAATTTTATGGTTATATATATATATATATATATATATATATATATATATATATATATATATATATATATATATATATATATATATAAAGAGTCGGGGTGATATTGTTCTGAATGTGCTTCCAGTGAAATAGCATCTTTGCTCTTGTCGGGAGGTAGGATAACGCATTCCAGATTTTCTATACCACTCTCTTTGCACGAAGATTCCACATGCAATATATTGTAATGCATTGAACTTGCTGAGCTTATAATAATGAGCAAATTGATAATATGGGATGAAGCACTGATGACGCACAAACACTGTTTTGAGGCTTTGGATAAAACCATGAGGGATCTATTGAGATTCGTCATAGCAGGTAATGCTGAAAAGACTTTTAGTGGAAAGACAATAGTTTTGGGCTGCAATTTTAGACATATCCTACTTGTTATTTCGAAAACAACAAGACCAGTAGTTGTCGGAGCAACTATTAGTTCTTCATACATGTGGACAAATTGCAAGGTATTAAGGTTCACAAAGAACTTGAGACTACGGACCTTAGTTTCAGAGGAAGATAGACAGACAGTTGATTAGTTTTCAAAATGGATTGCAGATATCGGAGGTGGGATTGTAGAGGTTGTAAATGGCGGTTCATTTGAGATTGATATTCTGGCACGGTTTTTGTTGAAGTGTGGACACGATCCCATATCAACTATAGTGGAAAGCACCTTCCCAAGCTCGATATATGACATGAGTCACAACTAGAAGGCCGAGCGATCATCTCGCCGACTTTAGATGTCGTTGATCAAATTAATCAGCACATATGCGACATGAATACTGCAGAAGGACAAACATATTTAAGTTGTGACTCTTTGTGTAAGACAGAATCAGACAATGAAAATCTATCAGAAGTACACACTCCTAAATTCTTAAATAGTTTGAGATTGTCGAGTCTTCCTAATCATTCATTGACATTAAAGGTCGGTGCACATGTTATGTTATTGCGGAACATATATAGTCTACTCTCTTGGTATTTGTATCGGGACGCGACTCATCATCACAAGATTGACAGATCACATTGTCGAAGCAAGAATAGTTAATGGGACACATGAAGGAACCAAAGTTCTTATCCCCCGATTGTCTCTAACTCCTTCTGATACGAGATTGCCCTTCAAGTTCCAACATAAACAATTCCCGTGTTGCTTGCATATGCCATGACTATCAACAAAAGCCAAGGTCAAACACTAAAAACAAGTCTTTAATCACGGACAATTGTATGTGACTTTCTCCCGAGTCACCCATCTTGATGGCCTGAAGGTGTTAGCTCTAGACGAGGATGGACAATATTGTGTTGTGACTACGAATTTCGTCTACAAAGAGGTTTTCAATAATGTGTAAATACAATCGTTGATATTATGTTTTTTTTTTTCAAAATGACAAAATTGCTATATATCTAGACCAAAAAATTTCCTCGATCTATACAAATAAATTAGGATAACAATTGATTACTATAACTAACTTGCTAGAAAACGAGCACATTTGCCTAATTTATAAAAATCTTAAACAATGATATATAAAATCTCTAAAGTTACAGCACCACATGCATACATCTACACATTAGCTATTAATTTGAACAATTATTTACTCGAATTCAAGTAATGATTGCATCAACAAACATAAATGATCCAAACCATATCTTTAATTGCACTATATAATATTTGATGTTATAATTTAAATAATTGTATAACGACCAAAATATTCTTAATATATTATAACAAATATATTCCGTGCATCGCACGAGTGAAAATACTAGTTAAAATAGTACTCCGTAGTAAATATGAGTATTGTGGTAGACTCATAATTAAAATCAATAATAAAAATTCATAAGTTTTCATTGTGCATATGATTGAGACCTCAATTATTGTTATATATGAACTATTCATCTTGTAAGTTCTCATTGATATTTTGAAATATTTTTTTCTCTATAAGATGTACATTTTAATTAAAACAATATAGATTTGAAATAGAAAATTAAAATTTTTGCTACAACAAATAATGTTTGATTTAAACAAAGAGAATACAATTTGTTTTTAGAATAATTATAGTATGACTCCTTTGAGGGAAAGTCACATGAACGAACCCCGGTGGTGGGTTATTAACTCTTTGGGCTACAATTGATTGAGAAAAGTATATTGAACAGATACTACACTATAATAAAATCAATAGTACTTTAAAAAAATAAAATAGTATGACATTCATATTCTTTTAGGATGGAGATTCAAAAAATAATACGCATTCTTTCCCATTTTATGTGTATGGTTCAAGTAACGAGGCTTGATTAAAGTTATTTTAATCCAATTTTTCATAATATTAATTTTAGTATTAGTATACCAAATTTATATATTTAAAAACTACACTAAAAATACTATTAAACAAAAAAAATTAAATTTAAAAGTAACTAAAAAATACTCCCTCCGACCCATTTTATGTGTCTGGTTCGGTTAACGACGATTGACTGTACTGAAGTTATTTTTAATTTAATTTTTTTATAATATTAAATTTAGTATTAATATAAAAATTTATATATTTAGAAAGAATTAATTCCACTAGAGGTCCCTTATCTTTGGTGGCAATTCAAAATTTAGTCTCAGATTATCGTTTTTGCCATTTAACATCCCAGACTAGTGTTTTTTGAACACTTTTAGTCCTTTTCATGACTTTTCTTATTTTTAGTAATGATATTTTTGTCTTTATATATATATATATATATATATATATATATATATATATATATATATATATATATGTATGTATATATATATGTATGTATATGTATGTATATGTATGTATATATATATATGTATGTATATATATATATATATATATATATATATATATATATATATATATATATGTGACACATATACACACACACACACACACATATATGTGTGTGTGTGTGTATATGTGTCACACACACACACACACACACACACACACACACACACACACACACACACACACACACACACACACACACACATATATATATATATATATATATATATATATATATATATATATATATATATATGGTCGCGTTCAGGTGCGAATAGGTGTCTAGGAGAGAAATGCGAACAAATCAGCGCGCGCCACGTGTCAGTATTTATTGATCGGGTGCACCTACTTTCACTTACAAGTGCACTTACTTTCGCCTGCAAGTGCATGTAATTTTGTCTTGTTAACATTCATTATCTGAGTTCGTTTTGTTTGACATCGTTTTTATTCTTGCGAGGAGTTCAGCGGATAGTAGTACCCGTGAATATCACCCGCAAACATTCATGCACCTAGGTGCAATTACTTATAACTATAGGTGTACTTAGTATTGATGCTCAGTGTAAATTTTACTTGCACCTATAATATATTTTATTTGTATTTCGATGTTCAATTATTTACGAAAATGCCACCGCATTTTTTTAAAAAATGCGTGTTTCTCGTCCATCTGATTTGGACACGTGAACGGATATCAGACAATCGCATATTCGCACATGGGCGCTCCATTCGCACCAGAGTACAATTCTATATATATATATATATGTGTGTGTGTGTGTAACAGTGACTTATAAATTAAAATGCATTATATATACTAGTTATAAATGTTTAGATGGTTTAGTTATTAGTCGATGTTAAAACTTTGTAGGTCCTGGGGTCAAGTCCATTGACAACACTCAGTGACTAAGAAATCGCACGTTTATGAATGAGTACGTAAAGGATTTAAAGTAGGAAATACATAGAAGATTAGATCATACGGTTCATGATCGAGTTGCTTTCTTTCTAACACGCCTTCTAGAAGATTGGATAGATCATTCAATTCAATTCTGTTGATGCGCTGTTCCTCCCCACTCATGGTTGCATTGAGACTGAGATAACTCATCCACTTTGCTCCCATTTAAATCAATGCATTTTAGATGGCGCAAATTTTCAGTCCCTACAGGTAGTTTAGAAAGACACTCGCATCCAGCAAGATCTAGGATTTGCAAGTTATTCAAAGAGCAAATTGCATCAGGTAACTTCTCTACTTTGCTCCAACTTAAATCAATGCACCTTAGGTGATGCAAATTTCCAATCCCTTCAGGTAGTTTAGAGAAATGCCTACACCCTGCAAGACCTAGAGTTTGCAATTTATCCAAAGAGCAAATTGTATCAGGTAATTTCTCTATGTTGCTCCAACCTAAATCAATGTACCTTAGATGACACAAATTTCCAATCCATTCAGGTAGTCTAGAAAGACGCTTACATCCTCTGAGCTTAAGAGTTTGCAAGTTATCCAAAGAGCAAATTGCATCCGGTAACTCCTCTACTTTGTTCCAACTTAAATCAATGTACCTTAGTTGATGCAAATTTCCAATCTTTTCAGAAAGTCTACAAAGGCATCCACATCCTTTAAGATCTAGAGTTTGCAAGTTATCCAAAGAATAAATTGAATCAGGTAACTCGTCTACTCTACTCCAACATAAATTAATGTACCTTAGGTGACGCAAATTTCCAATTCCTTCAGGTAGTTTAGAAAGACATTCACACCCTCCAAGATCTAGAGTTTGCAAGTTATCCAAAAAGCAAATTGCATCAGGTAACTCTTCTACATTGCTATCACTTAAATCAATGTACCTTAAATGAAGCAAATTTCCTATCTCCTTTGGGAGTTTATGAAACTTACAACGATGCAATCCTAAAGTTCTCACAGATTTAAGACCATTGAGCAGATCAGGAGTAAGTTGTTCTGGAGAAAGTTCTTCAACAAAAAAGCTACGAAGTTTTCCAATAACGTCACAAATAGAAGCAGGATCCATAGGCCTTCCCGTTTTCTGCCACGACAAATGATGTAGATTTTCAATTCTCACCTTATCTTCATGCTGGCCAACACTGTAGCGTTCATTTTTGGTAAGAAACTCGGCAAAATCATGTACTATGTCATGCATTTTGCAAGATATGATGTTGGATTCCTTGTAATCTTTCTTTAAATCTTGGAACAAAGAACGCATTACTAAATTCTCAAAAACCTCCCGGCCTTTCAGTTCCATCTGATTCTGATCACTACCATTTGTTGTTGTCAAATAACCTTGTGCCATCCAAATTCTGACCAGCTTATCTACCTCTATTTCGTAATCCTTGGGAAAGACAGCACAATATGAAAAACATTGCTTCATCTTTGGTGTTAAATCATCATAGCTTAGATACAAATGAGGAAAGAGATATGTTTCCACTTCCTCCATCTCCCAAATTTTACTATCAAAAACATCTTGCCATTTCTCCTCAGTGTCTTTGCAACGTAGCAGGCTTCCCATGACCTTAACTGCAAGTGGCAATCCTCTGCACTTTTGAGCAATTTTCTGACCAATATCTTTCAGTTTCTCGCAATCCATCTCCCCTCTCCCAGAAAATGCTATCCTGCTAAGCAACAACCATGCATCTAAGTCGGATATTAACTCCATCCGATGCAGATACACACTTCCCATCATTCTTGCAACCCTCTCACTCCTTGAGGTCACCAAGATTCTACTGCCTGGGAGTCCAACCTTGAGAGAGTTCTTCAATGGCTCCCACTTTTCAGACTGCTCTGTCCATACATCATCCAACACAAGCAAGAACCTTTTATCAAACAAAATGCTTTGAATTTTTTCCAGTAATACTTGTAATTGAGACAGATCTGTGGAGCTTTTGGTGGTTGACTCAACAATGGCTTTTGCAATCTTCATCTCGTCAAAAGGGTCTGAAACACAAACCCATAGCCTTTCATCAAAACGAGTCTTTATTTGTTCATCCCCATAGACTAACTGAGCAAGGGTAGTTTTTCCAATCCCTCCCGTGCCCACTATGGAAATAACAAGGGGGCCATTTCTTGCTTCTTCTCCGTCATCCTTCTTCACCAACTCTCTTATTACATCTCTGGCATCAATATCCCGACCTTGAATCTCTGATGCATCCACAAACGAAGTAGTGGCCACTCGCTTCGGTGCTTGATCACAAGTGTGAGTTACAGCAACGAAATTGTACAGATCTTTCACTTTCATAATCTGATCAAGTCTCGAATCAAGTTTCTTTACTTTCTTGGCGATGTCTCGATGCATAACAACCCTTTTCAAATGGAAACATGAAGGCAGGAAAGGGGTGCAGCTTTCTGGAGCTGCAACCTCAGGTCTCTTGATCTGTTGCCTGAGAGTCCTGGTGATCCACTCGTCGAGAACATTTTCCATTTCGTAGCACAAGTCTTGGATCTCTTCCAGCCAGAGCTTGACGCCCTTTTCCTTAAAGCTTCTCCTCTCTGCATCATCCAACACCTCCCTGATTTTATTGAGCTTTGATGATAGGTTTTGGATCTCCTTCTCCACACCCAACGCTGTTCTTAGCCCCTGGACTTGGTCCTTGATGATGAAGAACAGCTGATCCGCAACACCGGAGATGACAGCGTCGGTCATGGTTGACTCTGTAGTTGAGAGTTGAGACTCTGAGAGAGATGATATGGTTAGCACGCGCGTTGGTGGTGTTTGGGGTTGCAAATTTTGTTGGGTGAAAATTAAAATAGGTTAATTATTTTATCAATTTGTTTTCTAATTGATATATTTTAATTTAGTTGAAGATTGCTATATGTATATATAATAAAAGATTAAAAGCAGAAGTCTTTTCCCCGTCGTCTATCAAAGAAAAAATAGGGTAACTTAATTTATAGTAATGATTTATGTCTAAAGGGCAAAACATGGCAAATTATATCGTGGACGGCAAATTATGCCCTGGAAATGTGTTCACCGTGAATGGTGAACACAAGGCCAAACGACGTCGTTTTTAGGCAAAAAAAAAAAAAAAAAAAACGCGGATGTGGAGTTAACGGCGCGCGTTGATCAAATTATGAATTTTCTTTTATGAGATTATGAATTTTCATAAAATTCATAATCTCATAACAGAAAATTCATAATCGCATAACAGAAAATTCATAATCTCATAACAGAAAATTCATAATCTCATGACTGAAAATTCATAATCTTATAACAGAAAATTCATAATCTCATGGTTCCAAAGTGAATGTGTAGGCATGGTTCCAAAGTGAATGTGCAGGCATGGATTTTCATAATTTATGAATGTCCGTGATTTCGGACGGGAATGTGTAGGCATGGTTCCAAAGTGAATGTGCAGGCATGAATTCATAATTTATGAATGTCCGAAATCATTGTTCACCTCAAATTAAAGTGAAACCGCAAAAAATTCATAATCGCATAACAGAAAATTCATAATCGCATAACAGAAAATTCATAATCTCATAACAGAAAATTCATAATCTCATAACAGAAAATTCATAATCTCATGGTTCCAAAGTGAATGTGTAGGCATGGTTCCAAAGTGAATGTGCAGGCATGGATTCATAATTTATGAATGTCCGTGATTTCGGACGGGAATGTGTAGGCATGGTTCCAAAGTGAATGTGCAGGCATGAATTCATAATTTATGAATGTCCGAAATCATTATTCACCTCAAATTAAAGAGAAACCGCAAAATGTGAAAATGAAGAAGAAAAATCACGCAATTAATTAAAAAAAAAAAAAAGATAACGGTGTACTAACACCGTTGGAACCGTGTTCACCATGAATGGTGAACACGGTTCCATGGCATAACGCTCCATCGTGGACCAGGGTGTACAATGCATTGTGCTCCCTGGTCCAAAATGACACCATTTTGTTCTTATTCATTTATGGCCCGTTTGGTTCACGGAATCAATTTGGAGGGAATATGAATGCTATTCCATAGAGAATGGAATAGATAAGGAATAAAATATGAATTGTATTATGTTATTTGGTTCGCTGAAAGAATAGACTTTAGGAATTGTATTCCAACGTTTAGTTGATTAAGGAATAGAAATGGAATATACGGGTAAAGGATATAAATGCCTTTATACAAAACATATTATTATTATTATTATTATTATTATTATTATTATTATTAGGCATCAATTAATCATCATTTCATAATCAACTACTAATTTTAATATATCATCATCATTATATCAGGTCAACTTTCTAATAATCAACATATCACCATTATTCCTTATCAACAATATTAAACAATGATCTGTAAGTTATGAAACAAAATATTCATCAAATAAATTGAAATAATAAATTATTCATCAAACTCAAACACATTACATTGTTCATAAACCACATTAAAAAAACACCAACATAAACAAAATCAAACATCAATGAACATGTCCTTAATTTCTAGATGTTATCCATTCATTGAACATGTCATTTGTTAATTCTGTCCTCCAATTATTCCTAACTTCTGAAAGCACTATTCGTGCAATATCATCATCTTCATGCATTCTGTTACCTTGTACGAATTCATCATCCACAGGATCAACATTCATTTCATTTCTAATAAAATTATGTAGCAAACAACATCCAAGTATAATTCTGTTATGTATTCTAACAGATAAAATGATGGGCTTCTAAGTATAGCCCATCTCATTTTCAATAACCAAAAACAACATTCTATAACATTGCGAGCATATTAGGTGTACATACACGTAATACATTTGTTGCAATTTCAACATTGCGAGATCGATATCTAGGTTTATCTTCTGATGGCACTTGTATTCTAATATATGTTCCATCTAAACTGCCTAGACAATTCTAGAAATAATATCAAATATTATTAAATATATATTCACATTGTAATTAAATATTATAACTACTCAAGTGTAGGGGATAGGTTTAAGTTTATACATCCATAAAGTAGTATAATTTATGAACCAAATATATCATTTTCCTTTTTTTTTTTAATAGTATCTTGATTACTGTGGATATGTTTTACTTTATTTTAGTTTTCGAATACAAAGTATAAATCAAACATAAATAAGAGCAAATTAGCGTATGATTTTTAGAAGATATGGGGAGTTGTTTGGCTTATTAGTTTAGTTATTAGTTATTTGTGGAGATGTATTTGGTAAAATTAACTGTTAATTTTAATTGATAACATGTAAAATGACTTTTGAGGATATAAAATTATTTTTATAATTGTTGTAAATAATTAGATGTGGACATTATTAGAGGTATTTTACTATGATAATACATCGATCTTCATCTTTATTAGTCTGATAGTCATATTAGAACTTTGTATATATTGTACGTATATATTGGATTGAAAGATGATTAATAAGAGCATCCATTATTATCTTCTCTGTATTCTCTGTCTTCCTCGGATCGTTATGCGTTGGACCCGTGTCCAGCATGCTTGCTGGACACGGGTAACAGTGCCGTTAGGCACTGTTATCTCCTCTTTTTTTTTTTTTCTTTTTTTTTCTTTTTTTTTTTTAAATTTCAGACCGCTTCGTTATAGGAGTATATGTTCATAATTTTATTACTATATGTTAATAACTGTACATTCATAACTCCATAACTGTACATTCATAACTCTATAACTGTATATTCATAACTCCATAACTGTACATTCATAACTTCATAACTGTACATTCATAACTCCATAATTGTACATTCATAATTTTCGAAGCTCTATGTTCATAATTTTATCACTATATGTTCATAATTGTAAGTTCATAATGTTAGAGCTCTTTGTTCATAATTCGATCAATAACTGTACATTCATAATTCCATAACTGCAGATTCATAATCTCATAACTGTAGATTCATAACTCTATAACTGTAGATTCATAACTCTATAACTGTACATTCATAACTCCATAACTATACATTCATAATCTTCGAAGCTCTATATTCACAATTTTAAAGCTCCATGGTCATAATTTTATCACTATATATGTTCATAATTGTAAGTTCGTAGTTTTAGAGCTCTGTGTTCATAATTTCATAATTGCATAACTATACATTCATAACGGCATAACTGTACATTCATAATCCAAAAAAAAATAACGCCGTTAACGCTGTTAACGGCAAAACGCGTGCTATTTTATTTATTTATTTTTTTTTTATAACTAAATGACGCTTTTTTTTTTTGAAAAACGACGTTGTTTTGGGCCCGTGTCCACAATTCATTGTGGACACGGGTCCAGGGCATAATTTGCCGTCTTCCTCTCTACCTTATTACTCTGTACTTTACTGCAATTGAAATCATACATTGTTCACGTACGCAAGGATACATCCAGTTTCACAACAATAACAATAATTTATTAATTATTGATAATTACATATAAAAAAATCTTTTAATAATTATTCTTTATAAAAATAATATTTAAAATTAAAGAACTTTAATATAAAAAAAAAACATTTTTTCCCACTATTTTTCATAAACAAACACATTATAATTTAAAACTAAAATAAAAATATGTTTTTTAAAATATTTTTCTAAAATGAGAAGAACAATTTGAGAAGAGAAGTTTGAGTATTATTAAAGAAATTAAATTTGAATTGAAACTTTTTTTCTCAAAAATAAAATCAATGCCGAAAAAGTTATTTCAAGTACCCTTTTCAAGTGGCTTCGGGTCATTCTTGCTGGGTTGATGCGCCTTTCATAACCACAATCAGTCTCCAACTTTCGGCTTCATCGTGCGTGAGTCGGATGGTTCGTTTGTGGCAGCCGTGAACGGTCCGTTGTCATGTCCATATGACCCACTCTTGGCGGAGGCCGGCAATGGCAATGTGTGAGGCGCTATCATGGTTGAAAGACGAAGGTTTCTCAGATGTCAAGGTTCATTCAGATTGCTCAATTTTGGTCTTGAGCCTTAGTAGTGTGCACTCATTTCGGTCTTATGTTGGTTTTGCTTAATGTTCATGCGCTCAATTAGTTAGCTCTATGTCTGGTTCTTTGATTTGTTTTACTAGTAGAGACGTTAATTGGACGGCTCATTCTTTTGCAAAGCATGTAAGTGCGGTCACCTCAAGTATTGTCTGGAGGGACGCTCCTCCTTTTGTTGATTCAGCATGCAACCTAATGCAATATATTCTCCTTTTGACTTTCAAAAAAAAAAAAAAGTACCTTTTTCAAAATTAAAAAATTTCAATTTAAAAGGTTGATATAAACAACTATTTACAAAACAATTCCAATAATCAAATACTTAAAGTCAATCCATAAACTAAAAGCAAAAAAAAAAAAAAAAAAAAAAAAAAAAAAAATTTACCAAACAAATCATGAAAATATGAAGCATCTCCGTACATTATTGGATTTTAATTTTCAATTTAAAAGGTTGATATAAACAACTATTTACAAAACAATTCCAATAATCAAATACTTAAAGTCAATCCATAAACTAAAAGCAAAAAAAAAATAAAAAAAAATAAAAAAATTTACCAAACAAATCATGAAAATATGAAGCATCTCCGTACATTATTGGATGCCTTCGATCATATAAGTCCATAACCAGCCGAATGCTTTAATTGCATGTGGAAGTAATACCAACAGTGGAAGAAGATAAACCTACCTGTGCCATTTCATGAGTACTCTCTGTCAGGTGTGAACCCTTTTATTAAACGACAAAACCTGGTCAAATCACAACCTAAAACCGCTATGTACTCCCCTTGTCCTGTTTGTAGTAACATCTAGAAACACACTGACGACATTACTCACGGGAGGGATTACAAATCTATCTCAATTACCTTTTAACGCCACCATTAATCATTAATATTAAAATACAGTCTGTATTTTCTGTCCGTTTACTCTTATTTTTTTTTTGCTTAATTAATGAAGTACAACCACGTCGTATATGTTCTCGAGAGTACAATAATTCTTTGTTTTGACATAAATGTCTGTCTGTCACGCATAAACAAAACATCCTAGTGGACGATATAATAGTGTTCGTTGGAATTTCAACACAAGAATAGTATGTAGAAACGAAAGCCATTTGTAAAGAAGCTAGCAATATCAGATATTCAGATCAGTTGTAAAGAAATGGATGAAAGTGAGAGGCAATCTGCGGCGGCGGCAGGGATGGAAGAGGAGTCGTCGGAGAAAAAGATGGGAAGTGGTAAGATCTTGAGAGGTAAAAGAGCAAGGTTATATATCATTCGACATTGTCTCTACAAGCTGCTGTGCTGGAGAGAAAATGGAGACTAGCTTAGCTTGATTTTGTAGTTTCAGTTTTAAACTTAGTCATAGTAAACCTAGCTTCTTACAACAACAAAAGTTATATATGAGGTTTTGAATGCATTCATGTAACTAATATGAGGTTTTTTTTTTTTTTTTTTTTTTTTTTTTTTTTTTTTTAATATTATATTATATTAATCCGTTTGCATTTTTCTATTTCATGTTAGAGCTTTTATTTAGTTTGCGGACATATATAAGCCACATTGTGGAATAATCACATAAATTGTTATTATCATCAGTTTCTTATAATCTTTCTCCACATTTTGGTTATTGCATTTAATTTTCAAGGTTTCAAATTGCCACCATTCTAGATTTCTAATAGGTTTATTGTTAGTGTAGGCTGGAAAATTGCATATTCCTGACTTTTTCGAAACTTCATAAAGTAGACAATTGTTTTAAAATTTTCAAAAATTTCAACTGTGTACTAGCTTTAACGGCAATTTATATCGTGGACCAGAGTCCACATAACATTTTAGACCCTGAATCATCAAAACGACGTCATTTGATATGTAAGTTTTAATAGATTATGTAACTTTCCGTTTTAATGTTTCAACACAAAATTTTAATTTATCCTATGTACAGAATCCTTATGCTTAATGTACAGAAATGTATAACATGATACACAGAAACCCATAATACAATATACATACACATGTTTTCTATTTTACTTATCTCATATCTGATTTGTGTAAAATAATTTATGTCATATAGACACATAATTGCATAATATAAGACATGAATTCATAAAATAAGACATACAATGTGTTTTGTGTTATACAACTACTAATCATTTTCATGTACAGAATCATTATGCTTAATGTACAAAATTTTGTAACATAATGCACAAACACCACTGTTGCAAAAATTGGCCTAGACACCCGCCTAGCACCTAACTCGACCGAATTCGGGCGAGTTAACTTGTCCATTTCGATCAAGTTAGGCGACTTAACCCGGCCGGCTCGGCCTTGCTATATATATATATATATATATATATATATATATATATATATATATATATATATATACACACACACACACGCACACACACACATGATGCGTAGTATATTTGCAAACAAATAATTCTCGGAGTACGAGTTATCGATCCACAGGGAAGTGGTTGTATCAAGCACTAGTTACTAACTTATTCATTAGAGCTAATCCTAACAATTACTTAGATGATTGATTGGCATAAAATAAATAAAATAAAACAGAGGTTCAGGATTTTGAAAACAATTAGAGAGAAGTTGAGATTCATGGGATTCAAGTATTTAATCACCTAGTGCCAATTATCGTTTGCAATATTTAGTTTGGAATTAAGATTTGTGTGGGAATGCAAAGTGGAATCGAATTACTCCCGTAATCTCTATTCCTAGTGAATTTCCACTCCCATGGCTTAAACACCCAATAAGATCAAAGATCAGCATTCAATTATTCCTAATTACTACCATCTCCCGATGAGTAATAATTTAGAATAAACTTCCCCTAATAAGTTCCAATTTCCCAAGGACCAACCATTAGGTGCAATCGTGTGTGCCCTAATTTATGCCCCAACCCCCAGTGGTGACACAAACATGGCTATGAAGCTAGTAACTATGGCCATTAATTACAAGCATCAAACAATATTATCACGATTGCAACACAAGTATTAAACCCAAATAATAATATATTAAAGAAACTGAGAGTTCAGGCACATAGGTTCATAAACACTTTTACCCAAGAATCTCTAAAGAATTTAGCCAAGCATAACTAAATTATACATAGCAAATATAAATAAAGAATTACAAATCATCAAAAGAGTACAAGAATTAACCAGACGATTTTCCCAAATCTCCCTAGTCTTCTTCTTGGCTTCCTCCAAGACAACTTGTGGCTCTTGATTTCTCTCCTTCTTGTCTCCCAGAATCTCTGAATTCTCTCGGTCTCCCTTCTTAGGGTTGAGGAAGGAGGGATTTTATAGTGGTACAAAGTTGAGATGAAATAGGAATTGGACTCAAATTATAATTCCTATATTTAAATAAAGAAATTGGAAGTTGAAGATGCTGAAGCCAACGCCCTTTTGTAATTAAGTTGGCGCATTCGCGCTTCGCTCGACGCGTCGAGCCAAGTCTCGACACGTCGAGACCAGCGGGTCTTGATCACAAAACATTCTGGAAATTTTCGACGCGTCGAGCCTTCTGGTCCCCGAACTTGTCCAAAATTGCTCCAAACTCATCATTGAACTTCCCTTGCTCATAGAATTGACCTACAATGGTTCAAAAACACTAACAAACACCGTAAAACATTCAAAACAAGTGTGAACCATAATTAAATGATAATAGCAAGGAAAATATGTATTAAATAAGCAAAATTAAAGAACTTAAATACTGAGATGATTCAAAATAACTATAAAAACAAGCATAGATGTGATAACATCAACACACACACACACACACACACACACACGTACATTATTTTCTTCTCTTTTTTTTTTTTTAGTTAGCCGCATAGGTGCCGCCTATGCCATCGATCTAGGTGCTAGGCGCTACTCTACCACCAGACTAGCGCCTACTGCAACCATGACAAAAATGCATAACACAATGCACAAAAGCGCATAACACGAGATATACACATATTTTCTATTTTACTTATTCTGAGCTCTGATCTATGTAAATAATTAATGTCATATAGGCACATAATTGCATAATATAAGACAAATTCGTAAAATAAGACATACAATGTGTTTTGTGTTATATAATTACTAATCAATTTCATGTACATAATTCTTATGTTTAATGTACAGAATTTCATAACATAATGCACAGAAACGCATAACACAATGCACAGAGACATGCTTTACAATAAAAAATAAATAAAAACTCTATAATGCGAACTGAAAAACAAATGGTCTCTGTTAAAATTAAAGTTTAAAAGGATGTTATATAAGATCACGGTCCACAATATAACGATCGACCTTTAACAAGTATAGTAGTAAAAAGTGTGTCAAAGTGGACTGAAGCCCACGGACCAGTCCTAAACCGTTTCGCGATCAGACAAGTTAGGGCCGAAAATATTTTGCCGCGAAAATGCGAGTCTCGAGCCAACCCGTGGGGTTTCAATTGATATATATATATATATATATATATATATATATATATATATATATATATATATATATATATATATATATATATATATATATATATATATAGAATCGCACTCTGGTGCGAATGCTTCGCCCAGGCGCGAAATAGGAATGAATTCTGTTCGTCCACGTGTCCAGATCTAATGGATGAGAAACACTGATTTTTTTAAAAAACGCGGTGGCATTTTCGTAAATAATTAAACATCGAAGTGCAAGTAAAATGTATTACAAGTGCATGTAAAATGTATAATAGGTGCAAGTAAAAATTTACACTGAGCATCAATACTTAATTGCACCTATAGTTCTAAGTAGTTGCACCTATAGTTCTAAGTAGTTGCACACATAGTTATAAGTAGTTGCACCTAGGTGTATGAATGTTTGCGAGTGGTTTTCAGGGGTATTACTACCAACTGAACTCAGATCAATGAATGTTAACAAGGCAAAATTACATGCACTTATAGGTGAAAGTAGGTGCACCTATAGTTATAAGTAGTTGCACTTATAGTTATAAATAGTTGCACTTATAGTTATAAGCACATCCAGGTGCATGAATGTTTGCGGAAAGTGAATGCTAACAAGGCAAAACTACATGCACTTATAGGTGAAAGTAGGTGCACCTATAGTTATAAGTAGTTGCACCTATAGTTATAAATAGTTGCACAAATAGTTATAAGCACACCCAGGTGCATGAATGTTTGCGGAAAGTGAATGCTAACAAGGCAAAATTACATGCATTTATAGGTGAAAGTAGGTGCACTTGTAAGTGATTTTACTTGCACTTCGATGTTCAATTATTTACGAAAATACCACCGCGTTTTTTTTAAGTTATTAGATCTGGACACGTGTCGCGCGCTGATTCGTTCGCATTTCCCTCCTGAGCACTTATTCGCACCTGAGTGCATCCCTATATATATATATATATATATATATATATATATATATATATATATATATATATATATATATATATATATATATATATGGTCAGGTTTCTGTGAGAACAGGTCTTCCTGTGCGGCATACACCATTAGGTATGCATAAATGCACCACACAACGTTTGAAAATACGCCATTATGTGTGGTGTATTTTTTGTTTGTTTTAGTGTGGTGCATTTTTTGGCATTTCATTCTGGTATATTCTCGAACACTGTATAGTGCATTTATGCATACTTAATGGTGTATGTCGCACTGACTGCACGGGAAGACCTGTTCTTACTGGAACCAATATATATATATATATATATATATATATATATATATATATATATATATATATATATATATATATCATTAAAAAAAAATTAAACTTTTTTATTTTTGAAGTTGGCCTGCGGAACTCGTGAACCCACATGAGATGGATTATGGCAATTTATATCCTGCACCACGGCGCGCGTTGCATTGTACGTCTAGATGCAAAACGACGTCGTTTCAATTTTTTATTTTTTATTTTTTGAAATTTCGCTACCAAGTGTTTGACAGTTAATTTTCCTTAAAAAAATTTCATGTTCAAAAATGTACATAATGTTATACTAGAATACACATAATTGTATACATGATTGTACATAATTATATAACAAAATACACATACTCTTTTTTAAAAGATAATACACATAATCTAACATAATACATAATAAACATAAACTTTTAACATAATACACATAAACTCTTAACATAATACACAAAAATTTCCTGATTCAGATGTACATAATTGTATAAAAAAAAAAATGTACATAATTGTATAAAAAATGTACATAATAAAAAATATACATAATTGTATAAACAAATATACATAATTATGTCAACTTCCTACCGCGCCTCCCAAAACAACGTCGTTTTGGGAGGCGCGGGGCGCACAGTATATAGTGCGACATGGTGCAGGGTATAACGATTGATCAATCGTTATGCTATGCATGCTGGACAAGGACACGGTAACAGTGCCGTTAGTGGCATCGTTCTCTTCCACCTTTTTTTTTTTTTTTTTTTTTTTTTTAAAAAAAAAAAAATTCAGACCACTTTGTTATAAGAGTATATGTTCATAATTTTATCACTATATGTTCATAATTGCAAGTTCAGAATGTACGTCAGAGCTCTGTGTTCATAATTGCATAACTGTACATTCATAATTGCATAACTGTACATTCAAAATTCCATAACTGTACATTCATAATTCAATAACTGTAAATTCATAATTTTCGAAACTCTATGTTCACAATTTTAGAGCTCTATGTTCATAATTTTATCACTATATGTTCATAATTGTAAGTTCATAAATCATAATGTCAGAGCTCTGTGTTAATAATTCCATAACTTACATTCATAATTCCATAACTGTACATTCACAATGTCACAAACGAATAACGCCGTTAACGGCAAGACAAAATCAATTTTTTTTAACTGAAAGGCCGCATTTTCCCTTAAAACGGCGTCGTTTTGGACTCGTGTCCACAATGCATTGTGAACACGAGTCCACAGCATAATTTGCGACGATCGATGGATTAGGGTTGAAAGATTTTAATTACCCCATTGATTCACGAGCCGGCCCACAATAATTTCAGTTTGCGATGGAGCGGGCATAAAAATGAACAAAGGAGAGTAATTTTTCGCAACACTTCTATAAAAAAAGGAAGGTGTATTCTTAAAAAAAACTTGAGTGGTAAAATTGTAAATATTTGAATAAAAATCTTTGACCTTTCCAAGTAAAACAATCGCGGTTTGAAAAAACCGTTAAGTTTCCGCAATCGTTTCACTTAGAATTGTTGCGGAAACTATAGATTTTTTTAAAAAAAAAACATTAAAATACACTTTCCGCGACCATTCCACTTAAGCATCCATATCAGTTTGACATTTTTCACAGTTTTTTATGAGCCAACAAGGAGAGAGAAGAAACAAAGAGAAGGAAAAAGGAAGAAAAAAAAAGTCTGATGCAGTACACAATTTTTTTTTTTTTAAAAAAAAAAAAGAGGTAAGGGAAGACGTCCTAGCGGGTGGGTGCAGTGCATGTGCCCGTTTGGGTGCGCTCCCTGTGCATAATGCGCATGGATTAAGTTTTGTTTTTTTTTTTTTTTGTTTTTTTGTTTTTTTTTTTTTTGTTTTTTTTTAGTTTTTTTTTGGTTTTTTTTTTTTTTTCTCACATGTGAGCCCCTCAAAAAACCGAAACCTGCAAGGACAAAAACTACCCCAAAAATTTATTCCCATACTAGTTAAAAACCTTTTCTTAATTTTTTTGATCTGTAAAAACCCCAAAAAATTCACAAATGTAAATACTTTTAGAACCATCAAAGAAAATACACAAATAATAAAAATAAAATATACTCCCAATAAATATCTTTTTTTACTTTTCTCCTCTCCCAAAGCATTTAGTCAGATGGCGTTTCTTTTTCTTGAGCTGTTATACGGTGGATCATGCGGTATGGACCATGATCATCAAATGAAATTGTATAGAATTAAAATGATACTAAGTATTGCTATAATAAAATTAGTGTGGGTGAAAAATGAAACTAAAATACAGGGCTCATTCAATAACTTAATTGTCAAATGAAACTCTAGTATAATTAAAATGATACTTTAGTATTGTTACAATGAAACTAATATATGTGGAAAATGAAACTAAATTCGGAGTCAAACAATAACATATATTGTCAAATGAACCTATAGTGTAATTAAAGTAATACTTTAATATTACTATAATTAAATTAGTATGTGTGAAAAATGAAACTACAAAATAGAGCTCATGCAATAATGTATATTGTCAAATTAAATTTTAGTAGAATTAATCGTGGAGTCACGGAGGTGGAGTTACGGTCAGATTGTTCGAACCTGTGTCACGCACTTGGCAATTCAGCGACGGAGGATCGCACTTACGATGGTTTAGCTGTTTCAGCATGTCGGGATTTGATGAATAATTTAATTTTCTGCTCTATTATTTATATTCATCGTTCTTTAAATATTATAGCTCATTCGTTAGCTCAGACAGCCTCTGCGCAGGCAAACTCGATGTTGTGGGAGGATAACCCTCCTTCCTTTATTTCGGCTTTGGTTGATTAATATATACAGCAGTTTACTTTCAAAAAAATGCTACTTTGGTATTACTATAATAAAATTAGTATGTGTGAAAATGCAACAAAAAAATAGAGTAATATTGTCAAATAAAATTAAAATAATACGTATTTTATGGACCATACTGCTACATAGATCATGATACATAGAAAAAATTGCCTTTTTCTTTCTCCTCTCCCAAAGCCTTTTAAGTTTATATATCACACTTTTCAATTAATCTCTTCACAAAAAATATTAACCCCAATGCCGGAAAGCCTATCAACACCCACACCACAATCGCCTTTGGAACCGGCGCCACCAACCAGCTATGGCGACAAAAATAGTGGCCTATATGTCAGGAAAGGCTCATGTATAAATAGTGGCGCAAACCCACTTTCTAAATTAATATAGGATAAAAATTACTTTCTATTTTTATTTTTTTAACACAAATGAGTCTACTTTGAGAATTAATTTCACATTCATCCATTATTCGTTTTGAGAGTACAATATATCAATCTTTTCGTCTCACTATGAAGAACCCGAATCCACTTTGACCCGATCCAAACCGGGAATAGACCCCACTAATTATTATACCACAAAATAGTCACTTATTATGTCATTTTATGCTATTTTAAGCTATTTTTTCTAACATCTCATCCCCTTGGGTTTGGAGCAGGCGTTAACAGTGGCGGAGCCACATATACCATGCAGGGAGCCTTGCCCCCTCCCCCCCTCCCTCCAATTTTTTTTATATTAATATTATAAGGATTTATTTATTTATTTATGGGATAAGGGTCAAATAGGCCCTTAAACTATAATGCAAAGTGTAATTAACCACACAAATTAACAAAAGTTCCAATTAGGCACTTTTTCTCTTCACTTTTATGCAATTATGCATATAAATTTTTATATTTGTGCAATTAGCTCAATTTGTAAGTAAACATAAGATAATAACAGGTAATATTGATTTTTAATAATAATAATAATAATAATAATAATAATAATAATAATAATAATAATAATAATAATAATAATAATAATAATAATAATAATAATAATAATAATAATAATAATAATAATAATAATACAGACGTGGCCGGCTTCGTTCTCGTCGATGGAGAATCCGTGGCCGAGTGATTTCTTTGCGGAGCGATTTGCAAATCGGCGAACTGCTCAAAAATGGTGGCATAGGCAGTGATTTCCATTTGCTCGTCTGTCATCACATTTATGAACATTCCTCCGCCTTTTGCGACTATGGAGGCAGTTCGTAGTTGCTTCTCCCAAACCATTTCTTTCTTCACTTAATTAAGCAAATTAAAGAAACCTTTCCTAAGAATCAGCAAACTAGTATACCAACCCAACGGAGGACAATTTTCTTCACTAATTATGATCAGAGGTCACCGGACGATTTTCTTCACTAATTATAATCAGAGGTCGCCGGACGATTTTCTTCACTAATTATAATCAGAGGTCGCCGGACGATTTTCTTCACTAATTATAATCAGAGGTCGCCGGACAATTTTCTTCACTAATTATAATCAGAGGTCGCCGGACGATTTTCTTCACTAATTATAATCAGAGGTCACCGGACGATTTTCTTCACTAATTATAATCAGAGGTCGCCGGACAATTTTCTTCACCAATTATAATCAGAGGTCGCCGGAGGTTTATATATATAAATTTATTAATTTATTTGAGTTAAAAATATATTTATTATTTTAATTTATTTTTTAAATTAAAAAATTATCCGTGACCTAAATGTAACCTGTTAATTAACTTAATTGCATAAAAGTTGATAGATGAAGGGCTTAATTGGAGCTTTTGTTAGTTTAGGGGGTTAATTGTACTTTGGCATATAGTTGAAGGGTCTATTTGACTCTTATCCCTTTATTTATTTATTTTGCCAATTGGCCCCCCTTGTTTCATTCAAAAGGTTCTAGAATAGACTTAGGCCTTGTTTGGTTGGATGTAGTTTAGTTGTAATTGAATTGTAATTCAATGAAGACCTTAATTACAATGTTTGATTGGAGGGAATTGCAATGAAGACCTCAATTAAAATGTTTGGGAGGACATTGTAGTCTTTATACTACTTTTTCCTTCACATCCTCAATAGTTCTATTCATCCATACCAAACAATGTAATTTGAATTCCTACATTATTCCTACCTTATTCTTTTCCCACCGAATTGCAATTCATTTCTTTCCTAATTCCTTCCTCCCAACCAAACACCCCTTTAGTGTAAGCTTTGAAAAAAGTTCAGCTCCAAAAGCTTCCAGAGTACTCTTTACTCCAAAATTCAGCCTCATTCTCATCCAAAAAAATCCAGCCCCCACCCCCACTCCCATAGTCTCATCCAAAAGCTTTAAAAAATTTCAGCTCTAACAAAAGGATCTTGCTTTTCTAACAATTATCATGATTGGCCCCCGCATTCCTAAATCCTGGCTCCGCTCCTGGGCGGTAATGAACAACATGCAGTCCATCAAGTCCTCTATGCCCAACAGGAAAGTGCAAAGAGAAATGGGAGAACATCAATTATTTTTTAAAAAATATTTTAAAACAATTATTTAAAAAAAAAATTGGAGTGACATGTTAAAAACTTGTAAAACCTGCAAACTGAACTAATGTCATTAAATTGGTTAGTTTAGGGATTCAATTGTAATCCTTTTAAGATTCAATGACCTAATTGCATTATTGTGTGTAACTCAATAATTTATTGTACCCTTATTCCTATAATATATAATATACATTACATTCATACAACTTATGACAATATTGTTCCAATATATAGATGGTTATTGTTTAGTATAAATTCACCACAATTTTCTATATGCTACCTGGCCTGCAAACTGAAGAAAACACAAAACACTTAGACAATGACAATGAAATAAATTACACCAAACAAGTTTCATAATATTACCAACATATATATAATAAGTTTACAGGTTCATCGCTTTTAGTTCTCAATTAAAAAACAAGTTAGCATGCATCATATTTTTACAATAACGAACTTTATGCTTTTCATGCAAACACACCCACCAACCTCATACTTACAATACCATACTTTCTACCTTATTGATGGCAATTTAATGCTACTTATACAAACATGTTTAATATTTAGCAAGGAACCTTATCACGCATTCAAGACTTTGGCCGGCTGAAAAACACAAATATTTTGATTTAGAATAAAAATCAACCAAAATTCAAGAAAACACCAGTCAAACAACAAACGTAAAAATAGAAGTCCCTTTGTGCCACATTATTCTCTCAGCGCCACTCTTTTTACTGTACCTCCTCAATCATCTCTTTAATCTCTCTCTCTCTCTTACTATATATATATATATACATGTAGGACATCATCACTCTACTCTATAATAAAATTTTCCAAATCTCTATATATATTTCTTCTTTTTTTAATTTTTTAAGTAAATAAATAAATAAATAAACATTTTTAGTATTCTTTTTTTTTTCCTAGTTTATTTTTCTGTATCATCTAGTATATTTACATATAATTCTTAAATAATCATGATCTTTAGAGAACTTGCCCATACAGTAGTCGGCATCTGCGGTTAGTTGTTGTTATAAATTAGATTATTAGTGTTTTATTGTCACACATGCAAGCACATAATTTCTGTGTCAATTTTTTTTTTTTTTTTTTTTTTAAATTCTAGTTTCTAATTAATTATTTTACATTCTAAATTTCATATTTATTTGGTCACTTTCTTTCAGGGAATGTCACTGCATTAATTTTGTTTTTGGCACCGGTGTAAGTTCCACTTTGATCTCCAAGACTTCTAGTATCATGCATGTCAAGTGTTTTATAACAAGAGTCTCTACGATGCTATATTTCTTGTTTCGTGTCATAATTTTAAAAATGAAAATTGTTATGTGCATTTGAGCACAATTATATGTCTCATTTGCTTGAAATTTGAAGAGATAGTATGATTTTTGTTTTTATATTTTTGAAAATTTTTTTGTTTTTATATAGTATAATATAATATTTCTCTATCTATACATACCGATCAAAATATTTCATATTTTACATATACACACTCAAATATAGCATAGAAAACAAAACACTAAAGCACCAAATCTACCTAGATGATATTTCATATTTTACATATACACACTCAAATATAGCATAGAAAACAAAACACTAAAGCACCAAATCTACCTAGATGATAATAAAGTGGCTAGCTGTGACCATGGCTCTATCCCATTTCAAAGATTTTACATACCCACACTCAAAATAGCATAGAAAACAAAACAGGAGAGCACAAAATCTAGTCAGGGTGTGTTTGGAAATCTGGAAAATGAATCATTTTTCAGGTTTTCAGTGTTTGGATGTGTCTGGAAAATCAAGTCAATGTAAATTATTTCCGTTGACTTTTGGAGGGAAGTCATTTTCCAACTTTTACACCAACATCACACCACCACCACTCCACCGCCAACACCATACCGGCCACCACCACCTCATTACCACCATCACCACCACTACAAGTACAAGACCACACTACCACCGCTACCACCACCCTACCATCGCCACCACACCACCACCATCACACCACCACCAACACTATCAACAACATAACACCGCAATGACCGCCACCACACCACCACCATCACACCACCACCACTACCACCACCAACACCATCAACAACCACCACCACCTCACTACCACCATCACCACCATCAGTACAAGACCACATTACCACCGCCATCACCACCACCACCATACCATCGCAACCACCGTCACTACACCACCACCACCACCGTCATACCACTACCAGTTATTATTATTATTATTATTATTATTATTATTATTATTATTATTATTATTATTATTATTATTATTGTTGTTGTTGTTGTTGTTGTTGTTGTTGTTGCTGTTGTTGTTGTTGTTGTTGTTATTATTATTATTATTATTATTATTATTATTATTATTATTATTATTATTATTATTATTATTATTATTATTATTATTATTATTATTATTATTATTATTATATAACAAATAACACCACTACCACCACTACCACTACCACACTGCTGGAAATTATGGAATTTTCGACCACCTGAAAGTGATCTTAAATCAAGTCGAAAGCCTTGTTCCAACCACTTTTGGTATCCGGAAAAACCTTTATTGCTATTTTCAACCACTTTTTGCTGTCCAGTTGATTTAAGATCACTTTCAGGTGGTCGGAAATTCCATAATTTCCAGTAGTGCCACACCACCACCACCACCACTACTATACCACTTATTATTATTATTGTTGTTGTTGTTGTATGTTGAATTACAAGACTTTGGTGAGTTATTTTGATATCTTATTAGTTATTATTATTATATTTAAGATTATTATATTATTATATATTATTATACATGCTATAATATTCTAAATAAAATAATTAAAATGTTTAATTATACCATTATACTCATTTTAAATGAACCAAATACACCAAGACAATTTTTCAGAATACAACCATGAAGAAAAATTTGTCTGGAAAATGACTCATTTTTCAGAAGTCATTTTCCTGCTTTCCGATCCTTAGATGATAAAGTGGCTAGCTGTGACCATGGCTCTATCCCCTTTCAAAGATTTTACATACTCACACTCAAATATAGCATAGAAAACATAACAGTAAATTAAAGCTCGGTTAAGATTTGATTTGTATAGCGTATGGTTTGATTCAAACCGAATTGTGAATTATGATCAATGCAAGTGACCAACATATATATATAGGTCAACATTTGTGAGAATATGCAAGAACAAATCAGTGATGCAATTCACTGTAGCACCGTACCTAGCAACTCTCTTCAACTGTGGGATTTGGTGTTTGTACTCGATGCCCAATGTGCACCCCAACAGCATTCTTGTGATGACCATCAATGGCACAGGCATCGCCATTGAGTTAGTCTATTCCATTATTTTCTTCATTTTCTCCGACAAAAAGAAGAGGCTTCTCATAGCTTCCGTCATCTTTGCCGAGGTTGTTTTCATGGCCACTCTCTATACTCTCGACATACATTTTGCCCATACTTACGAACTTCGAGCAACTATTATTGGCAGCATTTGTGTGGTGGGTGGCATCCTGATGTATGCTTCTCCTTTGGCAGTCATGGTTTGTTACTATAATTCACCAACTTCAATTCAATAATTCTTCTTACGCATTAATTATACTTGCATTGTCCCATAATTTTTACAAGTTTTACTTTTCTCTTATTGGTTTGAGTCGGTAATTAAGCTGTGAATAATTTAGGCTAGGGACATACGGGGGCTAGATTTACCCCGTACACACCCAATTATTATTCTATTGACCATGTACATTTTTAATACACTAAAAGTACATTATTTGTATATTGAAGCTATGTCAATTATTTGAAAATACATTATTTGAGTACTGAATGTACATTATTTTGTATATTATCAAATAATGTACATTTAGTACATAAATAATGTATCTTTAGTATATTAAAAATATATATTTTATTAATGGTCCACATAGTTGTATGGACCATAGTCTACAGAAATTGTTTTTGTGCTCACCTGATGTGGTAAATACCCGTGTTTATTATGAATACGTATAAAGTACAAGGTCGGATGGGGCTTCAGTCCTTGTGGGGTCTGCTTGTTGGTTTAAGATATCGAGCTCGGGCTATGTCGTGAGGCTAGAGGTTTCCGAGCTTAATAAGGCTATATAAAAATTCCAAAAAAGTTTCCTCTACCAGCGTCTCGCGAGGTATTTATAGGGGTGCTGAAGGGACACATGCCGAGGGTTTGACATGAGCGTCACGTGCTCTCCATGGACTTGGTAATTGGGTCAGCTGAAGGAGAGTCGTACACGTGTAAGGACTATTCTGACTAGCTAATTGCTTATAGGAATCAAGTACACGTGCTCAGGGTCTTGAGAGAATAGTTTGGTTGGGGCCGAACAGAGCGACGTTAGGGCAGGGGTTTATCAAGCCAATGAGTCAATCAACCTACAGGTCAGGTGGGTCAGACGCTGCCTTATCTTCCAATCAGTCCAGGTCGAGAAATAATTCGGGTCTTGGGGTGATTCGTACCCGATCAAGTCTTGGTTACAATAAAGGCAGTAGACTGAGGTATATTCTCTATCCAGTAGCCCCCTAGTTCGTGTCCCGAGTCAGGGCAACGTGGCGAGGAGCTCGGACTATAAAATCATATCACAGCTTACGATCAGCATTCCGTTAACCAAGCATACGGCGATCCATGCTGACCATCGCTCAAAGTTAAGCGTTGCCACATGTTGCATCAGAGTAGACGCCTAGGAATCTGGTTTTTGATTTTTTGAACTCCCGCTTCGCTCACATATAAATAGGGCATAGGGTAAACTCAAATTCACGCTTTCCCCCTGAGATTTTCGAGAGCTTCCCAATGTTGAACCCTCGGCATGTGTCCTTTCAAAACCCCTATAAGTACCCCGCAAGACATTGGCAGAGGGGACTTTTTTGGAATTTCTATATAGCCTTATTGAGCTTGGGAACCTCTAGCCTCACGCCATAATCCGAGCTCGATATCTTAAACCAACAAGTAGACCCCGCAAAGACAGAAGCTCGGTTTGACCTTGTACTTTATACGTATTCATAATAAACACGGGTATTTACTACATCAACACCCTTGGGTAGTAGTTGCTACAGAATTTTCTCGTCACTTAAAACAAAAAAGGAGTAGGGGTGTTCGGCAAATAGCTGTTAGCGGATTGAGTTAGTGGGTTTGGTTAGCTGATAGCATTGGTTGGTTTTAGAAATATGTTTGGTAAATTAGATGTTAGCTGATAACTGATACATGCAAAATGACCTTTAAGGGTATAATTTATTTTCTCAAAAAGTTAATCGAAAAAGTTGCTTAGAGTAACTTTTTGAATTTTAGTGTTTAATTTGGAGCAATAAGCTGTTACAAAAATCTAATAACCAAACACTAATATTGGCTGTTTAACCAGGTCAAATAGCTAATAGTGGTCAAACAAGTCAAAATTGGTCAATTGTTATACAGTAGAACATGGTCCAAAAACAGCGTCGTTTCTTTAAGTAAAGAAACGACGGCCGTTATATTTAACAAATCGCGTATATCTTGTGTGTTCAAAACAAAATGAAACTACAATGTATCTAAAATGAAACTGAATAACTTGTCTCACATATTGTATTTATATTATCAAATGAAACTGTAATTGAATTAAAATTATACTTTAGTTGTGTTGAAATGAAATTACAATATGTATAAAATGAAACTTAATAACATGTCTCACATATTGAGTGTATATTGTCAAATGAAACTATAGTTGAATTGAAATGATACTTCAATTGTGTTGAAATGAAACTACAGTATGTATAAAAAAAATTGAATAACATGTCTCACATAGTGAGTATATAATGTCAAATGAAACTGTAATTATATCAAAATGATACTTTAGTTGTGTTGTAATGAAACCACAGTGTATATAAAATGAAATTGAATAACAGTTTCACATATTTGAGTGTATATTGTCCAATGAAACCGTAGTTGAATTAGAATTATAATTTAGTGGTGTTGTAGTAAAACTGCAGTGTGTATAAAATGAAAATCAATAACAGGCCTCACTGTAATCGGACTATTGTATGTATAATGTCAAATGAAACTGTAGTCGAAACAAAATTAAACTTTAATTATGCTGAAATGAAATTGAATATGTTATGCAAACAGAATTAATTACACGAAACGAGTGTCGTTTTTTTTATTAAAAGAAATGAGTGCCGTTTCTTTTTATTAAAAGAAAGAAACGAGTGCCGTTTCTTTTTATTAAAAGAAATGACACCGCTTTGGGCCATGGTCCATAATAAAATTTACCAAAATTGGATGATAAGCTAAATATGTTACCAAACAGGACCGTACTTTGACATTTTATGTCCAAAGAATAATGTAATTAGGTCCCCTAATAAAAAAAGGTACTCCATTAATAGCTTCTAAACAGGCAAAGTAATGCAATTAGGCCATATTATTATTATTATTATTATTATTATTATTATTATTATTATTATTATTATTTGTTGGGTGCAGAAAACAGTAATTGCCACAAAGAGTGTGGAATACATGCCATTGTTTCTTTCCGTATGTACATTTGCCAATGCTCTTTGCTGGGCAGCTTTCGCCCTCCTCAGAATTGATCTGTTTATACTGGTGAGTCAGTGTTCTGTCTCCTAATTACATGCACTTTGTTTTGTTTTTCTTTAATATAAATATTTTCACAAAGAAGAGTATATATATTATTTTAAATAGGGTATTAGTGAAAATAATTCAATTTTGGTGCTCTGTGATAATTTTAGTTATTTTTAAGTCTATAATTTAGTAGCAAATTTTAAAACATTTCTAAGATTTGATCTAATATTTTTTATACATTATTTAAAATTCAAAATTGACTTGAATTTGCAAGCGGTTTCGTAAGAACACTCGATTAAATTCTCAAAAAAAAAAAAAAAAAAACCTCCATTTTTTCCTCGCTAAACAGTAATTTTATGTAAAACAATCATGTTTTTTTTTTTTTTTTTTTTTTTTTTTAAATAAAAGTTACATTATAATAATTTTAATTTAAGTAACAAGCTAAGCATGGTATGAGCTTAAAGGTGTGTTTTACAGTTTATTTTCACCAATAAACCTTTTTTTAAAAGAAAACAATTTCAAAATTGTGTATTTTTAGTATTGGAATTATGAACTTCTAAAACATAAATTGTATTTTTAAGTTTTGGGAATTTGTGACAATACAGAGTCATCACAAATTGTGACTTTAAAAAAAATAAATTGTGAACATTTAGTATGTAAATTGTGTATATTTGGACTCGGGTCCACAGAATAATTTGCCTCAAATTAACAGCAATTATATCATGGACCATGGTCCAAAAACAACGTCGTTTCTTTAAGTGAAGAAACGGATGCCGTTACAACTTAACGATGCCTGTATTTTTGGTGTGTTAATTACAAAATGAAATTACAGTGTATCTAAAATGAAACTGCATCACATATTGTTTTTATATTATCAAATAAACTGTAATTGAATTGAAATGAAACTGGAGTTGTGTTGAAATGAAACTATAGTGTATATAAAATGAAAATGAATAACAGTTTCACACATTTGAGTGTTTATTGTCCAATGAAGCTGTGGCTATATCGTAATGATATTGTAGTTATGTTGTAATGAAACTATAGTGTATATAAAATGAAACTGAATAACAGTTTCACATATTTGAGTGTATAATGTCGAATGAAACTATAGTTATATCGAAATGAAACTGTAGTTGTGTTGAAATAAAACTGCAATGTATATAAAATGAAACTGAATATGTTATACAAACAAAATTAATTTTTACGGAAAGGCGTAGAACGGGTACCGTTTCTTTTCATTAAAGAAACGGCACCGTTTTAATGTCTGGACCACAATGCATTGTGGACTGCGGTCCACATTATAATTTGCCACAAATTAAATGGTGGGCCTTGTATTTCAGATCACTAATGGAGTGGGAGTACTTCTTG
The DNA here is from genome assembly GCF_001879475.1 of Ipomoea nil. Lineage (NCBI taxonomy): Eukaryota > Viridiplantae > Streptophyta > Magnoliopsida > Solanales > Convolvulaceae > Ipomoea > Ipomoea nil. The sequence goes on along the minus strand of NW_017619189.1, from coordinate 2,066,843 downwards.
GGCTGGCCCAATTAATTTTGTACGGAATCTACTGTAATAATTCCAATAAGAGTCAAGTGGACCTAGAGTTGGGCACCACATCCAACACTAGATAATGCTTAAGGAATGGAGGAGAAATTGGTTGACCATTTTATGTTTTTTTCCATGTAAAATTGGTTACAAATTCTTGTAATGCATGGCCCAACATTTCCTGTATATACACCAAAATTTTGCTAAATGGGGATTTTGATTCAATTCTCTTATATTTTTAAAGAGTCATCATTGTTTTTTTTTTGATCGGAAGGACGGGGTAGACCCGGGGAGACTCAGACTGTTGGTTGAAACTCCCTAACTCTGCGAGCACGAGCTATATCATGAAGGTAATCCAAAGAGTCATCATTGTTGATTTTGTCTTATCATTTTTTTTGGGGGTCAATTTATACTTAACTGATCGAGTTCAGTATACCAACATTTTAAAAAGCTATCTAATTTTCGTCATATGTAATTTCTTACCTAAAGTCATCCTACTACAAAAATAACATATAACGTCGGTTTTAACAAAACCGACGTCAAAATATAATTTTATTAAAAATGTTTTAACGCCGGTTAATTTAAAAAACTAACGTTAATAATTACAGATTTTTTAAAAATTTTAAAAATAATACGATGTCAGTTTTTTATAAAAACCGAAGTTATAAATATATGAACCATTTTTTATTTTTTATTACTAAAGAAAATCGACGTCGTATCTTCAAAGTTTTTTTCAATTCTTTAATTAAAGTTTAAGATGCGTATTTTCAAAACTTAAAGTGCGTCATTTTAATACTTAATGTGCGCCATTTTAACACTTAAGATGCGTATTTTCAAAGCTTAAAGTGCGTCATTTTAATACTTAATGTGCGCAGTTCGATGGCTTATTTGGCCCTTATTCCAACAATAAAAATGCTTAAGGAATGGAGGAGAAATTGGTTGACCATTTTGTGTGTTTTCCATGTAAAATTATTGAGTTAATGCCAACTGGAATCTTTCGAGTATAGTGGTTTTGTCACGTTTAGTCCTAAACTTTCAAATTGATCACCGGTGGTCCTTTTACTTTCAAATTGTTACCGTCTTTGGTCAAAGTTAACCACCTATGGTCCTTCAACTTTCAAAATTTAACCAGCCGCGATCCTCTTGGAAGGACCACATGTGGTTAACATTTGATAATCGAAGGATCATGTGTGGTTAACTTGGACCACAGACGGTAACAATTGAAAATTTGAAGGATCACGGATGGTAATAATTTAAAAGTCGAAGTACCACAAGTGGTCAATTTAAAAGTTTATGATTAAATGTGACAAAATCACCCTAGTCAGAGTACCCCAAGTGGTATTAACTCTAAAATTATTGGTTACAAATTCTTGTAATGCATGGGCCCAACATTTTGTGTATATACATCAAAATTTTGCTAAATGGTGATTTTGATTCTCTTTATTTTTAAAGAGTCGTCATTTTTGATTTTGTCTTTATCAATATTTTCTTTTTGTTTGGTCAATTTCAATTCATACTTAACTGATCGAGTTCAACTGTTCAATATATCAACATTTTAAAAAGGGAGAAGTGTCAAATAGACTCATCTACTATTTAGAAGTGTTCAATTCCCTCCACCATCTAAAATATGTGTTAATCAAGCACATTTACCCTCTAAATTTGTTCAATTAAACTTTTTCACAGGTTACCATCCGGTTGCCCATTCCACTGGCTGACCTGGAAATAAATTTAATGACATTAAATTTTATGTTATTGGTGGTGACATCAGCGCCCCGAACAGCCCACTTTCGCCGTCAACTCTCTCCACGTCTCCCAATTCGACCTCTCCTCCACCACCCTCACCTCCAAACTCAACATATCCGTCTCCGCCCCAAACCCCAACGAAAAGCTCCATATTTCCGGCGACATCCCCGTCGGAACCGGATCTTTTTCGGCGTTCGAACACGGCACCAAAAACACCACAACTCTGAAAACAACAATCTCCGCCTCAAAGCAAACTCTCGCCGTCAAAAGCCACGACCTCCAACGTTGACTGCAAGGTTGATCTCCGAATCAAGATCTGGAAATAGACTCTCTGAACAAGAAAATCGATGAGTATCACCGGCTGCGTGAAATCCAAGGCCAGCCGGGCCATTACCAGAAAATTATCGTGACCTAGATTTCTTGCCCACCCGGAGGGGAATCTACGCGGGCTATGTAATCGTACAAATTGAGGCCGTAGCGGAAGTAGGAGTTGGCTTTGGGGCCGAAGTGGTAGCGGAGGTTGTCGAGGCCGGCGTAGTACGAGAGGTAGACGACGGGCGGCGTGTGCGGGATCGGAGGTGAGGCAAGGATACTCCAACATACGGCGGTGGAAGACGAGCTCGAGCATGTAGAAGCGGCGGATTTGAGGGATTTGCAACGGCGACGGCGGGATTTGAGGCAAGCTCGAGCATGCGGCGGAAATTTTTTATAGATTAGGGAAAATAAGGTGTTTATTTAGTAATTCAGATTTGACCCACTTTTTATTTTATTTTTTATTTTATTTTTTTATTATTTTAAAGCCATGTAATTAGTGACATGTAATGGTAACCGGGCCACGTCATCAAAAATTGGTGATAACCTACGAAAAAGTCTAATTGAACAAATTTAGAGAGTAAATGTGCCTGATTACCACATATTTTAGATGGTGGGGGGAATTGAACACTTTCAAATAGTAGATGGATCTATTTGACACTTCTCCCTTTTAAAAATGACAATTTATATTATGGATCAAGATCCACATAGCAGTATGAACCGTGGAATGACACAACAAGGTACAAAATTTATACTTGTAAGATACATAATTTTATAACACAAAACATAAAAAATCACAATACAACTCACAAGACACATATCATAGCATTATGAACCTGAAAGACACTGCTTCAAAGTGTCGTCGATACTTCCCCGACATTCATTGATAACGCAACCAGCAAATGTAAAATCTGTTAAGGAGCCATTAAGTAAATAGGAATCTCCTTGTATTTCTCCATTTTGGGTTCATTTGCTCTTCAGTGCCACACAATGACTCGAAAAAGTGAGGGGAAGAAATTGTTGAGACTCTATTCTTGCTAGAAAATTTTTGCTTTAATTTGTTTGAATTTTTCTTCTTTCTATTCTTTAAATTGATTGTTTTCATGTTCTTGGGACACTACTTTTTGACCATGGCCTTTTGATCTTTAGGGTCCGTTTGAAAAGTAGGAAAATGACTTCTGGAAAATGAGTCATTTTCAGAAAGCATTTTTATTTCCTGTGTTTGGTTGCATTCTGAAAAACTGTCTTGATGTGTTTGATTCATTTTCTGAAAAAATGAGCATAATTATTTTTAATTTTAAATATTTAAAATATACAATGATGGTAGTGTTGATGGTGGGGGGTCTTGGCGGCGGCGGGTGATTGGGTGCTCCTTACCCCCACTACTGCAAACAGAAAATGATTTCTTAAAAAAAAAAAAAGGGAAGTCATTTTTCAGAAAACCCCCTCTATTTTTCATTGACCACACCTCTATTTTATATTGACTTCCATTTTCTCCCTCTAATCACACTGGAAACCCGTAAAATAATTTCCAGAATCATTTTTCAAATTTTCAAACGCACCCTTAATTGTAAAATGCGGTATTGGCTCATCGATCATTTGAAATAAAAATAAATGTGTTATTTCCATATCAATCAAAATAAAACATAATGTTGATTATAATATCGTCATGCATCTAATCATTATATTATAATATGCATGCAATCAAACATCTTCTTTCATGCCTCACTGCTGGGTTTCGTGGCGTGGGTAGATAAGTCAATCTCAGTCATGCCCACTTCCATATCAACCCGGGAATTCTCTTCTTCTCTCCAGTACTGTCTACTAAACCATTGAGCTAAGCCCGGAGAATTCTCATCAACACTTTTGTTGAATTTGTAGTATTTTGCGTACAACACTAATTGTGCCAATCCAGCTAGAGCTCCTATACCATTTGGCACCTGAAAGGACATTTTTTGTTTTTTTATTGGGTAATAAGCTTTTCATTATTCTCTGCATAGATGCTATTGTGTTGTTTCTTTTTCTCTCTTCTATTTTTTGATAAGAGAAGTTATTTTAAGTAACGAAAATTTATTTATTGAAACATACGTACCTTTAAAGTTATTTTATGTTTTAGGCTTTTAGCATACACATTTATTATCTAATGTAAAAGAAAATATTTGAATGGGAAGAATAGTCACCAGAATATATGGGTCAAGTGGAAGAAGGGCATAGACAGTCCAGCAAAGACCACTCATAAACGAGCATAATGAAATGGAAAATGGCATGTATTCTACACTCTTTGTGGTAATCACCAATTTCTGCACAACAAAAGAAAATGAAAATTTACATAATACATAGATGTCAACCGCTATATTTGGTAGAACTTAATAAGCTATAAGCTTTGTTTGGTAAACATGGAGAGCTAATATCTTATTTTGAAACGTTATCCTAAGTAGCATTTCAAAATAAGCTCGTGACTAACTTTTATTTTTTTTATTTTTTTTATTTTTTTTATTTTTTTTATTATCTTTATTAATATACAATTACAAAAATGACACCATCTACCTTTGTTAATCAAAACCCTAATATCTTAACTTATCTTTGTATATATGTCTTTTAATTAACAATTATCAGCTAATTCAAAATTAATTTTACTAAAACACTCCAATTTCAATTAGTTAACTTATTAGCTACTAGCTTTTCAACTCTCAACTTTTAGTTAGCTTTTCAGCTAGACTACCAAACAGGGCCATAAAAACTTTTTGAGTGAATTCCATTTTTGGTCCTATTGTTATAGGGGCTTTTCCAATTTTAGTCCACCATAATTATTTTTGTCACATTGCGTCCACATTATTAAAAGTGTTCCAATTTTAGTCCACTTTAAGATTTTTCGTGGACTAAAATTGGAACACTTTTAATAATAGTGGACGCAATGTGGCAAAAATAATTATGGTGGACTAAAATTAGAATGACCCCTATAAGAGTAGGACCAAAAATGGAATTCACTGAAACTTTTTTATAAGTGAAACGGGATATCCACTTTCTGACACAGTGACTAATTGAATTGCTGAATTGGTAGGCTCCTTTAAGAATGAGAAAGTTGGTCTACAGATTTAAGGCTCCTCCATACCCAACAATTCCAAGAAAATGTTAAAAACCATGACTAATTGAATTGCTGAATTGGTAGGCTCCTTTAAGAATGAGAAAGTTGGTCTACAGATTTAAGGCTCCTCCATACTCAACAATTCCAAGAAAATGTTAAAAACCATGCAAATTAATTTTTTTCTTTTTGAAATACTTGATTCTTTACAAGGTAGTTTCTGTTTTATACTTTCTCAAACATTTTCAACACAAAGAATATAAGCCCCCGCCATCGGGGTTCGAACCTTTGACTATCCACTTGGATAGATAATCCGGATGCCATCATACTACATGGTAGTTGGCAACCATGCAAATTAATTAAAAGAATGAAAGTTGAAAATAAAGTAATTAAGTTAAAGTACGAACCATGATTGCCAAGGGAGAGGCGTACATGAGAATGCTACACACCCCTGCAATGCCACCAACAATGGCAGATCGAAGTTTCCAATTATGGGCAAGAGTTAGGACTAGAATGGCATGAGCCGCCATGAAAACAACCTCGGCCAGGACGATGAGAGCTACCTTAAACCTCTTTTTTCTGTCGGAGCAGTAGAGAAACGCGAATAAGTAAACAATGGAAAAGGCTACGCCTGAGGCATTAACGGTCAACAAAAGGAGGCTATTTGGGTGCACAATGGGGGTTCCATAAAACGCCCAAATGCCACAGTTGAGGAATGTGGCTAGGTAGGGTGCCGCTGAGTATTGCGCCACTGATTTTTTCTTCCATATTTCTACAATTGTGGGCCTGAAATTTTCATCATAAAAAGGAAATTAAATTAAAAATATTATATTTACTACAACAACAACACCAACAATAATTGAGTTAATACGTGATTTGGTCTCTCGACTATTAGGATTTCACCACTTTGACCCTCGACCACTATTAGAAATTATTGGAAATTATGGAATTTTCGACCACCTAAAAGTGATCTTAAATCAAGTCGAAAGTCTTGTTCCGACCACTTTTGGTATCCTTAAAAATCTTTGTTGCTATTTCTGACCACTTTTTGCTTTCGACTTGATTTAAGATTACTTTCAGGTGGTCGGAAATTTCATAATTTTCAGTAGTGGACTTCCAGACTTGCTCAATTTCAATCATCTCCAACTATGTAATTGTTAACTAAAATAGTCCTAATTAGGACTATTTTAGGACTATTTTGATTTGGACAAAGAACTATTTTAGATAAAAATTACATAGTAATGGATGAAATTAAGCAAGTTTAGAAGTCCAAGATCAAAGTGATGAAATTCTAATAGTGGATGGTTTAGATCAGTTATTAACTCATAATAATTTGATACTAAAAGCTAGCTAGCATTGGAAATGGAGCTTACAAAGGTGAGATTCTCAAGAACAAAGATGCAAGATTCCCTGAAAATGAATAAATAAACATTTGCATGAGATTAGTAATAACAAATAATATTTACTTATCATAATCTATTTAGGTAACGCATGGATGTGGTTAGTTCTGGCCCCGAAAGCATCAAAACTTTTTTTTTGGATGTTACTAGCTCTATTACAATGTAGTAAGGCTCGAACTCATAATCTTTCAAATAAAAGTCTAACCCGGGTACTATTAGACCACATAGTCCTGGTCCAAAAGCATCAAACCTTAATTTAATTTAAATGTTAAAACTTTGTTAATTAGATAGTTAGCAGGGTTTCAAACTCGATTCTCCATGGGATTGTCTATTGACCATTTTGATTTAAGCAGTCAACTATGAACAACTTAGGTTGTTCTAACTCATTGTGGCTCTTTTAAGTAATAGTTAAAGGTTTTCTTGTAAACCAAAGTAAGCATCATATTTTGTAATATTCAAGAACAAGTTAATTAACTCCAAAACAAAATAATATCGTGTAATAATATAACATTACAAATTTTATAGAAAATTCAATACAAAAATATTTGGAACAAGATATTTAAGTTGCATTTTGTTTAAATAAACGTATTATAATTAGTAAAGATTTCTTACTACAAAGTTTTGTGAAAAAAAAAAAAAAGAATATACTCCGAATATATATCAAGAGAAAGAATGATATTCAAATTAAAAAAACACTAACCAATTATGCCCACAATTATACGGGTGGTGTCCATGGAGAGCATGATTAGAATGGCAATATAATGTGTTCAAAACACACTAAAGAGAATACAATAATAAATAGAAGAGAGGGAGATTTGAATAGGTGATAAATATTTCTAACAAATTGACTCTAATTAATTAAATGGAGGGAGATATGGAGGATGAGATAATACATAGAGATTATGAACTCTATATATATATATATATATAGTTAATTGATCGAAATAGAGAAAACAAATCTATAATTATTGAGAGCAATATGAATGGAAGAAAACTTTTGTTGGTCTGACTCCAAAGGTGGGGCATAGGTTTAGGGTGTAGTACATGCAATATGTTATATGGATGCACATTAAATGTATTAACCAATGCATAGCATACACTAGTTTGCAAGGCTTAGAGGGTCAAGTCTAGCATTATGTCATTGAAATGTGGCATTGATTACTACACAAATATAAGAAAATAAATTTACATCTTTACTATTAGTTATAATTTTTTCACATAGTGGTAAGCTCTTGATCTTAACTATAACTACCAATTTGTTGATCCCGATGAAAGCATAAAAGGAGAGTGGAGGGGGAGGTTGAATAGACTTTTTCAAAATTTTCACTTAGATAATTTTTCAAAACGATTTTCAAAAACAATGTTAAACAATTGATAGAGCTTGTCACCCTCGGATAACTAGTGATAGGCAGTAGAAGACTTAGGACCCGTTTACTAACAAAAAACTGTTCTATATATGTTTTTTGTTTTCTAATTTTTTAGTTTTCATCCTCTGTTTTTCATTCTCTGTTTTCTGTTTAGAAAACTTGTTTACTAACACTTATTTTTTCAAATATATATTTTTTTAGATTAACGTTATAAAATTAACATAATTAAGTTTAATTTTGAGTGATTTTTAGATCTTATATTTAAAATATTTTTATATATGTTTGGTTTAAATGAAATAAATTTTTTTTTTTTTTTTTACTTTAAGTCTAATATATGCAAGATTTTTACATAAAAATTAAAAAATATATCCGAATCAATAACCTACTAAGTTCACCTAAAATTTAGTTTAGATAATATTAATATTATTTTGAGCTAATATCCAAAATATTTTCTTTGGATATTTTCATTTCAATGACATGTATATATATATATATATATATATATATATATATATATATATATATATATATATATATATATATATATATATATATATATATAATTTTTACTTTGAATTCTAATATATGTGAGATTTCAATATCCGATATCCGGAGGACCGAACTTGTATTACAATATAACATAACTAAAATATCCGAACTAATAATCTATTGGATTCAATCAAAATCTAAAACATTATATAGAGTTCAATTCTTACTTTTGATAATGTAAATAATGTCTAACTTTAAAGTGTAAGAAAATAAGTTATGTTTAAATAAGTAAATTAAAGTAAGTAGAAAAAATAAAAGATGGTGATAAGTAAAAGAATATGATAATGAATGTAATCATAGTAATGTGGTTATAGTGACATGTAACCAAATAGATGATAGATGATTCTGTTTTTCATTTCGAAAACAGTTTTTAAGACTGTTCATGTTTTCTAGAAAACTGGAAAATTATTTTCAGTTTTCAAAATGGAAAACTGTGCTAGTAAACATGTTTTCTGTTTTCTATTCTCCAATTCTCCAGTTTTCTCGAAAATTGGAGAAAATATCCTATTAGTAAACATGCCCTTGAAGTTTGTAGCGCGTTTTGAGATAGAAAAAACTTGAACGAAAAAGACATGTTATGCATGTGTGCTTAAATGTTTCGATAAGTTGAAAGTAAAGTGCAAGAAATTAAAATGTAGAATGTAAAGTAGAAAGAAAGATTTTTATAGTGGTGCAGCAATAGCCTAGGCCACTCTCTTCCTTATCGTCCAAGGAAGATTTCATTAGTATCTTGTGCAAAAATACAAGTGAAAAGTCACAGTGTATCACCAAAGCACTATTGACTGTAGGTGGTGTTCCTTCGAACTGGATATCTCCTTCGTTCTTCAATACCCAATCTCTACTACAAGGGTCAGCCTCGAAGACCCCTTGAGCAGAAGATGACAAGATGTGTTCAAATCAAGCACTAATCCCAATGTGTTACAATTGTACTACTTGTCTTTGTTGGTCTCGAAAGGATTGGGAGTGAGTCTTGGGGGGGGGGGGGGGGGGGGGGGTTGTAACACCCCAGATTTTTAAGACTTTTAAAACTTATATAATGGAGATAGAATCTCACTAAATCCCAAAATAGGATACAGGAGTACGGGGTGTTATGCCACACCCGAGCTAGAGAACTCAGGTGCACAGGCTAAATAAAACCTCAATCAGTATCAATACAAAGTCATGGCACGCAGGCCGAAAGGGAACACTATCTAATCTACGCCCCAAGCTTCTAGCGCGCTCCTGTGATCTACTCGTCTGTGCCTAGCCAAATATATCTGTTCAGCGAGAGATGCTGGTAACCCACTCCAACGCGTTGAAATACAATACATATAGTCATATGAGCAAATTACACTTTTGGTCCTGTGACTATTAGGGGTGTGTTAATTTGAGTACGTGACTTTTAAAACTAACAATTTAGTCCTTTAACTATCATTTTTTTAGCAGATTTGGTCCTCCAGGCCAAATTGCCGGTGGAATTTGGCCGGAAAGACGTTCGAATTTTTAAATCAAACGCTATTTTTTTTACAATTAAAAAGACCGAATTACCCCCACTAATATTTGATTTAAAAATTCGAATGTCTTTCCGGCCAAATTCCACCGGCAATTTGGCCAGGAGGACCAAATCTGCTAAAAAAATGATAGTTAAAGGACTAAATTGTTAGTTTTAAAAGTCACGTACCCAAATTAACACACCCCTAATAGTCACAGGACCAAAAGTGTAATTTGCTCTAGTCATATATATAGATATACGAAAACCAATTTGAAGCATGAAGATATATCCTACGAGACTCTAGCTTTTAAAACAGGGATCGACTCAACAGATAGGGCTAAGCACAGACAGCAGTTATACCAAGCATATACAGTTTACAACAGACAAGACAGGTAAGATAAGCACAATTAATAATCATAATCCGACATATACGATTCCCAGTGTAAATCCCATAGTCACATCCCCAAGGTACTCATAGCAACAACTCATCCATATCTCATCACATAGCACACTTTGTTGGCGCCACAGGACCAATCGCATGCCCATACATGAGGGTCAGCGCATATAGCTCTGACACGGCCCCGCAGCACCCTGCCCCGTATCACAACACGGAGGGGTCGATCGCAACCGACCGATGAACCGCAGCTCATCATAGTTTGATCGCAACCAAATAGTGGACCGCAGCCCAAGAGTATGTCATCTGACCGCAGCCAGGAAATATGAACCGCAGCTCATGTAGAAACGTTTGATCGCAACCAAACGGTGGACCGCAGCCCGGGAGTGTAAATCTGACCGCAGCCAGCTTCTGAACCGCAGCTCAGGAATAACCAATCCGATCGCAACCGAATTGGGGTATCATGCACACATAACACATAGCAAGCACATGCAACCCACATTAACCATTGGGAAGGGGGAGAAAGCGTATAACAAAACCTATGCGTGATCCTTCACATACTAAGAATAATCCTAAGGGGTTCATACTTCTTTCACCTAGGTCAACGGGATACCAATTCAACTAGCATGCAGTATATAAGACTCATACAACCTACGAACGGTACCCGAAATATCAAACTAGACATAGGCACGATGGACGGAATCCGTTGGGACACCACGGGGATCGGGGAAACATCAAACGGGGAAGCCAAAATCCCAAATTGGGGTACAAACCAGCGGGTAGCCGGTGGGTGAGGGGTCACCCGGCGGTGGCACTGTTCCGGGCAGCGGGTGCCCGGCGGGCAGCTGCCCACCCGCCGGCTGCCCGCTGCCGGCGTTGCCCAAGTAGGCCGCGGGTAAGTGGCAGGTCCCCTACCCCCACCTCCCCCCACTGACTTTTTTCCACTAAAAACGCCCCGGGAACCTTTGTGGAACCCGAAGCCATGCTTAGACACTTTCAAACGCAATTTATAACACACGTAGACAATTAACGGATCAAAAATCAAGAAACATATGGCACATAACCTATCATGCTTTTCTAAACATAATCAACACCCAATCATGCGAATTCCCACCCAATATACCAAGAATAATACCATACGAATTCCACGATATAACCTAGGGTTCTAATTATTTTTAAATCAACAAGAACACAATTCATCTTCCAAAATCAAGATTCGGTAGGAATATCATATAACTATCAAGAACCTCATATAATCATTAAGAACATCAAGAACACCATATAATTATCAAGAACGTTATACAATCGTCAAGAACACCATAATTATCAAGAACCTCTCATCATCAAGATCACCCATGGGATCATCCCACCAATCATCAATAATAATATCACAAATCATCAATACACAATAATATGGGGAAATCCTAAGAGGGGAATCATAGCTATGAAAATAGGTTTTGTTGAGACATGGGTTACCTTTTAGCCTTAATTAATTCCTTGGCTATGAAGGGTCTTTCTTGAAGCTTTCTTCTTTCTTGATTTCTCCTAGGGGAATTCTTGGAACTTCTTGTGTGGTGAGGGATTATTGTGGTGGGGGGTTCTAGGTGCCTCTTAAGTCCCCTATTTATATATTTAGGAGTCCTAATTAGGAACTAATATTATAGGCTTGCTAATTCTATTCCTTTTGGGACTAAGGATTGGGTTTAGGGATAAGGGCCCATGGACTATGGTGGGCCTTTCCTAATTAATTATTGTGATTTAATTCTTTCTTTTGTGTAATTATTGGTTAAATGATTAATTGGTTTTAAGGATCGTAACACGAGGTGTTACAGGGGGGGGGGGGGGATGAATAGACTTACTTAGATTTTGAAAAATCTTCGCGAATAGCTAAGTCTATCCAAAGGATAGTCTTAACTATACGATCAAAGTTTATGCACAGTGGAAATAATTTATTAACCATTTTTGACGTTCTTTTGGAGGTTTGGTTTGCTTGATGAAAAGTTAATTAGTTTTGTTCGTGAGTGATATGCTAAATAAAGCAGTAAGTAAAAGAGAGAGACGTACAGAGTGTTTTTATAGTGATTCGACTGTTAACAAAGCCTACTCCACTCTTCTTCACGACACGTGAAGGATTGCACTAAACCCCTTAGTACAATACACCATCAAAGCCACTCGTTGTACACAATAGTCGCCCGTGAACTTTGAACCCAGGTTTTTCAACTCCTACAAAGTTAATCAACCTCTTTCTACTTCTCCGAGTAGAGTTTACAAAGGTTGAAGAAAAGGATTTTCTTCTTCTCCAACTGAAACCTTGGCATGAATAAGTTTGGATCTTCGCACATTGATGCAGCACAAGACTCCTTAAAATCTGGATGTAAACTTTGAGCTTTTGTCTCTCTTATCTTAAAACACTAGTCACAAGAGCGCACAAAGACAACGGTTTTAAACAACCGTTGTCTTTCTAGTGTTGTGTGTTCCAGTGCACATAAAGACAACACACCAACGACAACGGTTAAAAAAACCGTTGTCTTATTTAAAAAAAAACGCACATAGACAACGGTTTTAAAAAACCGTTGTCGTTGTGGTGTTGTCTTTTCACAAAATGCACAAAGACAACACACTTATAACAACGGTTAAGTAAAAACCGTTGTCTTTGACAAAAGTGTTGCATCAAAGACAACGGTTTTGTACCAAACTGTTGTCTTTTATACAAAAGACAACACTTTTCTTAAAAACTGTTGTCTTTCTAGTGTTGTCTATGTGCATTTTTCTTGTAGTGAAGCTTTTTCGCCCTTAGAAAATTTTAATTGACCAAAACCTTCTTTAGTGAATGAAGAGGGTATTTATAGGCTGGAGAAAATAGTTTCATTGGAGGGAAAACCATTTTAAAAAAAGACTATGGACCAGCGTGTAGAGAACATCGGGTAATCTAGAGGATAAGTGTGCTGTTAGATTTTATAGTCGTTGAATCCTTAAAAAGTGACTAACTTCAGCTTTGCATTTAATGAAGGATTGATCTCAAGATATGTGCCTTGACTTTTCGTGCCTTAGAACATGTTTCCTCACCCTTTAAGGTTTCAGACTTGATTGAGCTCAGAAAATATTTGAGCTGCTTTTGTGCTCGGATAATATTTGAGCTTGCCTTATCGAGTTGTAAACTAATTTAACGCCTCGAACCTTAGGTCCTCTCGAATACGATGGTTGATTTTACCAATTGTCCCTTAACTCATCGAATGATCTTTCTTATCACCCGGTCTTGATAATACACAAGAGGCAGACCCTTCCATCATTTGGTCTTTGCAGCCTCTCTATCTTGAAAGTTTTCACTCTTCGAATCTTCGTCTTCATAGTCTTTGTCTCCGATTACACTTCGTCTAGAGTTGTTGGGAGATAACCCCTCGGTTAATCTCGACTCATTGTACTGTCCTTCAAAGAGTTAACCACCCGGGTTACTCTAGGATTTGATATTGAGACTGTCTCCTCGAGTGTTTGTTCAGATGTTACATTATAGCCACTCGGGTAACCATTCGGTTGAGCAGACCAACTAAGTCTAAGGAATAAAAAAGAATTGGGGGGGGGGGGGGGGGTTCTAAACTCCTAAGTTCGGTGTCATCAAAATCTATTACAATGTGTTCCTAAGAGTCTTCTTGCGTAACAACTTTTGTCCATTTTCCTCAGAGTAAGCGCGAATTTGAAAAAGAACATGCAACATTCGTCCTTTCTTCATCAACGACTTGGATAAAACCAGGTGTCTTCATCATAAAAGCTTCTCAAACTCAACTGATTTGCTTTGAGAACACCCGCTCATGAAATTCCTTAGGACATTTCTAACAGTCTAATGCCCAGTTGGTCACTTTCCGTTGATCCACTTCTGCTTGAACTACTTTGCTGATCCGCTATTCGCTGGTCCATTGTCTTCAACTCTGTTGATTTACTGTATATGTAGCTTTGACAATATCAAGCTGGTAAACTAAGCTGATCAGTTTGAACACACTCAAGCTGATACTACAACAAAATCCTAAGTTTTTGGCCTAGGCGCGTTTGAAGTTTGTAGTGTTTCAAAATAAACTACGGGCTTTTAATATTTTTTTTTCTTTTTTTATCGTTATTAATTTACAAAAATGACACCATTTATGCTTCTTTAATCAAAACTCTAATATCTAAATTTTTTCTAAACACTCTTCTCCTCCTAGTTCTTTACCGTACGTGTAGTTTTTCTAAACATTCGTTTCCTCTCAGTTCTTTACTGTACGTATTCATCAAGGTAGGAGACAAGCAACACTCATCACCTTTGCGTTGTAATCATCCAAGTTAATCAAGCTCCATTTTTTTTTATTTAATTAGAGTAATATATGCCGCCTGATGATCTTCAAGATTTTAGTGGTATTATCACTGGCAAAGAAAATTTGAATATATAAATGTATAAAATGTCCTTTTATGTCTTTTTACACTTATCATCTCATTCAACAGCTAATTTTACCAAACACCTTAATTCCAATCAATTAACTTATTAACTACTAACTTTTTCGCTTCAGCTACTAGTTTTTAAACTTTTCATCTAAATGTGCCAAATAGAGCCTAGTTTCATAAGAGTTGAGTGGTTGACCAAAAAATAACGCCACCTATAAAAATGAAGCGGCATGTTTTTACCAAAGTCATTTCGAGAATCCGCCAAACAAAAACAAATTTGTTCTAATTCAATTCCATGCTTCCACACTACAACCCTCAAGTTTGGCAACTGAACTCAAACTAAGTCGCCCTTTCACTCAGAATTAGATTCATTAGAAATTTGTGTTATTCATGTTATACATGAATATACAATTATCGGTGATAAGACATGATTTTGGTTAAATAAGTACTCCGGTTGTAAAACCAATAATGATATATGCATGCATTCTTCCCTTGCATGAATATTGCATTGTGTCCTAATGAATATTGTGTCCTCGTACTACAACATCCGCAATTATCGCATTTTTCCGTGATGGTCCGACAAACCATTGTAGGGTCAATAACACACATAAATCATACTTCCTTTGTCCATTTTTATCCGTTCAATTTACTATTCATTGATCAAACCAACTCTTTATTCTTTGTTTATTTTCTTTAATATTTTTTACTTATTTTTAAATTTAATTTTTTTTTGTGTGTTTAATAGTACTTTTAATGTAGTTTCTAAATATATAAATTTTGTATACTAATACTAAAATTAATATTAAGAAAAATTGAATAAAATATAACTTCAGTCAAACCTCATTAATCGAATCAGACAAATAAAATGGAACAAACAGAGTAATATTTTCCGCATGCAAAACGTAGGACATCGATCAACTGTTATTGGCAACGTACTTGGAAACTTCGATCAATTGTTATTGGCAGTGCGCATCCTTGCTCTGATGGCCGGGGTGAATAGTTATGCCATGGATCCGGGCCCACCTTGCGAGGTGGACCCGTGTTAAAATACACAATTTATATATTAAATATTCACAATTTACATACTGAATATTCACAATTTAAATTGTGAAGATTCAGTATGTAAATTGTGAACATTTAGTATGTAAAATTGTGAACATTTAGTATATAAAAATTGTGAGCATTCATTATGTAAATTGTGAACATTTAATATATAAATTGCGTATTTTTAGACCCACGTCCACGTTGCAAGTGGACCCGGTCCACAAAATAATTTTTCGCATTTTGATGTATGCTTCTCCTTTGGCAGGCATGTTTAGTAGTGTATTCTAACTATTTCGTGCCTGCCCGATAATACTTACACGTTTATAGTATACAAATCCGCCAGGAATTTGTTAGGAATGGTTGTTTAAATATTTTTGAAGATACTAAATATTTTGTATAAACAAATTAGTACCCCATATTTATATGTAATTTTCTTTATCTAGAAAATTTTGTAAAAAAAAAAAAAAAAACTTAGTAAGGCCACTAGTATAAGAAAAAAATATAAAAATTTGACTTTCCGCTACTTTTTTTTTAAAAAAATGACAGTGTATGATTGAAAAAAAAAAAAGAAGAAGTGTGATGAATCTCAGCGATGCACTATATGCTTACTTCCCAATGGGTCACTCATCCTGTGATGTTGTAAGTCAAACACGCATAACCACAGAATTATTCGGCTATCTGGTTGTTGTAATGAATCTAGATTGGTATTTTGGTGAAAAGTCATTTGTGTTTTGGCAAGGGAAAAAGTCATTGGTTTAGGATTCTAGGGATGATGATGAATGGCAACCTGGGGGCCGGATACAAGATGTGGTTTAAAGGTGTAGAATGGAGGGCGAATTTGAGTTGCTTTAGAAGTTAACAGTGGAACAGATAATCACAACAAATTGATACATGAAACCAACTTTGTTGGTGTGAGTGACTGTGTACTCTCATCCATTAAGAGATGTCGAGAGTTCAAACTCCTCTCTTATGAAAAAATCAACCTGGTCAGCACTTTGCCCCTTAATTGGACTAGCCCGGTGCGAATAGGGATTAGTCTGAGTATGATATGAACTTATAAGTGTCCCCTACAGCTAGGGTCTGCTCAAGACACCACATGGTCAATTGCTATATCGTGCACCAAGGCACACAATGCATTGTGCGTCCTGGCCCAAAACGACGACATTTTTATAAGTTGGTGGGAGTTGACGCGACGTTCCGTCCACACAGTTTTTTTTTTTTTTTTTTTTTTTTTTTTTTTTAATTTACACTTGAGTTTAATTTATGTGTATTACTTACCATTATTTCATTCTATTGATTGGTTCTAGCTCCAAAGAACATATACATGGAGCTATGTCGACTTACATACGTCTCGTTGACTACCCCCAACTCGATCGAAGGGAGAAGAACTCACAGGCAAAAAGAGTTAGTCCTCTTCGCCGGGTTACAGAGCGAGTCAGTTAGGTCCGAAAGACTTTCTATTAATCATTTGAATTGGTAAAAGCACTGGATCTCCCATTGCTGGGAAGGGAACTAAACTATTACCAGTTGGCCCACTTAAGTAACCCCCAGATAGATCAGACAGGTATCTAGGTGATTGATCATCCCGACAGGCACTCTTCCAATCAAGAGGTGGGCATATCATAGGAAGGTTGAGCTTGATGGGAAGTAATGAAATGTCAAACTCGCAGACCCATTTTTTCATCGATAGGTAGGGTTAATTCTAAGGTTCCTTATTCCGGTTGTAAAGTGGAAGAAGCCCTTCTCCCAGCCCCACTAGCACTTGCGAAGACATCTGGTTTGTTTAGTCTGATAATGGCCAGAGAGCCTCTCGCTGTGATTAACCAATTCTTGAAGACTAATCCGTGTCTCCAGTAATAAGCAATGAGACAGTCGTTGGCCTCCTCGCCCGACTTGACCTCTATGGCTGTTCTGTGTAATGGCTTGATTCTTGATTCATTCCAGAACACGAATTTCACTCATTTGAATGAAAGAGTTTGATACCAATTCTAGCTTTCGGGCGTGAATGGAGTTAGGCCCATTTCCTAGCCTAGTTTGAAGCATAATAGCACCGTCCTAGTCCAGAACAATACTTCTCTTATGGGTTCGAGGCAAGACAAGCAGCCCGCTTCGCCTCCTCAATTGCTCAAGAAACAAGATGAAATAATGCTGATGTGGAACGTCTTCTTAGAGGCTTTGGGATTCAACCAATATAGTAAAATTGAGAGTTTATGTGTATTATGTATTATGTTAAATTATGTGTATTATGTTAGGAATTTATACGTATTCTACTATACAATTTTGTACATACGAAGCATGAAATTTTTTATTTTATATTTAATTAAAAGTTAACGATAGAAACAGTATACAACGTCGTTTTAGTCAGGACGCGCAATGCAATGTGCGCCCTGGTGCACGATATAATTTGCCCCTCGTGGTGTGACCAAAAACAAACTGATCCATGAAGCATGTACAAATGAAAGATCATATTTTACTCAAGTCAACTAGAATTGTCCAAACAAAGACAAACATTCTAATTCTATACTTCAACACGTCAAATCTTCAAGTTTGGCAGCTGAAATGAAACTCATCAAGATTCCTTTTTCTCAGAAACAAATTCATAGGAACATTGTGTTATTCATGGTCTACATGAATATATCCTAAATTTCCTATGAGACATGATTTAGCTTAGCACGTACTCCAGTTGTTAAACCAAACCAGACATTCTCCCCCATGATTATCACATTTTTGCATGTGGACTAATTAATCAGATCCAGGAGACTGCAATCAGTTCTCACAAGCAGCCCCTACTGTTACAATAAGCTCATTAACTAACCTAAGAATTAAATCAAAATTAAAGCCACATATTAATTAATCTAAAATCTAAAAAATCAAAAGAAATATTATGCATGCCACCGTTAGAAAATTATTCTCAAGTAGCGAAAACATCAAACAATTTGTTGGGCGGCAGCTCAGAGAGCCAAGTGTAGCATCTTGCCATCGAAACATGGGGATGATTGCTACGCAAGTATAAGGAAACTAAGTTGCACCTTCACTATTAGCTATAACTTTTAGAGTACGTAGGGATAAGCACTTAATCCGGACACAATTTCTATTCAATTTTCATTGTTTTTTTTTTTTGTTTTTTTTTTTTTTGTTTTTTTTTTTACTAATAGGAAGATCGATAAAGGTATTACCCTTGTAGCGAGCCTAGCCCTTTGCTAAAGTGGTTAAGACTTGAGCGATCCCTAAAACCAAACAACTACTCGGTTTTAGTCCATCCACCATCCAGGCGCAAATAATGCTGTAGAAACGTGTTCACCATGCGCATGGTGAACACATGGGTAGATCCATAATTTCTATGTTGTATATTTATAAATACCCAACAGAGCGAAAGCTAACAACATAAGTATCGGGGTGCTATGCCACATCTAAGTTTGAGAACCTAGATGCACATGCCAAAACTAACTAAACTATACTAGCATCATCCACAATTGATATTCAAATACAATCAAGGCACACAAGCCATCTAAACTAAGGCTAGAACTAACTACAGCTAAGTCCACGATCCATCTAGCGCGCTCCGAAGCTACTAGTCAGTCCTTGAAAACATATGGTGTAACAACCGTCAGCGAATGTAGTGAATATAATCATTGATGAATTTGAATGTAAAGAATTTTTATATTGGAGAAAAATAAAGACAATATAACTAATGAAATTATTTCTCTTAATTAATTTATTGATAATGAATAATTTTTTTTTTTTGAATAAAGACATTGTAGGGACAATGTAGCGAATATAATCAATTGATGAATTTGAATGTAAAGAATTTTTATATTGGAGAAAAAATAAAGACAATAGAACTAATGAAACTATTTCTCTTATTTAATTTATTGATAATGAATAATTTTTTTTTAATAAAGACATTGTAGACACATAATTCTAAATTAAAGAAATGCATATGTATTATATTTTGATGTAGCTACTCAATTATTATTTAATTTAATAAGAGTAAAATATAGTACTAATTATGTCAACTTTGATTGGGATGACCAATCAATGAGTAAGTTAATGATGAACCTACGACCTTTCTTATTGAAATCAATGAGTAAGTTAACGGTGAACTAACAGAAATTAACGGAAAATATAATATTTAACGGAAAAGTTAACGGATAATCATATAATTAAGGATAAATTAGAAAATCTCAAGGAGAAATTAATATCTGATCAATCTGAGCCATTCATTTGATTAAAAAATTTGATCTTTTCTACCCATTATAGGCCTAATATATATATATATATATATATATATATATATATATATATATATATATATATATATATATATATATATATATATATATATATATATATATATATTAGCTACATAAATTGAGGTTATGATAGTTTTTGGAGAAATGTTTCTTTTTTGTTTTTTTTTTTTTTGTTTGAAAGGATTTTTTTATTGGATGGGTATTACATATATTGGACTTTGTGATCTTCTAATTGTAATTAATGTGAATTATTGGTCATTTGAAGTTCAAAAAAAAAAAATTATTACTATTTCAATCAAAATCAAACAGGCTGGGAAAAACAAAATATTGATTTGAACATTATGCATCAAAGTAGTGTATTACACAAACATCCGATCACTATATCATGGACTATGGTGTTATTTTTAGTACATCGAATGTTCATTTTCTGAATTTTTTTTTAAATACTGAATGTTCATTTTTAGACATACTGTCAAAAAATGAACTTTTAGTATATTAAAAATAAACATTCAATATATTAAAATGAACATTTATCGGTAATTCCTATTATCCACATTACAATATAATATGGACCATAGTCCATAGTATAATTGCCACAATCATCTTGTTTCAACCCTTATTGCTGGATAAGCCATTCTGGGTGAAGCCCACTTCCATATCCACCTGCTTCTCTTCGACAATTTTGTTGGATTTGTAGTATATTGCGTACAACACTAATTGGACCAATCCGAATACAGCTCCCATACCATTTGGTACCTGAAACATTATATTTTAACAAATTTTAAATTTTCTAAAGATAAGCTACTATTTAAAGTAAAGTTTCAATAATTAAAATATGATGATGACTTTAAAGTTATTTTATGTTCATCATTACTTTTATCAAAAACATTTAATTTAGTCAATTCGTTCAACATAGGGGTCAATTTGAATAGTTACCAGAATATAGGGGTCAATATGGATAAGGGCATATATAGTCCAGCAAAGACCATTCATAAAGAAGCATAGTGAAATGGAAAACGGCATGTATTCCACGCTCTTTGTGGTGATCACCAATTTCTGCACACCAAAAAAGTAAAAAATAGAAAAAATAAATAAATAACCAAATTTAGAGTAAACTCTGATCTTAGTTTAGTTATTGTAGTGTTTTTCACTTTTAATTCAAAAGTAGTTAATGGACCATTCAATTCAAAAGTAGTTAAATTTATTCAATCTCAAGCTACCAAGTTACATGCCCGCAAAGATAGCTCAGTTGATTCCTGAGTAGTAGATTGTGACAAGAACGGAGGATCAAGTCCTGGCAGCCGCAAGGACATAAGATCAAGCCCGGCCTGTCAGCCGGAATATGGAGTTACACCTTCTTGTAGGCACCAGATACTGATGTAGTGTGCGGAATCGAGGGATTTCATCAATTGTTATACCATGGATCAGGGTTCATATTGGATTGTGAACCCTGATACAAAAATTTTGTACCTTTAGTTAACAAATTTTGTATCTACAGTTAACAGTTTCTGTACATGTAAACAAATAACTTGATAATTACTAACACATTATATGATAGCTATAGGTACAGAAACTATCAAAGTATAGAATGTGTCAACTATAGATACCGAATCTGAAGGTTATTTTTAAACTATGGTCTATAATGCAAGGTAGACCCTGATCCATGATATAATTTGTGGGATTTCATCTAATGAGTTGTTAAGTCACCATGGGCCGGGATTTTATGCCAGGGATCGTGGGATTTTGTTTTGGGCAATATAAATTATGAAAAAGGTTGGATGAAGATGAAATCCTATCAACCCGGGACATGGATCCCGGGGCTAGGGATTTTACCTTTCGTGGGCAATATAAATTATGAAAAAGGTTCATGAAGACGTACAAAATTAAATATATATGTAATTTGAAGTTACGAACCATGATTGCCAAGGGAGAAGCATACATGACAATGCAACACACCAATACAATGCTACCAACAATGGTAGACCGAAGCTTCCAAGTATGGGCAAGAGTATGGACCATAATAGCAAGAGCCGCCATGAAAACAACCTCGGCTAGGACGATGAGACCTACTTTAAACCTCTTGTTTTTGTCGGAGAAGAAGAGAAACACCAATAAGAAGACAGTATCAATGGCCATGCCTGCGCCATTAATGGTCATCAGAAAGAAGCTGTTGGGGTGTACACTGGGGGTTGCGTACAACACCCAAATGCCACAGTTGAGGAATGTGGCCAAGTAGGGTGCTGCTGAGTATTGCTCCACTGATTTTTTCTTCCATATCTTCACAATTGTGGGCCTGATCAAAATTTTATTTCAAAAAGCAAAAATTGAAACTTTAAAATTCTTTCTTGAAAAAACATTAAACTTTAAACTTAGCATTGAAAAATGAAGCTTACAAGGGTGACGAGAACAAGACCAGAGCTGTAACATTCCCTGAAAATGAACATATAAACATTTGCATGAACGTTAGATTATCGCATGCATGTGGGAGATGACAAAACAACATGAATTGTTCAGAGTTTCATAGACCTTGTGTTTGCATGTGTTGAATATATTAAAGTGATGACTTAGATCTTTTGCACAACGTGAAATTGATATGACTTTTGTTTGTGATTAGTAATAGCAAACATTTATTAATCATAACCTATTTAGATTTTTTTTTTTTTTTTGAAAATCATAACCTATTTAGATAATCGCCCTGTTTGTAAAATAGTTAGCATATCAGTCAATTTTGACTTGTTTGATCCATCACTATTAGTTGTTTCAGTCAATTTTGACTTGTTTGATCACTATTAATTATTTGACTTGGTTAAATAACCAATATGAGTGTTTGACTAATTAGTTTTTTGTAACAACTTATTTTTCTAAAACACTAAATTCAAAAAGCGGCTCAAAACAGATTTTTTTATCAGCTTTTTAAGAAAGTCATTTTGTATGTAATCAGCTATCAGCTAACAGCTAATTTACCAAACATATTTCTACAATCAGCTAATGTTATCAACTAGTCAAACTCATTAACCTAATCAGCTAACAACTAACAGCTATTTACCAAACACCCCATATGTTTCTGGTCCCTTAATTTAAATGATATATCTAGAAATAGTTAACTCTAAGCTAAGCTAACACGATATTAACTAGTTAACTCTAAAGTAATACAAAAGATCTGGAACAAGCTAAGTAGTATTTTATTTTAATAAATTATTATGATTAATCAAGATTTCTTATTGCAAAATTTGGTAAAAAATTTAGTTAGCTAAGTCTACGTGGAAGCTAAGAATATGTAATAGAGGTATATATAGAGAGAAGATATTCAAATTAAAGAAAAACAAACCAATTATGCCAACAATTGTACGAGCAGTATCCATGGAGAGCATGATTATATTAGAAGGGCAATATAATGTGTTCAAAACAAATTAAAGATAATGCAATAACAAGAAGATTAACATAAGAGATGGAGATTGGGAGATCAGAGGTGATAAATATATATGAGCGAATGAGCGATTGACTCTATTTATATGTATGCAGATGGAGAATGATCAAGATATATAATAAATAATGATTATGAACTTTATAGTGAATTGATCATAAAAAACAAAACTAAAAAGAGAAAATAAAGCAATAAATAGTGAGAATTGAAAGGGATGCGATATGAAGGAAAATCGAAAAAGTTGGGTCCGATGTTTGCATGACTAAGGTGGGGAATGTTGGTTTGGGGTACGTGTCGCACTAGTTCTAATTTGTTGGTTTGGGGTACGTGTCGCACTAGTTCTAATTTGTTGGTTTTGGGTACGTGTGCTAATTGACAAGCAGATGAGCTCGGGTAATCTTCATGGGATCCCGTGTTGCTCGGGGAGCACCACCAATATCACACCTTCTTTTCGCGATGACTGTTTCTTGTTTTTTCGGGCCAATAAACGAGAAAGTGACTGTATGCGAGGTGTCCTGGATACCTACTCAAAAGCTTCGGGCCGGCAAATAAACTTTGATAAGTCCATGGCTTGTTTTAGTGCGAATGTGGGACAGACGGTCTGAAATCAGGTGTGTGGGACTCTCGGGGTTGCAGAAGGTGACACTACTGGGAAATACCTAGGCCTACCATCTCTAGTTGGAAGAACGAAGAAACAGATCTTGGGCTTTTTGAATGACCGAATACTGGCTAAGGTGCGGAGTTGGAACGCAAAGTTCCTTTCACGGGCAGGTCGTGAGGTCTTGCTGAAGAATGTAATCCAAGCGATGTCATCTTATGCAATGATGGTCTTTCTTCTTCCCCTCGGACTGTGTAAGGAGATCGAAACCCTAGTGAATGAGTACTGGTGGACAGGGTCAGTAGGAAATGGTAAGGGCCTGAGATGGAGATCGTGGGGTGGCTTGGCAACTCCTAAATCAGCAGGCGGGATGGGCTTTCGGAAACTGCGTGAGATGAATTTGGCACTCCTTGGTAAGCAGGCTTGGAAACTAATCACCAAACCAAGTTCCCTAGTAGCAAGGGTCTATAAGGCCAGATACTATGCTAATTGTTCCTATTTTGATGCAGCTCCGGGGAGTAACTCGTCCTTTATTTGGAGGGGGCTCTTGGAGGTACAGCACATTCTGCAAGACGGGTGCAGGCGCAGTATTGGGAATGGCAACGACACAACAATAGGGAGGTTTGCATGGTTGCCAGTAGCAGAAGCGCCGTATGTCCAAACTCCACTAAGTGAAGCACTCTTTGAAACCCCGGTGTCAAGCCTTTTTAATGAACAAGGTATAGTACAGGTTGGGATGTGCCTCGCATTTTGCATATTTTTTATGCGAGGGATGCAAATCTGATTATGAACATCCCCATTTCCCTACGTAAACCACAAGACTCGTGGTACTGGTACTACGACCAGAAGGGGGATTACACAGTCAAATCATGTTATAAGCATTTGACTGGAATGTTGCATGATGAACGTCCATGGTCCTGTATCTGGAATTTGGATGTGCCACCAAAGGTTAAGCATTTTTGCTGGCAGTTGGGTTCCTCTTACTTGCCAACGAGAGATGCTTTACAGACTAAAAACATCCATTGTGCGTTGTTATGTCACATGTGCCGGGGACAACCAGAGTCTGTAGGCCATATTTTTGCTCAATGTCCGGAGGCCGTGCGCATTTGGAGCATACTAGGCATACCATCGGTTGGAGTTGTTAATGGTAACGTCACTGATTGGTTCTTTGGTTTAATTAAAGTCTTGCATGGTGAATATCTTGCTAAGTTTGTCATGGCCTGTTGGGGAATCTGGTGCAGTAAGAATGAACATGTTTGGCAAGGGGTGGTGTTTGACATGGATGTAATGCTTCACCGGGCTATAACCTTCTAGCAGAATTGGTAGCACGGGAATGTGACGCAACAGTCAGGGATCCCTTGCACTGGCGATGAGAGGTGGTCACGGCCAGCGTTAGGGAGGCTGAAGCTCAATACAGATGCAGCTCTTAACGCATCAACGAATTCAATGGGCTTGGGGTGGGTGTTGCGAGATCATAATGGCACGTTCATGGCTGCGAAGAATATGCGGGTAACAGGTAACTTCACTGTTAATGAGGCTGAAGCAGTCAGTTTACGAGAAGCTCTGAGTTGGATTAAGGATACTGGAATGGGCAATATTGATGTAGAAATGGACTCCCAAACTATTTTTTATTCCCTTACATCTTCTTCTTTTAATTCTTCATTTGGACTTTTAGTAGAGGATGTTAAAGAATTGGCATCATACATATACGATGTGCAATTCCGTTTTGTTAGACGATCTGCGAATTGTGTCGCCCACGCTGTTGCCAGGGAGGCCCTTTCTGAGTCAGGTTGTGGAGAGTGGGTAGATGCCCCTCCAATGTTCCTTGGAAACTATCTTTTACGAGATTTAATGAATTAAGTTATTGTCTTCAAAATATATATATATATATATATATATATATATATATATATATATATATATATATATATATATATATATATATATATATATATATATATATATATATATATATATATATATATATTGGTTCCAGTAAGAACAGGTCTTCCCGTGTGGTCAGTGCGGCATACACCATTAGGTATGTAAAAATGCACCATACAGTGTTCGAGAATACACCAGAATGAAATGCCAAAAAATGCACCACACAAAAAAAATGCACCACATAATGGTGTATTTTCGAACACTGTGTGGTGCATTTATGCATACCTAATGGTGTATGCCGCACTGATCGCACGGGAAGACCTGTTCTCACAGAAACCTGACCATATATATATATATATATATATATATATATATATATATATATATATATATATATATATATATATATATATATATATATGCTTTAAAATATACAAATATCTCGCAATTTTAATATATCTACTTAAATATTTTTATTTTAAATTTAAATTTTGTAATAATTTAAGGGCAAAAACGTGTGGTGTGAGACCGACTAACGGATCATTGTCTGTGAGACGGGTCGGGGTCAAGATAAAATGTAATAATTATACTAAAAAATATAATAGTAATAAGGAATAAAA
Source organism: Ipomoea nil (assembly GCF_001879475.1). NCBI lineage: Eukaryota > Viridiplantae > Streptophyta > Magnoliopsida > Solanales > Convolvulaceae > Ipomoea > Ipomoea nil. The sequence goes on along the minus strand of NW_017619189.1, from coordinate 2,040,283 downwards.
TGTTTATTACTTAAATGGGAAAGTGTCATACTTTTGAATAAAAATGTAATACTTTTTAGTTTTTAGATCATGATTAAAAGTATTACATTTTTTATCAAAATATTACATTTTTTTTATAACTAACAAACACTTGTCAATATTACTTATAAAGGAAAATGTAATACTTTTGATAAAAAAAAAATGTATCAAAAAAATGTAGTAATAATTTTACATCAATTGATATAAATATACTATCATTCCCATGCAGCTCTGAAATAGCCCACTTGACGTAGCTAGCTAGTCTATATATGGAGTGTTTAAGAAAATAGTTAAATAAATCTTTTAAGAATGCAATTGAGCTCTTAATTTAAAAAAAAAATCAAAAAAAAAAAAAAGAAAAAAACAAACAAACTTCATATAGCTACTTTATACTATTAAAAAAAGTTTAATTGAGTTTACATATTGTTGGGCAGAGACTTAGATAGCCCAACTCAATATCCTGCTAATGAAACATAGTGTTAATTGCTATGTATAAGGAAATAAAGTTATAGTTACTTTCTCTACTAGCTATTGATCTAACAATAATTGTACATTTTGTAGGATACAATTTTTTTTTTTTTTGAATAATTTGTAGGATACAATTAAGAAACTCAATTGCAGTGGAAGATTTATTTAACCTTTTCCTTTTTCTTTAAAAAAACAAAAGAAGAAAACTTTTTCTGTTGTGTGGATATGTATATATGGTATAGATTTATTTAATCTTTTTCTTTTTCTTTTTCTTTAAAGAGAAAAAGAAAGAAAACTTTTTTCTCTTGTGTGGATATGTATATATGGTATATATTCACAAGTGTAACAAAGAAATTGTTAATTAATAATATAATTCAAAGAATAAATTTGACAGAAAGCCATACAGCATTATAATCAAAGGTCCTGTAGTTTTCCTCTATCCACTAAACAAATAGTTCATTGGATAAAGTAATGTTAAAATTATGGGCAGTCGTCATAGTTAGGTTAAAAGAGGAACTTGCGATATAAAGGTTCAAAGTGCACTAAATTTGTTTACCCATGCATAACTCAAAATGCAACAGAAAAGTTTATAATTTTATATCTATAATCTATAATCTATAATATTGTGCAAGTGCATTTATGTTCTTCATCAGCTTCTGTGGGACTGGAATAGTATTACCCCTTCTGTCGGCTTTAATAATGATCACCTACCGCACTCACAACAACAACCATTGAATATTCATCCAGCTAGTGTGATATGTCAAGTTGACGCATCAATTTTTCAAGAGACAGGGGAAGGCTACTATGGTCGGTCATTCTTTTTGCTACCGGAAGCTTTATTGTTGCAAGACGGGGAGGGGGGGGGGGGGGGGGGGGGGGCGGCTGCTTCGTCATCTGAATGATCCGTATGCAACTGAGGCTATGGCTATCAAAGAGGGTTTGGCTTGGATGAAAACGGAGTCTTGGCGGTGCATTATTGTTGAGACGGACTACTTAAATATTTACAACTTTTTAAACTCACCAATTCACCATACCATGATCTATCCTATGCTGGTTATATTTTTGAGAGATGCCATTCTCTGATCTTGCGCACTTTGATATGGTGTCCTTTCGTTTCATTTGTCCATCAACAAATTTGTTGCCCTATACACTTGTTAGGACAATGAATTCTGATGCTTGTTCCTCTTGTTGGCAATCTTCTATTCCTTGTATCCAACACTAGCTATTTCCATTAATATATTGCCTTTGGGTTTTTCCAAAAAAAAAAAAAAAAAAGAAATGTTCTTCATCTAGTCCAACCTAACGGTCCAATGCAATCTATGATTTCCTCTTGATTTCTGGTTTATGTTGAACAAAGAGGATATATATCATATATGTCAGTTTTTTTTTTTTTTTTTAACTAATTCAAGATTATGTTCAATTGAAAGAAGGCAAGTACCTTGTGTTCAGATGGTATGTAGTGTCCTCTCCCCTGTGGGAGATTATGAGATCAAGCCTCATGGAAGTGTTGTTGACTATGTGTGCTTCATTATGTTGAGAAAGTATGTTTTGAATAGATACTACAATGTAATAAAGCTCACTTACTTTATTCATCCAGTACGTTCACATGCATTAAATTTTTTAATGGATCTAAACATGGTAATATGTTGATACGATAATGTAATAGAGTCAGTAACATTTAAAAAAAAATGTTCAATTGAAAGAAGCAAAAATGTTCAATTGAAAGAAGCTCACTTACTTTATTCATCCAGTACGTTCACATGCATTAAAATTTTTAATGGATCTAAACATGGTAATATGTTGGTTCGGGGTTGATAAGAAGTCTAGAAGGGGGTTGAATAGACTTCTTCAACAATTTTAACTTAAAACAATTTTAAATCAAAGCTTACTAGCTAACAACTCGAAAGTAAGTGATAGGCAGCGAAAGTCTTATGAAAGATTTTGTAGCGTGGTTTGGTTAAAAATATCTTGGAATGTGATTGTGTGTGTTAGACTGGTTACCCTTAGTGCGACAGGTGTCCAAATCTACCAATAACTCCAATGTGCTGCAAATGTACTATTGTCCTTTTCCGCAACGACTTTTGTCATTTTCTCCAGAAAATATTCGGGTTTGAAAAGGAAGGTGCAACATTTGTACATTGGATGAATCTCTACTGATTTGCTTAGCCTTTCCTACTGATGAAGTAACTTAAGACATTTTCTGGAAAATAGCTCCAAGGACGACCCAATTGTTCTTCTCTGCTAAAATGGTCAGCTAATCTACCTTACTAATCCACTCTGTTGGTCCGCTGTCTTCAGTTCTGCAGATTACTGTAGCGGTTGCCATCTAGTTGATACAACAAACTAGTTAACTATAAGCTGAAATACAAAAGGATCCTGAGTTTTTGTGCTAGACTATATACAAAAGAATCCTGAGTTTTTCACATAATGATTCATCCGTACTTAGCTTGATCCGTTATAGGGTCGCGTTCAGGTGCTAATAGGTGCCCAGGAGAAAAATGCGAACCAATCAGCGCGCGCCACGTGTCAGCATTCATTGAACGGGTGCACCTACTTTCACATACAAGTGCACCTACTTTCGCCTGCAAGTGCATGTAGTATTTGTCTGCATTCATTGATCGGGTGCACCTACTTTCACCTACAAGTGCACCTACTTCGCCTGCAAGTGCATGTAATTTTGCCTTAGCTTGTTAACATTCATTGATATGAGTTCAGCGGGTAGTAAAACCCCTTAAAACCACCCGCAAACATTCATGCACCTAGGTGCGACTACTTATAACTATAGGTGCGACTACTTATAACTATAGGTGCACTTAGTATTGATGCTCAGTGTAAATTTTTACTTCCACCTATAATACATTTTACATGCACTTGTAATACATTTTACTTGCACTTCGATTCAATTATTTACGAAAATGCCACCGCATTTTTTTTTAAATCAGTGTTTCTCATCCATTAGATCTGGACACGTGGACGGATAGCAGTCATTCCTATTTTGCTCCTGGGAAATCCATTCGCACGGGAGTGTTACTGGTAGTAATAATATTAGAGTAACGCAATGTAAAAGAGTGACAATAGTTGTATTGCCAAGTGTTTTAGTACAAAATAGTCCGCGTGTCCTCCCAAGTTGAGGGGAGCATCTACTTATACCAGGGTGCTAACGGTAACAACATGGGACATAAATGGGAAGCTAAGCCTTTAATTCTCTCTCATCAATGGTGGCATCAATGGTGGCTTCAATGGTAATAAAGGTGACACTTGTTGGAATTCTGTCCGTTGGAGTTCTGTCCGTTGGGTTTCCATGTGGTACCGGGTCAAATATGGCGCCGAGTCAGATGCCCACTTATAATCCGGGTCGGGTACCAGCCCTATTATCCTGTCATTAGTCCCCCCTACTCCTGAGTCTACGTATGTGTTTGAGTTGACTAGGGAGTAAGACTGAATTTGCTTGATATCGTGCAGAATCCCGGTTGATCCTGAATATGTGATTTTATTTTACAAATCACATATGATTTTATTTTATTTTTTATGCTGGCCGAGACGAGATTCGACCCTTTCTTTTTTTTTTTTTTTTTTTTTTTTTTTTTTTTGTATGCTGGCCGAGACAGGCTGCGGCCTAGGCTGGCCGAGGTGCGTGCCTCCGGCCGGTCGCGGCCGAGGCGTCGCCTCGACCGATCGTGGCCGAGGCGTCGCCTCGACCGCTCGTGGCCGAGGCGTCGCCTCGACCGATTGTGGCCGAAGTATGCACCTCAGCCGCTCGTGGCCGAGGCGTGCACCTCGGCCGATCGTGGCCGAGGCGGGCTCCTGCCTATTGTTTTTTTGGTTTTTTTTTTTTTTGAAGGCCGAGACGGGTTTCGGCCGGCCGAGACGTGCGCCTCGGCCGAACTGTGGCCGAGGCGTGCACCTTGGCCACTTTCTGGCCGAGGTGCGCCTCGGCCTTGCCCGCTTTTCCTCTGTTTTTTTTTTTTTTTTTTTTTTTCCGAAGGCGTTCCATGGATGCCGAAAACGAACTTGCTTCAATAAACAACATGGGTGGACCGTGAATACAAGATATTATTCCAAAAGATTTCATAATATAAAGCGGGCGGACCGCGATTACCAAGCACTAGTCCCAAATGACTACCAGAATATTAAGGAAAATACTTAATCAAATGTTCCGAGTTCCATACCCGAGCAATCATCCTTGTAGATGGTGTGGACTTGTGGATCCTTTCTGCCAATCTTTTTGCATGCTTTTACGTAACAGCTGCGGGCTGCTCGCTGGTCTCCTCTGACGACACTTATCCCATTCGGAGTAGGGAACTTCATACACAAGTGTTCCACCGACACTATGGCCTTGAAGTTCTCCAGTGCCGGCCTCCCCAATATGATGTTGTGCGCACAAGTGAGTCTTACCACGATGAATTCCACGTCAAGTTTGCGAATGTTAGGGCTCGTGCCTATCTCTACTGGTAAGACCACTGACCCCTCTGTCTCCACTGAATCACTCGTAAATCCAGAGAGTGGGGTGCGTACTTCTTTGAGCTGGTTCCTAGGTATCCCTATCTTGGTGAAGGCATCGTAATACATCACATTGACTGAGCTTCCCGTGTCGACTAAGATGCGGCGTATAATGACATCGTTGACGTCCATCTCATTCACCAGGGCGTCACGATGGGGTAACAGGCCCTCTGGGAGGTCATCATTAGAGAAGGTGATGGCCTCCTGTCTCTATTTCTTTTCTCTGGGAAGACTTACCACTTCTCCCACGTATAGCTGCCGGCTCCACTTCTTTCTTTCCGCGGGCGTGTTACCCCCTGCGGGTCCACCATAGATAAAGTGTATGGTGTGCTTCTTTTGTCGTCTGGGCGCCACCTCGGTTTCTTTCTCGCTATCATTCTGCTCAGATATTTGGTTGTGTTCACTTTTTTTGGCGTTCGAGGTGGACGGCTCGGTGCCATCCTCATTCCTCCAAACATTTTTTGGTGGATTGTATTGCAGCTGTTGCTGCTGCTTGGATCGCTTGACGAAATGTCGGAAGTAGCCCTGCTGGATGAGTTCTTCTATTTGTCTCTTCAAAACGTGACACTCATCCGTATCGTGGCCGGCTTGCCTATGAAACCTGCAGTACTTTGTTTGGTCTGCCTTTGGGGAAACCTTCATGCACTCCTCGGGGAATTCTACCATTCCCATCTCCTCAGCTTGCTTTAGGATGAAACTGACGGGATGGGTAAGAGGAGTTAAATTACGCAAGGGGACCAGGCGAGGTCGTTCGTGGTCTCGGTCTTTCCCTGCGGTCGGGTGGTTCGAGAATGGTGCCTGGCTGGGCGAACCCGCTTTCCCAGGCTTCCCACCTTTCCTATCACCCTCTTCGTCCTTCTTCTTCCTGTCGACGTCCTCTGCTTCGGCATAGCGGCTAGCCGTCCTTATCAGATCTTCGTAAGAGCGGGGGTGGTGGGCGTTCAGCTGCTTGTGGAAATACCCTGATCTTAAGGCATGGATAAATATCGGGATCGCCGCCTTGGAGTCGAAGTCGTACACATTATTGACTTCCTTTTTCCATTTTATCAGGAAGTCTTTGAGGCTCTCGCCTCTATCTTGCTTCACTACACAGAGGTGAGAGAATGGTTTCTTACGCTGTATGCTACCAGAGAAGTATGTCAGGAAGCTCTTGGACAACTCCCCAAAGTTTTGGATCGACCCATCCGGGATGGTGTTGAACCAGTCTTGGGTCGCTCCATCTAGGGTGGACAAGAACGCTCGGCACATGAAGGCGTCCCCTGCCCCGATCATTACCATAGCAGCCTTGTACCTCATCATGTGGACACGTGGGTCAGTGGCCCCCGTGTACTCCTTGATGGCGGGCAACCTAAAGTCCCTCGGCAAAGGTACGTCCATGATGCTTGGGGAGAATGGTGCTGCCATCCGTACCTCGGGTTTCGGCGACTGCTCCCATGCCTCCACCCTTCTTGCTAAGTCCTCGATTCTTCTCTGCAGCCTCTCAACCAGGGTCGACTCGTCAGGGTGCCGGCGCGGGGCCGGCTGCCGCTCCTCCAAGTGTCGGTGTGGAACCCGCTCATCAGCGCGTCGCTTCTCCGCCGAGTGCCGACGCGGAGCCGGCTCATCGACGCGTCGCTCCTCCATGTGTCGACGTAGGGCCGACTCATCAACGTGTCTGCGTGGGGTCGGCTCCCGAGACTCGCCCACCTCCTCTGTGGGTGATCTCTCGGCTTCTCTGTTTTCGTGTTGGCGAGGGCTTCTAGTAGAGGACCCCTCGGCCCGTGATCCTAATCTTTGCCGCACGGGCGCCCTCTGTCCCAATCGTTCTGGTGCAGATTGGGAAGGGCCCGGTTGCCGTCTGGCTGGTCCACTTCTTTGGGTCTCTACCCCTATTTCCTGGGGCCGCGGCGGGGGTACTTGGCATTGCAGTCCCACCGCCACCTGATTTAGCGCCGCCGTCACTGCTTGTTGAATGACATCGGTGGTCGCCTGGAGGTTCATGGCTTGGTTCGCCGCTCCATTGTTGAGTCGGTCTCGAAGGTCCCCGGGCCTCCCGCTTTTGAGCTGTTCTCGAAGGTGCCCTCCGCGATTGTTGGTGAGTTGGTCCCGGAGGTCACCTGAGGCATTGCCATTGTTCACGTTGCGGGAATCGCGGGAGCTGTGGGACACCATTCTTTCAAGCTTGCTGTTGAAAGAAGAATCAGTTGTGTGTGTCGTCGCCTGCTTGAGTAGGGACTCAGGCTCTCAATGAAAGCAACAATAACGGTAAAAATGTTACCGGTAGTAATAATATTAGAGTAACGCAATGTAAAAGACTGATAATAGTTGTATTGCCAAGTGTTTTAGTACAAAATAGTCCGCGTGTCCTCCCAAGCTGAGGGGAGTATCTACTTATACCAGGGTGCTAACGGTAACAACATGGGACATAAATGGGGAGCTAAGCCTTTAATTCTCTCTCATCAATGGTGGCATCAATGGTGGCTTCAATGGCAATAAAGGTGACACCTGTTGGAATTCTGTCCGTTGGAGTTCTGTCCGTTGGGTTTCCATGTGATGCCGGGTCAAATATAGCGCCGGGTCAGATGCCCACTTATAATCCGGGTCGGGTGCCAGCCCTATTATCCTGTCAATATATATATATATATATATATATATATATATATATATGGAAGGGATCGGGTGCGGGAAAGGGTTCCCGTGCGGTTGTGCGAAGGAACGCACCTTAACCATTAATTTGGCGCACTTTAAGTACACAACTCACGCACATTGAGCACAAAAGTCACGCACCACGCACCTAAGGTTTTTAAAATGGTTCACTGTAAGTTTCACACAACTGACGCACTTTAAGCATACAAATCACGCACCTCAAAGAAGAAAACAACGCACATTAAGAAAGAAACTCACGCACCTTAAGTTTCAACAACTATTCACATTAAGCACAAACCCACGCAACTTAAGCACAAACCTCGCGCATATTTAGTAAAAAACTCATGCACCTTAAGTACAAAACCCACGCAACTTAAGCACAAAATTCACGCACATTAAGTTTCAACAACTACTCACATTAATTAAGTACACAACACACGCACCTTAAGTACAAAACTCATGCACATTAATCACCGCACAACCCCACGAGAGACATTCAACCGCACGGGCACTTAATTATATATATATATATATATATATATATATATATATATATATATATATATATATATATATATATATATATATATAGTGTAAGGTTCCCGTGCGGTTGATTAATGTGCGTGAGTTTTGTACTTAAGGTGATTGAGTCTTGTGCCTAAGATGCGTGAGTTGTGTGCTTAATGTGCGTGAGTGTGTTCTTCATCCACTGCCGCATTTTCTTCTTGTTTTTTGTTTCGAAGTGGTGGAGGGAATGAATTTTGTCTTGTTTTTAACATAAAATCAGAACAACCATATGTGCGTTTACATATATCCATCCATTCACACACAATCAGAAAAGCTTCACCCACCTTCTCTTTTTTGTTCTGCTTCCTTCTGAGCTCGTAATTCTGAACTAAGTCACGCATATTAAGCACAAACTTCACGCACATTAAGCACAAACTTCACGCACATTAAGCACAATACTCAGGCACATTAAGTACAAAACTCACGCACATTAACATTACACACTCACGCACATTAAGTACAAATCTCAGGCACATTAAGCACGCGACTCACGCACATTAAGTATATTACTCACGCACATTAATCTACCGCACGAGAAGCCACAAATGCACATGATCCGTTCCCTATATATATATATATATATATATATATATATATATATATATATATATATATATATATATATATATATATATATTGTTGTGTAATATGGTTGAAAATTCCCAAAAATAATAATCCTACGAAAAGATTAATATTATATGGGAAAACAGAAAGAATTGGGAAGGAAAAGGTTGAGTGTTTGGGTAGGGATTTAGCACGAGTTCGAACACGAAGTTCTTTTGCTTAAAACCTTATTTGCTACCTCCCACAAGTGCTAGGAGCGTTGTAGCCTAGGTTTCCCAGGATAAAACGTGCTACGATTCCTTGTTTAAGCACCTAAACAAGGAACCCGGCAAACAAAGCAAAGCTGGAACATAGATTGGCTAAAGAAGAGAGTAGAAGCAGAAGTTTTGAGATGAAAAGTTACTGGAATTCCTTTGTTTCTCACTGTGTAAAAAGCTACTGCTTCTACCTCTCTTTATATAGGGATGTTGGAGTGATAGCATTCAACATGGCCATTAAATTTGTGTTAAAACCAATTGTGTAACACCTGTAACGGTCACCACTAAGTAGGATTAAACTCAGAATTTAAAAATTGGAATTAAAACAGTATTAATTCCGTAACAGATGAGTTTAATCTTCTGCACTTTCGGGTTTCAGACCGTTGGGGTGCACGAGAGTTCACACTCTCGTGCTGTGGTACACTGTTCACCGTTGCACGAGAGTTTTGCTCTCGGTGCACCACAACCTCTCGTGCTCTCTGTAGCACGAGAGTGGTGGCCGAGCCAAGTGACTATAACAGATGGAAAATGATACCGAAGTTAGGCATAACTTAACCCGCAAGGCCAGCCCATTTCCGGACGACATTCGTGCCCGCAGGTGCCGGCGCACGCTTTGATGTCCTCTAATTGGATTTTGATTTGCACCCCCCCCCCCCCCCCCCCCCGCGCGTGAGAGCCTCTATGCTATACAATTCTACAAGCTTGAAAAGAGCTCATGTATATAAGGGGGGCAAATCTTGTTTCCAAACCAATGTGGGACAAAGTCCTACATTTTTCCTTCATTTCCCAACTTAAATGGGTCTACTTTGAGAATCAATATCTCATTCACCCATTATCCGTTTTGAGCGTACAATATATCAATCTCTTCGTCTTAAGTGGACCCCACTGATAATTGTACCACAAAATAGCCACTTAATATGCCATTTTATGCCATTTTAAGCTAATTTTTCCAACAATCCCCCACATGAATGAAAATTGATTTTCGGGGTAGTTTTAAAACGGAAACAACTGTGTTCAACGGTCGATCCCTGCATAGGATAGGTAGGGTCACACCCTTTGAACCTTCCCTCGTAAGATACATTTACTCTACTGACTGTACGGTAGAACGCGATGTCTTTGAACCGACTGCCGTTTTTGTAGACGATGACATATCTCACACAGGAACCTCCCAACCATGCTTTGTTCTCATGATTGTGCCCATTTTGGTCGTGGGTCACCATTCCTGGTTCTGCAAGAGTTTGTGAAGAATTGTGCCCGTCAATTCTCCTTTGAAGCGACCCTCACTTCTCTCTCACATAGGTGATTCTTTCCCGAGTATCCCGCATACTCACATATGTCAACCGACATTCGAATCACTAAAGCATTTAACATGCTAACCTTGTGCGGGAGCCACTGTTTCTAACGAGGAGTGGTAGGGAATCCGAGACCCCCACAGTGACACGCTCCGTTCCATAATTTAGTTGTCCCATTGAACCTAGGTGCCAGCTAGGTTGGGTGTCCACTATAGAACTTTATACCAAGGGCTTTAGACCCATTCCTCGTCTCAACTTCTCCACAGCTACTCTACATAACCCTTTGGTTAGCGGATCCGCTATATTGTCTTCTGACTTTACGTAGTTAATCGAGACAACACCAGTTGTGAGAAGTTGTCTAATGGTATTATGTCTACGACGTACATGTCTAGACTTACCATTATACATGTGATTCTGTACTCTCCCAATTGCAGCTTGACTATCACAATGCACACACATTGGAGGTACAGGTCTTTCCCAATTAGGAATATCCTCTAAAAAATGGCGTAGCCATTCAGCCTCTTCACAACATTTGTCCAAGGCTATCAGCTCAGATTCCATCGTGGATCTAGCTATCATGGTCTGTTTAGAAGATTTCCATGCAACGGCTGCACCGGCTAGTGTAAACACGTAGCCACTCGTGGACTTAGAGTCCTTAATATCAGATATCCAGCTAGCGTCGCTATACCCTTCAAGTACAGCAGGATATCTCCCATAGTGCAGTCCAAGGTCTCGAGTATACCTTAAGTATTTCAGAACCTTCACTATTGCCGTCCAGTGCATGGCACCGGGGTTACTCGTATATCTACTGAGTTTACTAACCGCAAAGGCAATATCCGGCCTAGTGCAGCTCATTAGATACATCAAACTACCAATAACCCGAGCATATTCTACTTGAGAAATACACTCCCCGTGGTTCTTGGTTAGATGAACGCTTCGATCTAATGGCGTCCTAGTCCCTTGATGATTATCCTTGTTAAATTTTTCAAGGATTTTATCAATATAATGTGATTGGCTCAACACCAGACCATCGGGTCTTCTAATGATTCTAATCCCGAGGATTAAATCAGCCAAACCCATATCCTTCATGTCAAATCTCACATTTAACATGTTTTTGGTAGACTTGATCATCCGATCGTTATTACCAACGATGAGCATGTCATCTACGTATAAACAAAGAATGACATAACCGTCTATCGTTTCCTTAACGTAGACACATTTGTCACTTTCGTTTATTTTAAACCCATTAGTTAACATCGCATGGTCAAACTTCTCGTGCCATTGCTTAGGCGCTTGTTTTAAACCATATAGCGATTTAACCAACTTACACACTTTCATTTCTTGGCCCGGAACCACGAACCCTTCGGGTTGTTCCATATAGATTTCCTCATCTAGTTCGCCATTTAGGAAAGCGGTTTTAACGTCCATTTGATGAACTTCCAAATTCCGCAGCATGGCTATAGCAAGTATCATTCTAATGGAATTTATTCTCGTCACGGGAGAATACGTGTCGAAGTAATCAAGGCCCTCGCGTTGCCTGTAACCCTTGATTACAAGCCTAGCCTTATACTTCTCGATGGAACCATCGGGTTTCATCTTCCTTTTAAAGACCCACTTGGATCCTAAGGGTTTACTACCCGGAGGAAGATCAACAAGTTCCCAAGTGTGATTCTGTAAAATAGAATCCACTTCACTTTTAATAGCCTCTTTCCACATTGGTCCTTCTGTAGAAGTCACGGCTTCTCCGTACGTTCGAGGCTCGTTTTCTATCAAACAAGATAGAAAATTGGGTTCATTTTCTAATAAACAAGTTAGAGTACTCGAATCGTACTCCAACAAGTAAGTTAGAAAATCAGGACCAAATGATTTTCCAACTCTCGCCCGCTTACTGCGTCTTGGCTCGAGCTCGGGTTCTCTCTCGGATTCCCCACTATCATTATCCATAGCTTCGTCAAACGTTCGTTTTGACGAACTCGGTCCCTCATTAGACCTACAGGGAAATACATTTTCAAAGAAAGATGCATTCCTTGATTCTATTATCGTGTTCTCGTGTACGTCCGGATTATGGGACTCGTGTACTAAGAACCGATAAACATTACTATTATGTGCATAGCCAATAAAGATACAGTCCACCGTCTTAGGACCTATCTTTACTTTCTTAGGTGTTGGCACCAAAACTTTGGCAAGACACCCCCATACTTTCAGGTACTAGTAGGAAGGTTTCCTACCGTTCCACAGCTCATAAGGAGTCTTATCAAGCTTCTTGTGGGGTACCTTATTTAAAAGGTAATTACTTGTCAAAATAGCCTCACCCCACGCGTCTTGAGGTAGGCCCGAACTTATAAGCATCGCATTCATCATATCTTTCAATGTACGATTCTTTCGTTCGGCAACACCGTTCGATTGAGGTGAGTAAGGTGCAGTACGCTCGTGTATTATACCTACACTCGCACAGAAATCACCAATAGGTGCTTCGTACTCACCACCTCGATCGCTTCTAACTTTCTTAATCTTACGATTAAGTTGGTTTTCAACTTCATTCTTATAAAGAATGAATTTTTCCAAGGCTTCGTCTTTGCTTTTAAGCAAATACACATAGCAATAACGTGTGATATCGTCGATAAACGTGATAAAATATTTATTACCACCTCTCGTTTGTATCGATCTAAAATCGCACAAATCACTATGGATTAATTCTAGTGGTTCAGTTTCCCTTTCAACCGATTTGAAAGGTACTTTTGTTAATTTTGCCTCAACACAAATTTCACATTTGTTGTTTGTGTTAATTTGAAAATTAGGAATATGGTCCATGTTAATTAATCTACGTATAGAATTATAATTAACGTGACCTAGTCTACCATGCCACAAATTGGAAGACTCAAGCAAGTAAACGGAATTAACTTTGCTCTTATTCATGATAATAGGCATTACATTGAGCTTAAAAAGCCCATCAGTTACATAACCTTTGCCTACAAACATTCCTATCTTAGACAAAACAACCTTATCTGACTCGAACACCATGCGAAAGCCATGCTTGTTCAACAGTGAGCCAGACACCAGATTCTTCCTCAGCTCTGGAACATACAGCACGTTGTTCAACGTCAGTTCCTTCCCGGAAGTCATCTTCAGAACCACCTTGCCCACGCCTTCCACAGCAGATTGAGCAGAGTTTCCCATCCAAACCTTCTCGCCCTCAACGGTCTCAAAGGTATTGAACATCTCTCGGTTGCAACACAAATGCCTTGTTGCACCAGTGTCGATGAACCACTCTCGTGGGTTAGAGTCCACGAGGTTCACCTCGGTCACCATAGCCGAAAGGCTAATCTCGACCTCCTTCTGATTGCTTTCCTCAACCATGTTGGCTTCAGAACTCTTGTTCTTCTTCTTTGGAACTTTGCACTCAGAGGACTTGTGGCCAGTCTTGCCACAATTGAAGCATTTTCCATGAAATTTCTTCTTGGTAATGCCTCCTTTCGGACCTAGCTTTTGCTTGTCCTTCTTGTTCTTCTTGGAGTTTTTAGCATGCTCCACAACATTGGCTTTAGCACCAATAGTGACAGAATTTCTTCCATCATTCGTCCTGTTCCCCTCCTCAATTCGGAGTCGCTGGATCAGGTCCTCCAGGTTCATTTCCTTTCGCTTATGCTTAAGGTAATTCTTGAAGTCCTTCCACCCTGGAGGCAGCAAGTGGATAACAGATCCCACTAGGAAGGCTTCACTCAACGTCATGCCTTCGTCACGGATTTCATCAAAGATTAGTTGTAAATCTTCAACCTGACTTAGCACGGTTTTGGAATCAACCATTTTGAAGTCAAGGAATCGGCCAACCACAAATTTCTTTGCGCCGGCATCCTCACTTCGGTATTTATGATCCAAAGCTTCCCACAGCGCTTTCGCTGTGCCAATCTTGCGATATACATCGTATAACGCATCACACAATCCATTTAGGGTGTAGTTTCGGCATAGGAAGTCCGAATCCTTCCAATAGCCAACTGCCATCACGGATTGGGCATCCTGTTCCCTTAGTTCGGGAACCTTCTCGGTCAAAAATCTCGCCAAGCCGAGAGTTGCTAGGTAGAACAACATCTTTTGTTGCCACCTTTTGAAATTCGATCCAATACCGGTGAATTTCTCCGGTCTTTCGGCCGAACCACTCGGTACCGTAGGTACCCGAGTCATGGGAATATATCCCTCGGTGCTCCCACCATCTTGTGAACCAACGTTCACTGGTGTAGCCTGGGAATTAGCAACATTATTGCCATTCCCACCACTGTTGTTCTCAACAACATTTTCCTCCCCGAGAGCTGGCAAAACTGGATTCTCCATTTCTTCTAGGAAATTAGAGATAAACAACCAACGGGAAACGGAAATAAGGTTTTAAGATTGTTGGGTAATATGGTTGAAAATTCCCAAAAATAATAATCCTACGAAAAGATTAATATTATATGGGAAAACAGAAAGAATTGGGAAGGAAAAGGTTGAGTGTTTGGGTAGGGATTTAGCACGAGTTCGAACACGAAGTTCTTTTCCTTAAAACCTTATTTGCTACCTCCCACAAGTGCTAGGAGCGTTGTAGCCTAGGTTTTCCAGGATAAAACGTGCTACGATTCCTTGTTTAAGCACCTAAACAAGGAACCCGGCAAACAAAGCAAAGCTGGAACACAGATTGGCTAAAGAAGAGAGTAGAAGCAGAAGTTTTGAGATGAAAAGTTACTGGAATTCCTTTGTTTCTCACTGTGTAAAAAGCTACTGCTTCTACCTCTCTTTATATAGGGATGTTGGAGTGATAGCATTCAACATGGCCATTAAATTGGTGTTAAAACCAATTGTGTAACACCTGTAACGGTCACCACTAAGTAGGATTAAACTCAGAATTTAAAAATTGGAATTAAAACAGTATTAATTCCGTAACAGATGAGTTTAATCTTCTGCACTTTCGGGTTTCAGACCGTTGGGGTGCACGAGAGTTCACACTCTCGTGCTGTGGTACACCACGAGAGTACACCTCTCGTGCTATGGTGCAATACGAGAGTACACCTCTCGTGTTCACCGTTGCACGAGAGTTTTGCTCTCGGTGCACCACAACCTCTCGTGCTCTCTGTAGCACGAGAGTGGTGTTCTCGGTTTTGGCCGAGCCAAGTGACTATAACAGATGGAAAATGATACCGAAGTTAGGCATAACTTAGCCCGCAAGGCCAGCCCATTTCCGGACGACATTCGTGCCCGCGCACGCGAGCTCGGGCTTGATTTCAAGCCTTTTTGATGTCCTCTAGTTGGATTTTGATTTGCACCCCCCCCCCCCCCCCCCCCCCCCCCCCGCGTGAGAGAGCCTCTATGCTATACAATTCTACAATCTTGAAAAGAGCTCATGTATATAAGGGGGGCAAATCTTGTTTCCAAACCAATGTGGGACAAAGTCCTACATTTTTCCTTCATTTCCCAACTTAAATGGGTCTACTTTGAGAATCAATATCTCATTCACCCATTATCCGTTTTGAGCGTACAATATATCAATCTCTTCGTCTTACTACGAAGAATCTGAATCCACTTTGACCCGACCCAAATCGGAAGTGGACCCCACTGATAATTGTACCACAAAATAGCCACTTAATATGCCATTTTAAGCTAATTTTTCCAACATATATATATGTAGTCCATCCTTTAGTAGATTTGGGGAATAATAACAAAATAGAATAAGATATTATCCTTTTTAGGAAGCCAAAAATGTAAAATATAGTCCATCCTTTAGTAGATTTGGGGAATAATAAAAAAATAGAATAAGATATTATCCATTTTTAGGAAGCCAAAAATGTAAAATATAGTCACAAGCAATTAGTCCAATTGATCAATGAAGCATTTTGCAAGCAATGAAATTCGTCACAAATAAAGGTGCATATTCTACAAATTTTATTGCGATAATTAGCCAAACAAAAACAAACATTCCAATTCCTTTCTTTAACACTCCAACCCTCAAGTTTGGCAACGTGCAAAACTCAAATTAAATTCAATCTTCCTTTGATCTCAGAATTAGATTCATTAGAACATTGTGTTATTCATGGGTGGGGTGAATAAATCCTTAACTGGCGATGAGACATTTAGGTTAATTAGTACTTGCTCCAGTTGTGAAACCAAACCTCGCAATCTCATCTCCCCTTCACAATTTTGTCCTCGTACTCCTACTTCCTAAATGGTGGATTATCGCATATTTGAATGTGATGCTCTGACAACGTATGTCCACATGCATTCAATATCTTTTATTTAAGAGAAAGCTTATTGGTGCTACTCAAAAATACCCTTTAAATGAATCATGCCTTGTGACCTAATTGGTAAAGGACCATAATAAAATATATTATTTTAAGTTGCATTTCATATAGGTGATCAGCTCAAATCAAGAAGACTAATAGACAACTCAACAATAATTCTAACAAGAAATCAAATTTGAAAACTTATCAAACCAATTGTCCGACCAACTTTGTTGATGGTTTTCCACATACACAATTGACACTGGATCAAGGAATAAAAAATTGAATAACCTCTCAAATAATAGGACTAAAATCGAGCATGTAAAATAATTAAGGACCAAAATAACAATTCAGTTATAACTCAAGGAGATTTTTTTTTTTTTTTTTTTTTTTGGTACATACTCCGTAATATTTAATTTAGTATTACTAAATAAAATTTATACATATAAAAATCACATTGAAGTAATATTTAAAATAAAGAAAAATAGAACAAGGAATAAATTAATACATTAATGGGATAGTGGAAGCATTATTGGCTGTTTTAGTACTTGAAAGAATAACTGTATTAATTTTAAGGAAAATGATTTTTTTTTTTTTCTGAGCTATATGCTTATATCACTTTTTTTCTATGAATCAGGGCGGTTTTTAATTTTCCCTTTATGTTAGATGGACATTTTTATCTTAAAAAATAAGTATCTCATTTCTTTTTCTTCTCCAACAAATTATTGCGGCTAAAGTGTCATCCCGCACCATGAACCATTCCTGATTATTCATCCCGCACCGTGATTTTTAATAAGTGATATTTAGAGCCATAAACCATAATTTTTTTTTTCATCTAGAACTTTTCACAGGCTTCCTACAAGTTACCGGTAATAATATTGCTGACATGGAATTTTTTATTAATTTTTTTTGGTACTTTTCTTCTTTCGCCTTCGTCGTAGTAGTAGTAGTTTCGTACAGGTTACCGGTAATAATATTGCTGACATGAAATTTTTTATTAGTTTTTTTGGTATTTTTCTTCTTTTGCCTTCGTCGTAGTAGTAAAAAGGTACAACTTATAATAAACATGATTGGACCACCCCCACCCCATATATAACCCTTGTATGTATGTATATATATATATATATATATATATATATATATATATATATATATATATATATATAGAGTACATGTTTTAGTATAAGTATTAAAAAAAAAATAGATAAAAGTTAATAAGAGATGGTTAGATTAGGTGTCAAAGCACGTGATTAGCCTTAAAGATGGCCAATGTTCAAATCTTGTCATCTGGTTTGTTATTATTATTCAACACAGCTTTATTATGGCTCTTCTTAAGTGTTTCATTTTTTTTCTTCAAACTATCTTTTTTGTTATGTTTTGCCTCTACTGAAAATTGACCGTTATATAATTTAGTAGATATACATGATTCCGAGATCTTGTAACTGTAGTGTAGCATTGATTCACTTGAAGTAAAAGAAAAAGCAAAAGGTTTTTTTTTTTTTTAATATTTATTTTATCACCATTTAGGTAAAAATAAAACAGGAAATACAAAATGTTGATTTGAATATCATTCATGTAAGTAGTGTAATAAGCAAACATCTTCGGTCAACCCTCACTGCAGGGTTTCTTGGTGTTGGTAGACAATTCATTCTGGGTCATCCCCACTTCCATATCCACCTGCTTTTCTTCAACAATTTTGTTGGATTTATAGTATTTTATGTACAACACTAATTGGACCAATCCGGATACAGCTCCCATACCATTTGGTGCCTGAAACATAATATTTTCCTCCTTTTTTCATGAATTTTTCAAGCTATAAAATAAATTATAAATATGCCTTCCTACCTTTATAAACAAAAAAGGATCAAATTTTTCAGTTGTACTTTTATTTTATCACAATATAAAAAAATTATATCATTTTAATTTCCATTAGCTTTCCGTTAGATTTATAGCTATTTTATTGGTAAGCAAGTATTTTTTTTTTTTTTTTAAATTCTAAAGAGAAGCTATTCCAACTTTCCAAGTAAAGAAGTTTCAATTATTAAAATATGAATTTCAAATTTATTTTATATTCATCATTATATAATTTTTATCAAACACATTTAGGTATGTTTGAAAACTCAGAAAATCGTTTTTGGAAAAATATCTCATTCTTCAAAACACCATTTTAATTTATTGATGTTTGATTAAAAGTAAAAACAATTGTTTTCTTCTACATGGTTCATTTTTCCAAAAAATAAATAGAAATTAACTACAAAGATAGTTTTTATACAATATTAATTATTTTAGAAATGATATTGTACTTGTATTATAAATATTTATATAAAATGAAATTTTAAATTAAAATTAATATAGTTAATTAATTATAAAGATTAACATTAAAAATAATAAAAAGATATAAACAAATAATTTTTAAGGTATAACTTTAAAAAAAAAAATTAATACATAAATTGATAAATGATATAACTCTAAATTAACAAAAAAATTACTTTATTTTTATTTTATTTTATATTCCATGTGTTGGGCTGGACAAAGATTTTTTATTGAATAAGCATGTTTGACATAGTTCAAAATTTTAACCAGGTTAACCTAATCTAGTTCAAATAGTAACTGAGCATATGACAGTCCAACCTAATCCCACCTGTTTTGACATCACTCAAAGAGTGAGAGTAAGAATCTCGAAAAATGTGTTTTGAGTAAGAATCTCGAAAAGTCTATTTAAAAACAATAAAAATGTTTTCTTAAAATAATTTATAAAAAATGAATCATTTCTCTAAAAATATTTTTCATTTTATGGTGCTCAAGTCAAAGTTAAAAACAGTATTTTTCTATTTGACTGAATGTCAAAAAATTATATTTATTCTATTTGGTTTATTTAAACAAAAAATATTATAAAATATTAAATATTTGAATGATGATAATAATAATTATTTATTTTAAAATGAAATTATAAATTAAAATTTAAAATGGTTATAAAGATTAATAATAATTATAATAAAAAAATGTAAATAAATAATTTTTAACTTGTAACTTATTATAATATAAATAAATACATAAATTGATAAATATAATAATCACTACTGGAAATTATGAAATTTTCGACCACCTGAAAATGACCTTAAATCAAGTTGACACCAAAAAGTGATCGGAAATAGCAACAAAGGTTTTTCTGAATACCAAAAGTGGTCGAAACAAGGCTTTCGACTTGATTTAAGATCACTTTTAGGTGGTCGGAAATTTCATAATTTCCAGTAGTGAATTATGAATTTAAAATTTTGAAAAAAAAAATATACCTTTGGAATGTGGCAAGTCGAACAAAGATTTGATTATTTAGTTTGGCCAAAACCAACTCATATTTAATTAAACATTGATAAATTTAATAGCATTGAACTAAAGAAATTAAAGCAAAAAAATTAAGTTTTTTTGTACGTCAGATAAAGGTTTTTATTATTTAATCTAGTCCGATCAAATTTAGAGAGAGTGTGTGTGTGTTTTAAAATGAGTCATTTTTACTTTGATTAGAATGAATCTTTTATGTTGATTTTATTTTTTATTAACAGTCAAAGAATGGGAGTCATTTTTCGAGTTTTCAAACGAATCCTAAAATAAATCTTTTTTCTTTTGATCAGAATGGTATTTTTTGTTGGCTTCATTTTCTTTTGATAGCCAAACATGAAAATTTTTGAAAAATGACATTGACATGTAATTCAATTAATTTGTTCAACATATATCAATTTTGGGCTCAAGTTTATTATGTAATGTAAAGAGAAAATATTTGGTAGTGGGAGATTAGTTACCAATATATAGGGGTCAAATTGAATAAAGGCATAGCCAATCCAGCAAAGACTATTCGCAAAGGCGCAGAGTGAAACGGAAAGCGGCATGTATTCCACACTCTTTGTGGTGATCACCAATTTCTGCACATCAAAACAATTATTTATATGTTTAATCTTATGCTTCCAACTCACATCTCTATATAATTAATGAAAAAGTCCGCATGAACAACTCAGTTAATTTCTAAATAATAAATTATATTAAAGACATGATCGAGCTCGACAATTACCATGTGAGAGTACAGTTACGTACACACTTACACTCAATGTAGTAGGCTCCATTTAGACAGTAAACATGATCATTATATTTTACTTAATGAGTAATAATTATTCCACGAATAATGAATTAAAAGTATATTTTTAATATATATTAAAGGTACATTATTTATGTACCGAAGGTACATTATTTGAGTATTGAAGATACACTATTTTACATAATATTAAATAATGTACATTCAGTACATAAATAATGTACCTTTAGTATATAAAAAAATACAGCATTTATTCATGGTTCACAAAATAATTGTTCCTAATGTGATGTTGAGACCCTTTTGAACGGCCAGTGTGCGAAGGTTTAGGGGTAAGGGAATTTCGCCTTTTGTGGGTAATATAAATCATGAAAAAGGATGAAAATGAAATTAAATCTTTCCTTCTCTACAAATAGAAACCAAATTATGCGCCAATGACCTTGTAGTCTAATGACATGAAGTGGTATGATCAAATGGGAGGTTATTGATTTGATTCCCAGTGAGGGTGGTCGGTATTGATTCTATTGTGCTTTAATAGGAGTCATTGACTCTTTGCGACAGATACTACATTTATAACAGAGTCAGTAGTACTCAAACTGTTAGCTGATTGGGTTTGGGTAGAAAGGTGTTTGGTATAAAGTATAAACTGTCAAATAAGTCAAAATTAGTCTATAGACTAACTATTTTACCAAACATGCAATGGCCAAAACCAACGTAAAAGAATGAAAATGGAAAATAAAGTAAGTAAATTACGAACCATGATTGCCAAGGGAGAAGCATACATGAGAACGCTGCTGACCACTGCAACGCTACCAACAATGGCAGATCGAAGCTTCCAAGTATGGGCAAGGGTGATGACACAAATAGCAAGAGCCGCCATGAAAGCAACCTCGGCAAGGACGATGACACCAACTCTAAATCTCTTCTTTGTGTCGGAGCAGAAGAGGAACACAATTAAGAAGACAACCTCAATGGCTACGCCGGCGGCACAGATGGTCATCACAAGGAAGCTGTTTGGATGCACAGTGGGGAGTCCGTACAACACCCAAATGCCACAGTTGAGGAATGTGGCCAGGTAGGTTGCTGCAGAGTATTGCTGCACTGATTTTTTCTTCCATATCTTCACAATTATGGGGCTGAAAATTTTATTTAAAAAGAAAAAAATATAAATGCATTATATTTAATTATACAATCAAACTTTATGGAGATGTTTGGTAAATAGCTGGTAGTTGTTAGCTAATTAGCTTATTGTAGAAAAAATGTTTGGTAAATTAGCTATTAGCTTAGTTGATTATTTTCTCAAAAAAACTGATCGAAAAAACTACTTTGAGCATCTTTTTGAATTTTAGCGTTTTAAAGTAATATAAGCTGTTACAAAAAGCTAATTAATCAAATACTTATATTGGTTGTTTAACCAACAACTAATAGTGGTCAAATTAAATAAACCAAAAGTAACTGATAAACTAACTATGTTACCAAATAGAACCTATAAATCTAGATTTTTCAATTCCATATGCTAAAAACTAGATTTTCATTAATTACTCAAAAATAATTAGAAACATATGTATGTATAAGTGTATAACTAATATATATGTGTGTTGGGGGGGGGGGGGGGGCGTCGGAATTTGATTAAGCTTAATTAGCATGCATCATTTAGTATCTAAACAATTTTTCTAATAAAAAATTGATATTAAAAGTTATTATTGCAAAATGGAACTTACAAGGGTGACAAGTACAAGACCAGAGCTGTAACATTCCCTGAAAATTAACCAATAAAAATGTGCATCAGCTTTATCACATCAAGGTATATAATCCAAGAGAAAATGTGAATTATTGTTCACAATTTCATAGGATTTTTTGTTTGCGTGTGAAATTGAAATCGAGTTTGATCTTATTACAAAAATTGGTGAAAAACTTTAGTAAGTTAAAAGTACATCAATATTTAAATATATATAATAGTGAGAGAATGATATTATTCATCAAACTAACCTATTATGCCAATAAGTGTACGAGTAGTGTCCATTGAAAGCATGATTAGAATGGCAATATAATGTGTTCAGAACAAATTAAAGAGAATGCAATAAACAGAAAAGAGGGAGATATGGAAGATGAGGTATACAAGAAATAGAGATGCTGAGCTCTTTATATAGTGAATTCATTAAAGAAAAAAAACTATAAATTGTGAGCTCAATTTTGAAAACGTGACATATATTATCCTTCTTCTGAATTATTAGTGGTATAAATGTGGTTACTCGTCGTTTTCCATGTTCGAATACCACGTTTTTTTCTTTCTTCGTTTGGTCTCATTCGATCTGTCGACAACAATATCTCTCATTCTTCCTATTAGTGGAGGGGCAAAATATTTCAAATATTAAAGATTGAGTGATAACATTTACTCCACTAATAATTCATGAATAACATTGGTAATTGGCATATTTGTGAGGGGCACTAAATTATAATTTTCCCTTGACTAAAAGTATTTTGATGATGATGAATTCATCATTTATTTTATAATAAACAAATCAAACTCAACTAAAATTGACCTTCTTAATATATAACCTAGTAAATAAGTTCGTAGACTTTAGTATAAACTTGTATTTTTAGATGCTACCTCTCATACTGTTTGAAAAGTAAGTTTTAGGTTTTTCTTTCGACTAATAATATTAGCTTGTTATTTTGTATGTCATTAATATACGAATAGCTTCTATATCTTTTTACGTGTATTAACTTATACAGTAATTAATTTTATCAAATACATCTAACCTTAATTTCTAATTACTTGTCAATTTTTAACTTTCAACGTATCTTTTTCCTACTAATTGTTCAGTATTCAATTATCTCTTCAGTCTTATTAAACAAAACCAAGTCTCAACCTAGGCAATCGTTATGCTATGGACCCGTGTCCAGCATGCAAGCTGGACACGGGTAACAGTGCCGTTAGTGACACTGTTATCTTTCACTTTTTAAAAAAAATAAAAAAAAAATTCAGACCGCTTCGTTATAGGAGTATATGTTCATAATTTTATTACTATATGTTCATAATGTCAGAGCTCTATGTTCATAATTCCATAACTGTACATTCATACTTCCATAACTGTACATTCATAATTCCGTAACTGTACATTCATAATTCAATAACTGTAACTTCATAATTTTCGAAGCCCTATGTTCACAATTTTAGAGCTCTATGTTCATAATTTTATCACTATATGTTCATATTGTAAGTTCATAATGTCAGAGCTCTGTGTTCATAATTCCATAACTGTACATTCATAATTGCGTAACTGTACATTCATAATTCCGTAACTGTACATTCATAATTCAATAACTGTAAAATCATAATTTTCGAAGCTACATGTTCACACTTTTAGAGCTCTATGTTCATAATTTTATCACTATATGTTCATAATTGTAAGTTCATAATGTCAGGGCTCTGCGTTCATAATTTTATAACTTACATTCATAATTCCATAACTGTACATTCATAATCCCATAACTGTACATTCATAATGGCATAAATGAATAACGCCGTTAACGGCGAAAAAAAAAAAAAAAAAAAAAACTGGAATGACGCGTTTTCCCTGAAAACGATGTCGTTTTGGACTCGTGTCCACAATGCATTGTGGACACGGGTCCAGGGCATAATTTGTCCAACCTAGGCTAGTCTTTTACCGGCTAGAGTCATAAGATAGGATTTAATTTGCTTTATGCATACCCTTATAGTGGTTTCGGGTTGGGTTTCCCTTGACACTCAAAACCAAGTCTCAACCTAAGCTGGTTTACCGCCTTGTAGTCCTTTGCCGACTAGAATCTTAAGGCACCCCATGCACACCCTCAGGTAGTAGTTGTGGGTTCTCCTCGACACTCAAAACCTAGTCTCAACTTAAACTGGTTTACCTCCTTATAGTCTTTTGCCGGCTAAAGTCCTAAAGCGGGGTTTACTCTGTACAGACCTTTGAATACTGGTTGCTAGTTCCGTTAACCCTCAAAACCAAGTCTCAACCCCAATAATTTTGGTGACTATATATATGAAATACGTTCTACCACCACTAGATTTGGAGAATAATAACAAGTGGAAAGCAAAAGATTGTCATAATAAATTGATCAATGAAGCATTGACAAACTAGATCGACATCAAATGAAGGGGCATATTTTACCAAATCGGTTTGAAGAATTGGCCAAACAAAGACAAACATTCTAATTCCACTCTTCAACACTCCAACCCTCAATCGAGTTTGGTATGACAACTGAAATCAAATTCAAACTCAATCTTCCTTTTACTAAGAATTAGATTCATTGGAACATTGTGTTATCATTCATGAAAGTTGAATGTATCCTTAACTGGCGATGAGACATTTAGGTTACTAGTACACCAGTTGTGAAACCAAACTTGGCAATTTGATAGATCAGATCTCCCCATTGCATGCATGAGATCAATTGTCCTCGTATTGTACAGTAAATAACACACATACATAATGCTTGCCAGATGCAAAACGAATATGGGTTAGCATCTTACTGTTGTAATTGTTCTTGTGAAGAATATTGGCGTTAAAAAATTACTATTTGCAATGTGCCGGTGAATATCAATTATATTCGCACTTAATGAGCTATCTATATCCCTATTCGATGTGGAGTAAAATTTGTTGGATTTTCCAGTATATGTTATATATTAAGGTGGTGCAAGTTGATTAGGCTTATTAAATAGTTTGGAAATTAGATTGAATAACTAGACGTTGTTAGTCAATCAAACTCTGTACCTAACATATATACTAATGGGTACAATATATTGCATATACGGTACTCATGATGCTCATAATAATCCTAATACACCATCTAAGGTTATGAGTCAAATATGGGACAAAATAACGTAACGGCTAATGTTACTCTGCATGTCTATTATTCAAGAGGCAACGCAACTGAGAGGGCATCAACTATGGTTGGAATATTGTGATCTCTAACACCGCTTCCACATCCGCTATTACGAGATTAGGTTTCCTGTAATTAAGGGGGGTGTATTCAATCATGACTTTCGTAGAGTTTTAAAGACTTTTATGAACTTTAAAAGTTTGGAGGTATTCAATTCAAACTTTTATAGAGTCTTTAAAAGTTAGGCGGTATTCAATTAAGATTTTTAAAGAGTCTTTTAAAAGTCTTGTGGTATTCAATTAAGACTTTTAAAGACTCTTTAAAAGTCATGTGGTATTCAAAAAGTTATGAACTTTTGTAGATTTTTTAATTTCAAAGACTTTTGTAGACTTTTCCTTCTCAAATATAAATAGTTGAAATCCAACCATCAACCCCAAGATTTCAAAATTTTCTTTCTAACAACTTTGAATGTTTTCTCTCTCTATTTAAACTCTATTTTTTCTCCCTATTTAAACTTTATAAACCTACATAAATTCAAAACAATTATTTTTTTCTTCATTATCCTATATTTTCCTCATACCTAAACTCTATCAATTTTTCTCTCTCCTACACTTTACAATCTCCATCTAAAAATTCGAAATAATATAATTTTTACTTCATTATTGCTTGTTTATATTGATTTTTATTTTTTCTATGAATTTTTTTTGTTTATCCCTAAATTTCTCTAATTCTCCCTAAATACATGAACAAAGCAAATTTTTTATCGTCAAATTTTAGTATATGTTTCATAATATTCATATAAATACTTATATATTTTGATTTTTATTATTTTTATGTTTATATTCGTAATATATATATATATATATATATATATATATATATATATATATATATATATATATATATATATATATATATATATATATATATATATATATATATATTAACAACAGATTACTACGAATACCGAATTACTGTTTGTAACAATGATTTGGGGTTGCAAATAGTGGCACCTTGTTGTTATACACAGTCTCAAATTTCTATTGCAAATAATATTTCTTTGCATGATGCCTATCAATAAAAGTATAATTTTTTAAATATATTATTAATATTATATTTTTATTTTTTTATTTTATGCAACTTGTAATTATATTTTTAAATACTTTATTTGATCAATTCTTTTATTATACATTTTATTGTTCAATATTGTTATGAATTTCTAATGAAATAATTTTTTTTATGTTTACTAATAATATATATAAGTAATTAGCATATAAGTCTCATCATACTATGGATAAAAATAATAATGTTGAAAATGCTGATGTGGGTGAAAAACTATAATAGGAAGAATTTTATGATATATTATAAATGTGTTGTAAGAAAATTATAAATGATAAGAGTCAAAGTCATTGAAAGTTTGTAAGGATGTATTCAATTTAGAATTTCAATGACTTTTGTAGAATTTTTAAAATAAAAAGTTGATAGAAGTCTATGAATGTTTTTTATATAGACTTTTATAGAGTCTTATAAAGTTTTAAAAAGTTTTGAACGACTCTATAAAAGTCAATCAAAGTTTATTAAAATCTATCATTTTAAAAGTCTTTAAAACTCTACAAAAGTCATTATTAAATACACCCCCTAAGACTTTATTCAATTAACATACATAGACTACATTGATCTGAGATATCTAACATTCTCACAAGATTTGAGTAATAGGGGAAGGTATTGGGAATATTTTTTTATTGCTTTTTGTTTTTTGTTTTTTTGTTTGTTTGTTTGTTTGTTTTTTTTTTTTTTTTTTGGGTACTTGAATGGGTATGGCCGGGGCAGGTGGTTGAACACTTATTTTATACATACTTAGGTATATGACTGAAAATTAAAATTTTAAAATTAACTAAGTCAATCAAACTGGTAAATATAATAAACTTAATTTTAAAACAAACGCTAGACTACTCAATATAATGGTAGAGGTTATTGTCCGGTATTATTTGACCAAATAAAAGAGTTAATGACTCAATTGATGCAAAATCTAAGAAAACCTAAGTTGGAACAAAATTAGGAGATATTCTAACTCGAAAGAAAGTTCGAACAAAACAAGTACACAAAGAAGTAGCAGAAAGGTACTAGACTTAGTAGTAAAGTGCCTCTACAATGCATAAAAGTATATGATAGAAAGGTAATATATATGGTGAGCAGAAGAGCGAAGGCAAATTATTGTGTGGACCATGATCTACATAGTTGTGTGGACCACGGTTCAAGACGACGTCGTGAATTTTATAAGTTAGAATAATGTACTTTTTGAGTTAGAATAATGTACTTTATGTGTTAGAATAATGTACTTTATGTGTTAGAATAATAAAATTTCTGGATGCCCTAAAAAAAAAAAAAACTTTTGGATAAGGTAATGTATTTTATGAGTTAGAATAATGTACTTTATGATTTAGAATAATGTACATTATGAATATAAAAATGTATATTGTAACAAGTCGCATGAATTTTATTTTTTATTTTTACTCAAAACGACGTCGTTTTTAAACCACGGTTTACATAATAACTGTTAGAAGAGCGAGTCAAGAAGTAGAAAGACACTCTAACAAGGTAAAAGTCAAAAACAAAAATTTAAACGTCAATCTACATATATAATAATTCACATAGTAGAAACTAGAAAGGCCTATCAGTAGAAATGTGATATCACAGAATGCATGGTTAACAATAGAAGAGTACTTTTCTAGAGATGAAGAAGAAGGTTGTACTCTATGGAGTATTCTATTTTAAATAATAGAATGCACTGAAAAGCATATAAACAAAATTATATATTCACCTTACTGTTATATTTGGTTGTTAATAAGAGATCGACACGGGAGATCTTACCATATTTAAAAGGAAGTTTAGAAACCACAAATAAAAAAACAAGATGAAATTTCAATTTTGATCATACGATTATAGGGTTTTGTTAATTTCAGTTCCTGACTTTTAAAAGTGTTAATTTAGTACCTTAACTATGCAATTTTTGTCAATTTTAGTCACTTCGGCCAAATTGTCGGTCAAATTTCGCCGGAAAATTTTAATAGTTAAAATAATGAGGATATTTTGGTCGTTTCACGCCTCTTTTCTTCTTCTTCAGCGAGTCCATTTCTTTCTCTCCCATTTCCGGCGTTCGTTCTTCCTCTAAACTCTATATTTAATATCATCAAGCCTCATTTCCCCATCATCTTAGTTCATTGCATTCACCGGAAACGGGAGAGGATGGGATAGACTCGCCTGGGAAGAAGAAAAGAGACGTGAAATGGTCAAAATACCCTCATTATTTTAACAATTAAAATTTTCCAGCGAAATTTGGCTGACAATTTGACCGGAGTGACCAAAATTGACAAAAATTGCATAGTTAAGGTACTAAATTGACACTTTTAAAAGTCAATGACTGAAATTAACAAGACCCCTATAGTCATATGACCAAAATTGAAATTTTCTCTAAAAAACAATGGCATTTGTTGCTATTGGTTGGAACAAGCAAAAAGTCTAGCAGAAAGAAAGGAGGGAGGAGGATTGAATAGAGTTTTTAATTTAACATATTTAAAAACTTATTAACATATATCATATAAATTAATTAATTTTAAAAATTATTACCTTATATTACTGATAGGGAATATACTCCGGGTCAGGAGCAGATCTAGAAATCTTCGTCAGGAGGGGCGAAAGATTAAAAACCAATAAGATATTTTGAAAAAAAAAAATACTTAGAGGCTAAGTCATAAATATTGTTAATTATGATGAAAATTAAAATACATCAAAATGAGATAAAAATTATTCAAAACAAAATTTGAAATATGATTAATTAGATAAAATAATTTGATTGGAAAACATATTATAATAAACACTCATGATTATATCACTATTAATATTAAAAAACACGATAAAAAAAAAACAATGTTACAAATAAAATTCCACAAAATATGAAATATAATTAATTAGATAAAATAGTTCCAATAGAAGACATATTATAAATCACTAATATTATTATTAAAAATCATGCGGTAGGATTTGAAGAATATATATAGATAATAGCATTCGAACCGAGCCCTGTAGCTATTGGTTAGTCAGATATTTCATTACACGTGGACGTTATTCCTTAGCCTCCGAGACCATCGAGCGCATGAAGGACACGTGTCACGCATGCCGACTCCCCATCATGTGTCTCCTTCAAACCCCTATAAATACCGCATTTGATGCTTGTAGGAAGGTGTTGAGTTTGTCTCATATATGGACTAGGAATATGAGTTTGTCTCATACTAGGAGTAGGAGTGAAACGGGTAGACCCATTGTACAGGGATTAGATGCCTATAAATATATTGGTTGTATCCCGAAGGGGTTATGTCACCACCATCACCATCACAAATTATAAAAGAATTGTTTCATTCTTGTGGATGTAGGCACATTGTCGAACCACGTAAATCTTGCCTTCTTTACCTTTCTGTCATTATTATTGTTTCTTATTCCGGTTAATCTAAACAAATTGGTATCAGAGCACTATTGAGATGGCCAGTTCAAGTACAAATTTCGATGTATCAAAGTTGGATGGTATATCAAAGTTTGATGGTACAAGGAATTTTGGGTTATAGCGATCTAGGGTAAAGGATTTGTTGGCACACCAGGGTCTTTTGAAAACCTTGAAGGCGAAAAAACCAACTAATCTAGAAGAGGTTGATTGGAAGGAGTTGAAGAAGCTAGAAGCTATGAACGTGGTACAGGCTGATGGCTTAAATTATAGTGAAGGTAATGTTTTAGCAGTTACAAGGAACAAGTTCGAACATTGTTTGGACTTTTTGGGTGTTTCTAGATGCCAGATGAGAAGGTGATGAGGGGCGCTGTAGTGTTGAGAAACGCGGATACCAGGAGGGGTCGCGGACCTGGTATGGGCCGAGCGTGGCAAGAGTCATGGCTGGTATGGACAGATATAGCACTAGTATAGGCCGGACTTGGCATGAGTCACGGCTGGTATGGGCCGGGCGTGGCATGAGTTATGGCTGGTATGGACCGATATAGCACTGGTATAGGCCGGACTTGGCATGAGTCACAGCTGGTATGAGCTGGGCAAATATGGCTTGGTGTGACAGATTGCTTGGGATGAAGCAGTTCGTGAACATGCACGGGGAAATGTTTGATGCTACGTGGTGCGTGTTGCTTACCAGTGGCAATTGCTGGTTAGTGGAGCATTGGGCAAGGCACACGGGTTTAGTGTGACTTTGTAGGGGCGCTGTTGTGTTAGGGACAGCGTGGATTCCAGGAGGGGATATGGACCTGGTATGGGCCAGATGTAGGATGTCAGCTAAACGAGACAGTTAGCATGAGTCGCGGCTAGTATAACAGGTCGACGACTGAGGGGCGAATAGCTTAAGACAAAGCGGTTCGTGTACATGCTTTGGGAAACGTTTGATGTTGCGTGATGCATGTGGCTAGCTAGTTGGGATGAGCATGGTTGTTCCTACCAAGGTGTATATGTGAGATAAGTCTTTTTCTCCTAAAGGGTATATTTGTGAAGGTGGAGATGGTGAGATAAGTCTTTTCTTCTAAAGGACATATTTGCCAAGGTGGAGATTTGTTGAGTTATCTTTTCTTCTAAAGAGCATATTCGCCAAGGTGGAGATAGTCTTTTCTCTTAAAGGGCATATATGTGAAGGTGGAGATTGTGAGATAAGTCTTTTCTCCTAAATAGCATATGCGTCAAGGTGGAGATTTGTTGAGTTATCGTTTCTCCTAAAGAGCATATTCGCCAAGGTGGAGATTGTTGAGTTTGTCTCATATATGGATTAGGAATATGAGTTTGACTCATACTAGGAGTAGGAGTGAAACGGGTAGACCCATTGTACAGGGATTAGATGCCTATAAATGTATTGGTTGTATCCCTAAGGGGTTGTATCACCACTATCACCATCACTATGAATATAAGAATAGTTTCACTCCTGTGGACGTAGGCATATTGCCGAACCACGTAAATCTTGTCTTCTTTACCCTTTCTACCATTATTATTGTTTCTTGTTCTTGTTAATCTCAACAGAAGAACTTTTCCCATTCTCTCTCGAGAGTACTTATAAGCTCGGGAACCTCCGACCCTCGGCCCTACCTATCCATATATGCTACTAAACTATAATGTTCACTTATATTTGTATACACGACAGTATTTACCATATTAGTATTAGATCATAGAATCGAGGTCTCGGTCACATTTACTTGACCCAAAATAATTAACACTATCATTTGGCGCCGTTTGTGGAGACCCGGTACAATTAGCCACGAGTCTAGCTCTGTGTCCCCTGTTGGGGAGGAAGACCATGGTCGTGCAACATTCAACATCCGCTGTCAGTTATCACCTCGACAAGCTTCGAATCAGGCACTCCAGGTCGGACCAGCCACTCCGAATACAATTAGCTTCAACGTGGTCAACACAAGTGAAATTTACCTATTCGCCCCAAATTCAATCACGAATTCCCCCTTGATCGGCTTGGTTCCCAAATGGGACTTCGCCTCTCTTAGGTGAGCATGCTCGCCACATTATGCACTAATGCCCGCTTTGTATCAGCCCATGCTTCAACAGCTCGCATGTGCGGTCGTCCCCTTTTTCCCGAGAATGTCGGTAGCCTTGACACCGGCAGTAATTAAAAGTCAGCAAGATTCAACTCGATCAGCCAATCTAATCTCCCAACCTGCCCAGGCTCGACTAGACCCGAGCGCAGTGAATCGACAAAATCATGACTCCCGGTTGTCAGTCCAGCATCGGCTCGGACAACGTCTCTAGTCGTGGGATCATGACATATGGCCCTCCAAAAATTCTCAAGAGATTTTGGAGAACAATAACTGTGTGTGTGTGTGCGCGTATATATATATATATATATATATATATATATATATATATATATATATATATATATACATATAGTGAAAGGTTCCAGTGCGGTTGGGTGCTTCCCGTGCGTTTGTGCAGTTGATTAATATGCGTGAGCTTTGTACTTAATGTGCGTGAGTCTTGTGCTTAATGTGCCTGAACTTTGTATTTAATGTGTGTGAGTGTGTAATGTTAATGTGCGTGAGTTTTGTACTTAATGTGCCTGAGTCTTGTGTTTAATGTGCCTGAGATTTGTACTTAATGGGCGTGAGTTTGTAATGTTAATGTGCTCCTATTGCTCCTGTACATATACGTCTTCGTCTTCATCTTCTCTTCCTCTCTTTTCCCTTAATCCTCTCTTCCTCTCTTTTCCCTTAATCCTCTCTTCCTCTCTCTCTGTTCTTCTTCATATACGTCTTCGTCTTCTCTTCCTATTCCCTTAATCCTCTCTTCCCCCCTCTCTGTTCTTCATCATATACGTCTTCGTCTTCTCTTCCTATTCCCTTAATCCTCTCTTCCCCTCTCTCTGTTCTTCATCATATGCGTCTTCGTCTTCGTCTGACTTTTGTGTTTAATGTGTGTGAGCTTGTGGTCTGAAGGTATTTTGTTTATAGCTTCCTGTGCGATTGTGTTAAAAGTCAGGCACATTAAGCACAAACCTCTCGCACATTAAGCACAATACTCAGGCACATTAAGTACAAAACTCATGCACATTAACATTACACACTCACGCACAATAAGTACAAATCTCAGGCACATTACGCACAAGACTCACGCACATTAAGTATAAAACTCACGCGCATTAATCAACCGCTCAACCGCACAGGAAGCCACAAATGCACCTGATCCCTTCCCTCTCTCTCTCTCTCTCTCTCTCTCTCTCTATATATATATATATATATATATATATATATATATATATATATATATATATATATATATATATATATATATATATATATATATATATATATATATATATATATATACTCCTACAGTTAGGGTCATCTTAGGATACCTCATGGTCGGCCCGGTGCGAATAAGGATTAGTCTGAATATGGTACGAGCTTAAAAGTGTCTCCTACAGTTGGGTCATCTTAGGATACCTCATGGTGTAACAAAAAAGTTCAAGTTATGTATGAAAATGTCACTGAGTTTTTCCGTTCACCATACTTTAAACCTGATAAATTTTTTCAGATGGACGGCATTGATTGGTCCATAGTTTTCTCCTGGGTGTGCATTCTTATCTGATCCAAATCTTTATATATATATCGGACGGATCAAATCAGATTTAAAAAAAAAAAAAAAAACACTATGGCATTTCCGTAATTATGACCAACTGTACTATGCATACTTGAACGCTAAAATATGCAATTTTCAGACTTTTCCAAAATTTCACATTTAGTATTAATATTTTGTGCATTTATTATTAACAGTTTGCATATTTAGTATTAAAAGATTGCACTTACAAAAATGCGAAAGTATATTGCACATAGGGTTTCGATTTTAGAGTTTATGAGTGAGTTTTTAGTTTTATTTCGTTAAGTGGTTCACTTTTTACTGTTTATGGTCTAGCATTTATGCATGGTTTGGATTTAAAATTTAGTTTTTCATTGATTTTATAAAATTTACCAGGTTTGCATATTTAGTTGTTAAATATTGCATATTTAAGTGTTCAAGTTTGCATAGTGAAGTTGATAATAATTACGAAAATATCACCGCGTCTTTTTTTAAAAATTGATCGGATTTGTCGAATTTTTATAGATGTAAGATTGAGATTTGTTATAAAATCATTTATGCAATTTTATTAAACAAATGTAAATATTCAAATTTAAAATCTATAAAAAAAAAATTGTTTAAGAAAATAAGTTAGGAAAGAAGGATTAAATTTATCAATGGCTAGTATGCAAGATTTACAAAATTGGAAAGAGAAAGTAATTGGAAGTGGAATTGTAATTGATGCGATAGCACGCATTAACAGTTTAATTCCTTTCAGAAATACAACGTAATATAATAACTAACTTATTTTTAGGAAACGGAAAATGTAAAAGATAGTCACAAAAAGTCCAATTGATCAATGAAGTATTTTGCAAGGATTGAAAATCGTCACAAATAAGGGGGCATATTTTACGAATTTTATTTCGAGAATTAACCAAACAAAAACAAACATTCCAATTCCTTCCTTCCTTAGCTTCAACACTCCAACCCTCAAGTTTGGCAACGTACTAAGCTCAAATTCAATTCAATCTTCCTTTGATCTCAGAATTAGATTCATTGGAACATTGTGTAAATCATGGTAGGGGTGAATATATCCTTAACTGGCGATGAGACATTTAGGGTAATTAGTACTAGCTCCAGTTGTGAAACCATACTACCTGGAAATCTCATCTCCCCTTCACAATTGTGTCCTCGTACTCCTAGCTACTTCCTAAATAGTGGATTATCGCATATTTGCATGTGATGTACCGACAACCCATGTCCACATACATACAATATCTTTGATATAAGAGAAAGCTAGTTTGAAGCTATTACCAGAAATTACA
The DNA here is from genome assembly GCF_001879475.1 of Ipomoea nil. Classification (NCBI taxonomy): domain Eukaryota; kingdom Viridiplantae; phylum Streptophyta; class Magnoliopsida; order Solanales; family Convolvulaceae; genus Ipomoea; species Ipomoea nil. Next base: position 2,005,380 of record NW_017619189.1, on the reverse strand, counting down.
CTCTGAATGAAACCTGTCTTATGACTCTAGCCGGCCAAGAATCATACAGATCAGAGATAAACCAGCTTAGGTTGTGCGGACCGGTTGAAACTAATAAATTATAAACTATACATTTTATAAACTTTATAACATAATAATATATAATTATAAGGGAAAATTGTAAAAAATGTCTCTCTATAATATGCCAATTATCAATGTCACCCTTGAATTATGAGTGGTGTAAATGTTGCCCCTAAATTATCAAAACGGTGCACATATAGCCCCTCCCGTAACAGACATGTGGTTTCCCGTTAGTGTACGACACCGTTAAGTCGGAGTAAATATGTAATTTAGTTGTTTTTTCCCTCCCTCGATTCGAAGTACCAGCAATGGACAACGGTGGAGAACCACTGGTCCGTTACGGGAGGGGCTATATGTGCACCATTTTGATAATTGAGGGGCAACATTTACACCACACATAATTCAGGGGTGACATTGATAATTGGCATATTATAGAGGGACATTTTTTACAATTTTCTCTAATTATAAAGTAAAAAATATTACATATAAATTATATTAGTGTTAAATAAATTATAATTATATTCTAAACTAGCACATTTACGCTAATAAATATGAACATATATATCATTCAATCAATCTAACCTCCAATTCTAAATTCTAACTAAAAATTACTTACACTATAATATAATATTTATAGTATGTTTTTAATTTTTCACTATTTATTTTCATAAAAAATATTTTATTTTGTAATATATTTATTATATTTTATTTAAAAACTTAATTTAAAAAAAAAATACTAAAGATGGGCTTACCTATAAACTCTATGTGTTCCACATCACTTCTATAATAAATAAAGAATAATCTTAACTGGCTCGGACTATTGGGCTAGCTCGTTCGGATCACTTGGCTTATTGGTTTCGGACTTAACAGGCTAAAATATTTCAGGCCTAACTAAAAAATTTTAATTATATCAAACCAGCTTATCATGTTCGGAGTGTTATGCTGTGCAACCAATTGTTATACCGTGCACCAGGGCGCACATAGCACTGTGTGTCCCGCTCCTCCCAAAACGACGTCGTTTTGTTAAGTTGTTAAAAAAAAATCCACTGTTTCGAATGCGAATAAACTCATAACGGAATACACATAAACTCATAACAGAATACACATAATCTAACATAATACATAATACATAATACACATAAATGCATAACACAATACACATAACTTTTAACTGAATACACATAATGGATTTGGTTAACATAATACACATAAACTCTTAACTGAATACACATAAACTCATAACAGAATACACATAAAATTTTAACTGAATACACATATGAGGTTTGATATGTTCGGATGGACGGAGTAACATCAGCATGAAACACGTGCATTTTGTGCCTGGGCGCACATTGCTATGTGCGGCGTGGTGCACGATATAAATTGCCGCTGTGCAACCGTGTACACCATGCATGGTGCACACGGTTGCAAAAACGACGTCGTTTTGACGTCTAATTAAAAAAAAAAAAAAAAAAAAAACAGTTTCGATTGCCGTTAACGACGTTATGTTGTGCATAATTTGAACTATACATCCATAACTTCATAATTATACATTCAGAATTGCATAACTACACATCCATAACTTCATAACTATACATTCAGAATTGCATAACTACACATCCATAACTTCATAACTATACATTCAGAATTGCATAACTACACATCCATAACTTCATAACTATACATTCAGAATTGCATAACAACACATCCATAACTTCATAACCATACATTCAGAATTGCATAACTACACATCCATAACCTCATAACTATACATTCAGAATTGCATAACTTCATAACTATACATCCAGAATGTGAAATTATAAAATTATGAACATATGTTTACGGAACTAACGGCAATCGAAAATGATTTTTTTTTAAGTAAAGCGACGCCGTTTTTACAACTGTGTGCACTATGCACAACACAATTTGCCATCATGTTCCGACTAAAATTAGCATCCTATATGTTTTTGTGAAGACAATTATCTTAATCAAAAACTTGTCAAAGAAGACTTTTCTTCCTTTTCTCCTATATATAAGTTACTTCACTATCTTCCTATGTATCTTACTTTGTTTCCTTACTTTTCACTATCTTTTGTTTCCTTACTTCATATTGTTAGGAATACTTGTAAAATAGATTTTGGTAATTTTGTGTAAAATGTATTAGGAAATTAGAATCCCTAAATCATTTAGTTATGGCAAAATCTCTTATAGGATACATGAGACCGGTCGATTTTTTATAATTATTACAATTTTTTTAAGTAATTCTTCAATTCCTAATATTACATTTTAAACCAAAACTACTATATTTTTTTCCTAAGTAACTCTTCAATTCCTCATAAGTAATTGTTCAACACCTAAATATTATATTTTGATTTAAAAGTATTACATTTTTATCAAAAGTATTACACTTTCATTTATAAGTAACAAAAAAATTATTTCTAAATAATATTATATTTTATAGCAAGAGTATTAAATTTTCATCCCAGCATGACCCGTCTTACAGACAAGAATTCATGAGAGAGTCTCACATTAGACTCACTTTTGAGTTATTTATTTTAATTTGTAATTTGTAAAGCCAAAAGGTTGGATATCAAAAGTTAGTCTAAGTATCTATCAATAAGCACAAAATAAAAGCAGACAAGTATAAATTAAAGGTTTCAAATCGTACAAGTGATCCATCCCATAAAAGAACTCAATCTTCAAAGTAGACACCAAGCAAAGAACGGTTGGAATACAACAGAGAGTCGATTTCAGCATAAATTAAATATGATGAAACGACCAAAAAGATGGACTAACTAGGAGATAAAATTAAAGATAAATAGAGAGTTGTAGAAGTCTACATAGAGTTAAAGTCATAGCAAAAAGTTGAGTAATAGAAATATGGGTATGGCTGAAAGATGAGCAAAGCAGACAGGTGTTTGTAATAGATCAGAGATGATTTTGGATAGAAAGTTGAGACCAACAAAAAGATGGAATATTAAAGCAAAAAAAGACATTTTGGACAGAAAATTGGCTATCAGAAAGATTAGGGAATAGAGAGATGGAGATGATAGAAGAAAGATCGAAGAATAAACATTAGGGCATCCCCAATAAGGGAATTTTACATGAATTTTGCATGTGGGACTGCATTGAAGAGAGAAATGGAAGATAGAGAAGAAGCGGGGGTGTTACAGGAAGAGCTGAGTTTTGTAGAATTTGTGGGTCCCACTAAATCAAAAAATAGCTCCTCACAAACGCGTTAGCTTCACTTTGCACACCCAGTAGCCGAGCGCGTTCAACTGTAATTTTATTTATTTATTTATTTTTATTATTATAAGAGAAGGGGAATACTCACATATATAAGCTACTACATCAAATGTCACCATAATGCTCGCATGGGTTTAGCTCAATGGTTCAGTGGGCAGTATTTGGGAGAAGAGACCTAGGATTGAACCTCCCCACCCCGCCTCATTTCTCCCTCTTCGTCGTCCCTAATAGAGAGATAGTTTAAGCATACTCGCACGGGCTTAGCTCAATGGTTTAGTGGGTAGTATTTGGGGTAAGAGACCAAGGTTTGAACCTTGATGACGGCAGTGTGGGAATTATGTCTAAAGTGGGCAGATTCCTTGTACGGGGATTTAGCGTTTTACACCACTAGTATTTGCGCCCGTGCGTTGCACGGAATAAATTTGTTATAATATTTTAAAAATATTTAGATCGATATACAATTGTATAAATTATAACATCGAATATTATAAAATATAATTGAAGAATTGAGTTGCACCGATTATGTTTTATGATGTTATCAATACTTGAATTCGAGTAAATAATTGCCCAATTAATAGTTAACGTGTAGATATACGCATTCGGTGCTGCAACTTTAGAGATTTTATGTTTAGAATTTGTATTAATTGGACTAATTAGCTCGTTGTCTAGCAACTCAGTTATAGAAATTATTTATACGGAAGATATATTTTCTATGTAGATATATAGCAATTTTGTCATCTTTGTATATAAAAAAACATAATATCAATAACTTGAATTATACATTATTGAAAATCTCTTTGTAGACAGCATTGGTAGTAGTAACGGAATTTTATCCATCCTCGTCTAGAGTTAAAACCATCAGACCATCAGGATGGATGACTCGGGAAAAATTCACATACAATTAACCGTGATTAAAGACGAGTTTTTTTAGTAATAACTCAACGTGAGTTAGTGTTTGACCCTGACTTTTGTTGATAGTCATGGCATATGCAAGCATCAACGTGAATTGTTTTCGTTAGAACTTGAATGGCAATCTCGTATCAGAAGGGCGAAAGACATTTTAATTGAAGATTTTACTTTTATTAATAGTACAAATATAGATTGGTGTAAATAATAATTAATAAATTATTATTTTCTTATAAAATTACATATAATTTCAAATGGATTTTCTCATTTATTACGCAGAATTTGTTTCCATTATTCTCACAATTATAATGGTTTAATTATTCTCAACATTTGATAACCATCATCCATTTTTAAGTACACATTGACTTCAATGTGTGATAAAAATTCATTAGATATTAGTTAATTTTCATATAAAATTTTGTTACCAATTAAGCTTTATTAAATTTTTTTTACCAATTAATTAATATTCATATTCATTTGGGCGGGAATGTTGAAGATGATAATTTTACTTTTATTAATAGTATAAATTGGTAAGAGATAGTTTGAGCATGCCTATAATAAAGTCGTCACTAGGAATTAATATAATAAATTCAAAAATTAATTTCAATTTTTTTTATCTCTCAATTATTATATCTCTTTACTTTTGATCATTAATGTGAAAATTAGTCAAATTTAATCCTCATTATTAGAAATGTGTCAATTTTTGTCATAAAATGTGCCATTTTAGTCTTCATAGAAGACTACTACTGCCACATTTGATTTGCGAAATAAATATTCAGGAAAATAAAAGTCCTATCTCACATGAATAGAATAGATAAATTAAATGATAGAATATCTTCCCTTATTTGGTTCACTAAAAGAATGCTCTAATACTAATTTAACCCCCTCCAAATAACTATTTTCCTCGCAAAGTGAATAGCTCAGTCCAAAATAATGTCTTACCAAACAACAAAATATGCATATTTTCAAAAATATTTCATTCTAAACATATTTCGTAAATCAAACATGCTATAAAAGTGACGTATGTTTAATAGTTGGAGTTTAAATGTAATTAATTTTAAAATTAAATATTAAAACTGAAAAATAAAATAATTGAAGTAGTAAAATTGAAATTAACCTGAAATTAACCATAAATTCAATTTCTTTTTTCTTTTTTTTTTTGGTGCAGAAATTTGTAATCGCCACAAAGAGTGTGGAATACATGCCATTCTTCATTTCACTCTGTTCACTTGTAAATGGTGTTCCCTGGACCGTCTATGCCCTTATTCGAATTGACCCTTTTGTTCTGGTAACTACTCTTTCAATCCCAAATTTTGCTTTACATTAAATAATATTTCCTCTTCTTCATTCGCTTTTCTTTTAACATTTTCTTATAAATTTTAAATTTATTTTTTGTATTTAATTTATTTTTTATCTAGTCTCTAAATATATAAATTTTGTATACTAACATTAAATTAAATATTGCAAAAATATATATAAAGTATGAATAATTTGAATCAAATCTCATTAATTAAAATGATACATAAAATGAGACCAAAGAAGTATAGTAATAATAAATGCCTCCTACAATAGAATTTAATGCATTTTTCAAAAAAATAAAAAATAAATTAATGGATAGAATTGAATGCATTTTCTTCTCAAAAAAATAAACTAATGGATAGAATTAAACTAATGGATAGAATTGAATGCATTTATCAAAAAAATAAAAATAAAATTGAATGCATCTTTATCAAGATAATGATGAATATAACATAACATTAAAAAGCATACTTTAATGATTGAGATTTCTTTAGTTAGAAAATAGAATTTAATTTTTTTTTAAAAACTTGCATACCAGATAGTTCTAAAATGGGAAAAGTTTAGGTATTTGTCGCAACTAGCTGGAAAACTACTCGGTGGCTATAACTGGTTTGCTAGTTATAGGTGTTCCCAATTGTTAGAAGTTAGCTAAAAGCTAATATTTGACAGGTTCAATTAAAAGTATATGGCTATGAACAAAAGTAAAATAAATTAAAATACTTTTTTGGTAATAAAACAAAAGTATAAATTAATAATTTGATTTTTTTATAAATTTAGAAATATATATATATATATATATATATATATATATATAGGGAAGGGAACTGGTGCGGTTGATGCTTTCCGTGCGGTTGTGCGGTTGGACGCACCTTAGGCATTAACATGGCGCACCTTAAATACACAAATCACCACACACCTTAAATCCACAAACAAAGCACCTTAAGAACACAAATCACTCACCTTAAGTACAAAAATCACGCACATTAAGCACAAAACTCACACACTTAAGATTTTAAAATGTCTCACATTAAGGCATTAAGCACAAACTCACGCACATTAAGGCATTAAGCACAAACTCACGCACATTAAGTAAACAACCCAAGCAGATTAAGCAAAAACCTCACGCACATTAAGCATTAAACTGACGCACTTTAAGTATTAACTCACAGACCATAATCACTAACTCCACGTACCTTAAGCACAAATCTCACGCACATTAAGCACAAACTCCACGCATATTAAGAACAAATCACACGCACCTTAAGCACAAAAGCCCACACTTTAAGTTTTAACAACTACTCACATTAAGCACAAACTCACGCACCTTACGCACAAGACTCATGCACTTTATATACAAAACTCACGCACATTAATCACAAAACCACTCACCTTAATTTTGACCTAGATGCAAAAATTACAAAATTGCCATCACATTTTTTAAAAAAATTTTGGTAATCTTGGACGTTGATTTAAGGGAAATGAATGGCTCAAATTAAACCGCACAACCGCACCTGAGGGGTTCACCCGCACTAGAACCGATTTCTATATATATATATATATGTATATATATATATATATATATATATATATATATAGGGACGCACTCAGGTGCGAATAAATGCCCAGGAAGGAAATGTGAACGAATCAGCGCGCGACAAAGTGTCCAGATCTAATAACTTAAAAAAAACGCGGTGGCATTTTCGTAAATAATTGAACATCGAAGTGCAAGTAAAATCTCTTATAAGTGCACCTATTTTCACCTATAAGTGCATGTAATTTTGCCTTGTTAGCATTCACTTTCCGCAACCATTCATGCTCCTGGGTGTGCTTATAACTATCTGTGCAACTATTTATCACTATAGGTGCAACTACTTATAACTATAGGTGCACCTACTTTCACCTATAAGTGCATGTAATTTTGCCTTGTTAACATTCATTGATCTGAGTTCAGCGGGTAGTAATACTCCTGAAAACCACTCGCAAACATTCATACACCTAGATGCAACTACTTATACCTATGTGTGCAACTACTTAGAACTATATGTGCAACTACTTAGAACTATAAGTGCAACTAAGTATTGATGCTCAGTGTAAATTTTTACTTGCACCTATAATACATTTTACATGCACTTGTAATACATTTTACTTGCACTTCGATGTTTAATTATTTACGAAAATGCCACCGCGTTTTTTTTAAAAATCAGTGTTTCTCATCCATTAGATCTGGACACGTGGACGGACAGAATCCATTCTTATTTCGCGCCTGGGCGAGCCGTTCGCACCCGAGTGCAAGTCTATATATATATATATATATATATATATATATATATATATATATATATATATATATATATATATATATATAATTTTAG
>NW_017619189.1:1945000-1992500 GCF_001879475.1 Ipomoea nil | reverse complement strand
AACACAAGACAGATACATCTATTTTATATTTACTTTAGTTCAAGTACAGAATCAATATTCTTAAGGTACAAAATTGCATAACATAAGACACAAAAACGCATAACACAAGACACAAAAGCGCATGTTATATTTACTTTATTCCAAGTACAGAATCCATACGGTTAAGGTACAGAATTGCATAATATGAGATACATAAACACATAACACAAGACACATATTTTACAAAAAAAAAAAAAAAAAAAAAAAAAAAAAAAAAAAAAAAAAAAAAAAAAAACCTGTAACGTGAATTGAACAACAAACAGTCACTGTCAAAAATAAAATCCAAAACTACGCGGCCTACGCCGTTTAGGACCAGGATCCACAGTGCTCTGTGGACCAGTATAACGATTGGAAGAGAAGCAGCAATTATACTGTGGACCGCGGTCCACAAAGCTTTGTGGATCATGGTCCAAAACGACAAACACTATAGTGTATCTAAACTGACATTGTCTCACGTATTATTTTCATTATATTATCAAATGAAACTGCAATTGAATTAAAATGAAATTGTACTTGTGTTGAAATGAAACTGCAGTGTATACAAAATGAAACTGAATAACAATTTCACATATTTGAGTGTATATTGTCCAGCGAAACTGTAGTTATATCAAAATAATATTGTAGGTGTGTTGAAATGAAACTGCAATGCATATTTGATGTTTGGACCACAATGCATTGTGTACCTCGGTCCACAGTATAATTTACCGGAAGAGAAGTAGGTGGATAACCAGTCGTTATATCGTGGATCGCGATGCACGTGCACCGCTGTAAAAAATGGCGCCGTTTCTTTAAGTAAAGAAACGGCGGGCCGTTACCGCTAACGGAGCTCGCATGTTTGGTGTATTAATTACCAACTGAAACTACAGTGTATTTAAACTGACACTGTCTCATGTATTATTTTTATATTATCAAGTGAAACTACAATTGAAATGAAATGAAATTGTAATTGTGTTAAAATGAAACTGCAGTGTATACAAAATGAAACTGAATAACAATTTCACATGTTTGAGAGTATATTACCCAGCGAAACTGTAGTTATATCAAAATGATAATGTATTTGTTTTGAAATGAAACTGCAGTGTATATAAAATGAAACTGAATAACATTTCACATATTTGAGTGTATACTGTACAATGAAGCTGTAGTTATATCGAAATAATCATGTAGTTGTGTTTTAATAAAACTATAGTGTATATAAAATAAACTTAAATAACATTTTCACATATTTGAATGTATAAATATCGAGTGAAACTGTAGTTATATCGAAATGAAATTGTAGTTGTGTTGAACAGAAATTGCAGTGTATACAAAATAAAACTGAATAACAAAGTTACTTTTTGCGAAACGGGAACCGTTTCTTTTCATTAAACAAAATGACGTCATTTTGAAGTTCGGTGCATAATCGATTATGCACCGCGGTGCACGATATAATTTGTCGTGGACAATGAAGTGGACTCACACCCAGAAGGGCCCATCTACCGACGCTGAGAGGCCCAGTAGTTAAGCTTGAAAGAACAATAGTTATACCATAGACTCAGGCCCAGTAGTTAAGCTTGAAAGAACAATAGTTATACCATAGACTCAGGCCCAGTAGTTAAGCTTGAAAGAACAATACTGAATATTGACTATTTGACTTGTGATATGTAATTGTGTATATAAATTATAAATATTTAGTATGTAAATTGTGAACATTCAATATGTAATTATGTATTTTCAAACTCGAGTATACCTTGCAAGGTGGAAGTTCATACAATAATTTATTTGCTTGAAAGAAGATGCTTGCGTTGCGTATCCTTAAAACCGTAAACCCAACCAACAAACTGAAATTATTTCAATTAATTATACAGTGGTACCAACTTCTAAATAACCACCGCACCCTCAAATAGTATAACAATTGGTTGTAATGTTGTGTACATTTATCATATCCCAAGAAAATATGACAATTGGCCAAGCTGTGATATTGTGAGAAGTACTTGCCAATTATAAATCTAAGACAACAGACATTATAAATCTTAAGATGAACAGAATATTTTTATGATCATCATAAATTACCATAACCTTGTGCTAGATGATTTTTTTTTGGTAAAAAAAAAAAAAGGATAATTTAATTTATCATATTATTCATATCAAAGGACAGTACATCCAAAAAAAAAAAAAAAAAAAAAGGAATGGAAAACACTCCATACAATGTCATTTTCCTGTTTTGCTTTACAAAGGTATTCAAAAGAAAAGTACAACTTCATCTTACACAAAATATAGTAACTTAAATTATCCTAGAATATTTCATCATTTTCATCACAATCATGAAGATCAATTATTTTGGGATCACTGTGGTGTATGAAACTTGAAAATCTTATTATTGCAGACCCAGACACCTCTCTAAATTCTAGCTGTTAAAGTAATCATACATTAGAGGGCTAGGGAAACACAAAAGAAAACGCATAACTAACCATGAAGATGAAGTTTACAGCGCAGCTTCCAGCTTTACTGTCTAATGGTTAGAATAGAAAAATTAATGAGAAATCGCCCAACAATTCAGCGCGATGAAGGCGCCCACAAAAGGGAAAACAAAAGTAGCATTGAATCACTGGGTTTTGTCCTGCTTCTGCTGCAAGTACCTACATTTTGTTGGGTTGGGGAGTAAAAATCAGTGTGACATTTAAAACATAAATATGTATGGAACACTAACTCATTTAAAAATAGAAAGAATTCCATGCCCTTCACATATTTGTTCCAAAAATACATCTGACTTTAACGTGATCTAGTAACATAGTACCAATTCAAATGGCAATCTTCAGTGATGGATGGTATCAAGTGTTGGGCAAACAAGAATAGACTCGTGCTTTCATTGTCTCCGTGTAAGCCATTACAGCATGTTTGGTTCACGGAATGAATTTTGAGGGAATGGAATAGGTAAGGAATATAACCTGAACCAAATTGTATTGGCCATCAAGTAAAACATATTGTATTATTGATGAAATCACTCTCCCCACAACAAATCAAAGAATGTGCTTTATATAAATAAGAATACTTGACTAACTGGAACTCTAAAACTAGTAAACTACAATGCCTTGTTCTAAATTTCTAATATTCTGCTATGCCCCTTCAAATCAAGGGTAAAAATATTTCCAGAACTGAGAAAAATTGCCTTCATAAATAGCCTTTTGTTTACTTTAGAGATGCCATTATCTTCCCTCTGTTCCTTAAGATACTACATAAGGAGATGGTGATTTTGTAACTAAACCAAACCTAAATGTGAAGTTAAGGAGAGTTTGTATTTACTCATGAGATGAAAAAGGAAATATTGGTCAACCAAATAAACGAAATGCGAAGCAAATATGATGATTCAAAATAGAGGAAGGGAGAATAAATACAGAACCACTCATCTAAACAATTTACCCATCGCCTACGCAAAGCATTTAATTTGTTGTTTTAGAAGAGTGAAGAGGAGAGACAAATTTACTCAAAGCCAACAGCAAATAAAGAGGTAAAATAACAAATTTGACTAAAACTCAATACTATAAGAAATTTAAGGAGAATATGAATCAACTTAAAATAAAGAACTTATGAGAGAGTTAAATACAAAATCACCCATCTAAATTATCACTAAAAGAGGTAAAAGAACAAGATGTTGATATTTAATTTATTGGGCAACGTTCTTTAATCAGCATGATGTCTTCATTGTGGCATGAAGAGGGTGGAGGACTAAAAAGAAAAACAGTATGCAACAACTACACTAGAAGACAGAAGGCAATTAGATAAAGGACATATGAGATCCATTAAACTAACTCTATCAGGATATGTGTGTGTGTGTGGCATGCACTATTCATCTATTCCGAATATATAACCACTTACCCTTGGCCCTTTGCCCAACGAGAAAGTTGATAGAGCTGCACACACTCATTTGATGCATGGCATCCCAAAAGTAAATAGTTTCGAGGTTGTACCATCCATGCAAACCTCATGAACAATGCAGAATATACACACATTGCTGCAACACCAAATAAAAAAAGTATATTAGGCTATAATCCAGCATTGTATTCCACATGTCACGCAAAATGAACTTTACCTGACGTCATGTTTCCAGATATCATCTCAGGGGGCTTCTGTGTGTCTACTAATCCCTGTAATATGCATAACACAATTAATCAAAAGGCCAAATCAAGCAGCCAAAATTTTAAATTCATCAATTAGATGGAGGCATACAGCTACAACAAATCCCCAGTTGGCAACAGGACCCCAGAAGTGAGTTGTTTTAGGGCCAACAGGACTGTTCAGAAATGCTCTAAAGGAAGCCATATGGGGCACACTGATTCAAATTCAACCACAACCACCTGGATGTAAACTCTGAAACCAAAGCAGACAAAACATATTGGTGAATCAAAGCAAAGTGAGAGATGACTATCAGGAAGTCAATGAGAGAATACAATTATAGAAAAGCTGCTAGTTTTGGGGATAACATTTTCTGATAGTAATTTACATCATTAATGTAAATCAATTAATTGCAAAATCAAACAAACATTGAAAGAAATCATACCAAATTCTTGTTTGTTACAATTTCTGGAGCTGAAAGAGCCAAGAATGAAGATACCTAAAAAAAAGTGTCTTATATCTGCAATATTCCATCATAATTCCTAAACAAACTTGATAATACTTCCTCCCTTAAATCCATATAATTAGTCATATCCCGCACTAAAACGATCACGGATTGTCTATATCAAGAGAACAGCTGAGTGACATCTTGAACAAATTCAAACAAATTTATGGCTTCATTTTTATTTTTTTCCAAATTCCATTAAAAAGCACAAATTAATTTTCAACTTAATAAAGCCTGAAATCGAAGCACAAGCGTCAATTTTTTATATTTCACACACAATCAGCAAAAATAATACATAACGCACAGATATGGATGATAATATACACTTCAAACACTAAATCTGTACAACTACAGATGAATCAAATGGCATACATAGATACAGATAGATAGATCCCACTTCCCAGTATAACGAATGTATATCAGAATTCGCGAGGGCGTACCTTTGAACGGAGATGTTGCAAAACGGAGCTTGAGAATCGGCGGCTATGTGTGATCCGAAAAGGATTCTTTTTTTTTTTTTTTTTTTCACTTCATTTTCTTTTCAGACCGCGAAGAGCCGAAGACGAAATACAGTGATCCGCAACGGGTGAGACCTGATCATTGTGGACCATGGTTCACACAAGTTGTATGGACCATATTTTCTATATTGTAAAATAATGTACATTCAGTACAAAAATAATGTATATTATATACAGAGAATATACATTATTTTTGTTCTGAGTGTACATTAGATAATGTACATTCAATACAAAAATAATTTACATTTAATATATTAAAAATGTAATTTTTGTTATGGTCCACATAACATTGTGTGGACCATGGTCCATATAATAATTTGCCGGTGAGACCACCCGAAGTGTTTGTGGTACGCCTATGAGGTTGTGCCACCTGTGAATGAAGAGCTTTAACTTGCTTAAGACTATTGCACTAGTGTAATTTTCTCTCACTCTCAAAATGTTACATCATAAAATTTGTAATTATTCACTAATTACTTGCCATTGAACAATATTTTTTTCATCTCTAAAAAATAATCACACTATCACATCACCTTATTAAAAAAATTATTTTTTATCAATAAAATATTAATAATAATAGAAGTAAAAATAAAAAGGGAAAAGGGTCAAATAGGCCCTCAAACTTTAGCTAAAAAGTCAATTAACCCCTCTAACTTTGTAAAGGTGCAATTACACCCATAAACAATTCATTTTAACGCAATAAAGCCCAAGAACATGTAATTGACCTGCTATCATAGGTCAATAGAAATCCAGCCATCCTCCGGCAGAATTTTCCGGCAAAAAAAAGTGACTTTTCAAGCAAAATCATTGTTGTATGTCCGACGCAATCTGCCTTCGCATTTCCAAAACACCCAAACCCCACCGTCGGACTCCTCTTCTTCCACTCTCCCTTTTTGTGTCCCATTATTCTCAATTCCTAAGCACAATTTTTACATTAGAAGGAACTGCACAGACCATACATAGATTAACACGCATTTAACATATAATGTTGGCTTTAATCAGCGTTTCTGGAACCGCATGCCCACCGCCGCGAGAGATCTCTCTAAGGCGACACCCTCCGCATCTTCCTTTACCGATGGGTTCAAACCTAGTTGCGATCTCCGCCTCTTCCTACGCACAGGCCGGCGCCGGCGGTTGGTAGTGCCGGAGAAACATCCGGTAACAGCGGCAAGAGCAACAGTAGCGATCTCTGTGTTATCTCGTCAGCTTTCACTTTCTTCCTCGTCTCATTTATGTTGTTGGGCTCTATAGTTGCCCTCTATGCTCGCCTCCTGCTCACGCCTAATGTCCATGCGGGCCTGTCCATGAGGGCTCCTGGGCAATTGGTGTTTTCTATGGCGACTCTCCTTTAATCCCTCAAACCAATCGACGACATGAGCTTCTTCTGCTACTTCTATTATTTATACTAATTTTAAGGATAAAGTTCTTGCTTTTATAAATTAGTTCATCTCCGATCGCCGATGACTTTTTGTCGGAAAGTTTCGCCGGAGGATGGCCAGATTTCTAATAACTTGTGATAGCAAGTCAATTACCTGTTATTGGGCTTTATTGCATCAAAATGAGTTGTTTATGGGGGTAATTGCACCTTTAAAAAGTTAGAGGGGTTAATTGACTTTTTAGCTAAAGTTTGAGGGCCTATTTGACCCTTTTCCCTAATAAAAAATGTAAAAGCGGCCAAAATTACATTTGCAAGGCTGAAGGTCAAATTGCAAGTGAGAGTTGCTACACGTAATGTCTTTAAAAAAAAATTCACATCAACTTTACAATTGGGAAGAAATCACGGATACAGTGGCTTAATGGTGTTATAGTTTAAATATTAAAAAATTATTTTTGAGAAAAAAAAAATTTAATGTTTAAACTATAACACCATTAACACCATTAAGCCACTGTTTAAACATTAAAATTAAAATTAGAATTATAAATAAAACTATAGTTTTTCGAACATTGGTCCCGGAGTTTTCGAATAGTATACATATTTTAATTTATATATTCTCATATAATATAGTAATTTTTAAAAAATTAGTTTTTAATGATGATAATATAGATTATAATAGAGATATTATGAGAATATTTTTTTTGAAGGAAAAAAGTTAGCCTAGATTAATGCATAAGTTCCGAAACAAAGTTAGGATAGACAAAGTCTCAAAGCAACGTGTTAGGATGGACAAAGTCTCAGAACAAAGTGTTTGTCTGCGAAGAGGACACTTTGACTAAATAATGTGTGCTAAAACATTAGATAATCTAAGAACAAAGTGAATAGAACATAAAACAAAAGAACTCATCAAAGCCTTGCAGTAACAGTAAGCAATGCCAATATATGACCAGAGGTCAGTTGATGGAGACATGATATTGTCACAGAGTGATATTATGAGAATATATTCAAACAACCTCATTATTGAAGTTGTACATATTTTAGTTTTGCACTATTATATATTACAATGTTATTTAAAAAGTAAAAACAACCTAACATCATGCGTGTATCCTTTCCCTACAAATTAATTTCCAAGAAAGAAAGAAAATGAAATGTAAATAGCCAAAGCAATAAAACTAGAAATGAGAGTGATCTTAGTGGGCATCCTTCCCTTATCACTTCTCAACAACATCCCATGATAGAACGGCAAAGAGTTCAACACCCCATACCCCGCCAGAAAAATCTGAACGACAAACAAATCCAAACCCCTCCCGCCGCCGAGAACCAGCCCAATCCCCCGGAGGAACGCGGCGAGGTTGATGATTGCGGCGGCGGCGATGGGCACAAACAACGGAGACGCAGCGCCGAACTCGAAAACTCCCTGCTCGTACCGCTTCCCTTGCTCGTCGTCCACCACTTTGCTCGTCACCGTGAACCCTTGGTTGGATATGCCCAGCTGCTTGCTGACGAACTCGACGGCGGCGAATAAGTAGGAGGACAGCGCCCTCATTAGCCACATCCTTTGGTCGCTCCACCACCGCCGCCATGTCCCGCCGGTCGAAATGTAGTCGTAGCAGTCTTGCGCGTTTGCTCCGATGAATACAAAAGCGTATACAAGAATCCACATAGTGTCCGACGCCTGAAACAATAATCACATTGTAAATGAAATCATATATTGTTCTTGGACGGTTGGTTTAGCATTCTACCACCGAAACGTAAGGCACTACTAGGTAAATATAAGAAAATAAAGTTCGCCTAAAGTGACAAGGTATATCCTATGATATGTACAAGGTGCAACTTAATAATTGGTACACTTTGTCGTTTTGCATGGTGCGTTTTTAGAATTCAATTCGCACGTTTTTTAGGTACACTTTTACATATCATGCACTTTGTAGTTTTGCTGTGTGCACTTTTCTGTTTGCATTTGAGGGTGTTCTCACCTAATGCAGCCCCTCCCCATTAAAATATATAGAATCAGGATTAGATGAAAACTAATAGTCACATGAGAACATGCACACTAATCTCGTTTAACCATAGTCTAAGATGGTCAAGAAATGAAAATTAAGGGAAAAACAAGATAGCATTTATGTAATTACAACAGTGCCTTGGGAAACCTTGGTAATGCATTCACTGATAACTGACATTACGTTCAAGATCTATAATAGTGCATTCACGTGTGTACACTATTAGTTATCTGGGAATGTAACCAGCATGTTTTTTTTTTTTCATTTTCTCCTTAATTTTCAGCCTTGATCATCTTAGATTGATAGATAAGATTAGTTCGTAGCCTACATGTTCTCACGCCACTTCTAGTTCTAATGAAAGACACACCATATATATAACTTAGTAAGCGCTTGATCTTAGCACACAAGAAATTGAATCCGAGAGGTGAAAAGTAATATATATACCTTTGGGAAGATGGGGAGGCCATTGAGGAGAGTGAGTTGAGGAAGGTAGGAATAAATGGTGACAGGGAAGAGCCAAAAGGGCCAAAAAGCAAGGTGAGTGTAGCAGTATCCCATTATAAAGCCAGCAGTGCGAGTGCCATATGTGAGGGGGGAGTATTTGTTGAGAGCCACTTCCAATAAGCCTACTCCCCATCTCTTGTTTTGGTTCAAGGCATCACCCAAAGAAATTGGTATATCTCCCAGGAAAGCTGGCCTTTTAGGGTTGCAGTATATGGAATTCCACCCTTCACATGTAAGCCTATATCCTGTATATGTATCCTCTACTACGGTTCCATACTTGAATCCCATCTGCAAATTTCATTCATTCAAATCTATACATATAAAACAAAAGGTTTTTCCTGCTCATCAAAGAAAAGACTTCTAAATTTAAAATTGCTATATATGGTAATTTAATTTTTAAAAAATAGTCAAATAGCATAAATTTTATACGAAAAGTCAATTAGCCCTTAACTGTTTAAAAATTATTATAATTAAGCTAATCGACATGTCATTTTCGTGCATCTAAACCTAAGAACCGATGATTGACCTATAATAGTCAATCAATACGATTCCTATGAAGCCTCGATGACTAAAATCGATGACCAATGAACTGTTGCCAGTAACCTCCTTCAATGGCGAAAAAGGCAACTAATAGGTCGCCTTCTCCATTTGGAAAAGGCGAACAACATACCGCCTTCTTAGGTGGAAAAATTGATCTGCTGATTGTTTTTTTCAGTGAAGAAGACTACCTGATAGTCTGATTAAAATAAGACATTGTGGTTATGCGACATAACTGTGACTCTTCCAAATGGGAGCCCCACTGCTCCAATAGGTTGAGAAAGTATGTATGGACATTAACTCTTTGTGCTTCAATAGGTTGAGAAAGTATGTATGAATATTGACTCTTTATACTTCAATACGTTGAGAAAGTATGTATGAACATATACTTAATTGTAACAGAGTCAGTAATACTAAAATATATATATATATATATATATATATATATATATATATATATATATATATATATATATATATAAAACTTGCAATTTTTAGAAATGTACTCTTAAAATTATAGTTTTATTTGAGGAAAATAAATAATGGACTTACCTTATATCCCCACCCACTATCACTTTGGTCCTCATAGTTGCACCTTGCTACATTGTGGGCAAGCTCCAAAATTTCTGGTGCCCTGATGGGCTTTGTGACAACATAATCCGGGCCCAATTCCTCAATTTCTGGGCGAACAAACGTTGATGGGCCACCAAAGAATGTCCGGCGCCAGAAGAAGCATCCAGTCCCATAATAATTTGGGCCCGAAAACCCGTCCATGCCCATTGTATTTATTTGGAAAATATGCTTATGCTCACTTGCGTATATGTCGTTCTCGTTGAGCCCATGAAAGCGTTGGGGAAACTGAATATAACCTAAATTGGGCCGGACAGAGCGGTCCATGAAGTAGCACAAAGCCCGTTTTGGTGCTGAAGGGTCATTGGAGTACATATCACAATCCAAAGTAAGTATTATCGGTGCATTTGTCATCACGCCTGACACTCGAATCTTCACAAAATAAATCAAATAAAAAAATTAGTAAACCAAAATTCTAAAAACAAGTATTATCTGACATTATTGTGTGGGTCATGGTCCACACAGTGCTAAGAGATCATTTTGAATATTATTTCACCGTTAATAATAATAATAATAATAATAATAATAATAATAAGATGATTAAATTGAATAATCGGAAATACTTACAAGGGTATTGAGGGCGCCGCCCTTGTAATGATGTTGGGAGGTCTTGCTTTTTTCCCTTGAAATATACACAAGGCTCGGCATTGGATAACCACTTGTATCTTTGTCTTCCCTACTTTCTAATAACACCTTCTCAAATTAAACAAAACATAAAATTAAAAGAATCAAATAAAATTATATATACTAGGACTATGTGGTCTAATGGTACCCGGGTTGGACTTCCATTTGGAAGATTATGAGTTCGAGCCTTAGTGGAGGCGTTATTGGTTCTTTGTGTTTCAACAGGTTGAGAAAGTATATGAACAGATACTACAATGTAATAGGACCAGTAACTTTCAAAAAAAAAAAAAAAAATTATATATATATTCAATATCTACTCGTCAACTATATCGCACATTACATAATTAAGTAAATATTCAGTAAGAAAAAAAATTGTAAAATTATAAAAAGACATTACAAGACAATAAAAATAACAGTCATGTTTGGTAACACAATTAGCTTATCAGCCAATTTTGACTTATTTAACTACTATTAGTTGTTTGACTTGGTTAAACATTTAATATAAGTATTTGATTAATTAGTTTTTTATAACAGTTTATTGCTCTAAAAATGTTAAACTTATAAAAAAAAATTGTTCAAAATAGCTTTTTGATAAAATCATTTGGCATGTAATCAGCTATCAACGCTAATTTACCAAATATATATATATATATATATATATATATATATATATATATATATATATATATATATATATATATATATATATATATTTTGGATATACCCAGGGTTTTCACCGTCGGACACAGTGACTAATCCTCTCGCTGAATTGTAGGCACCTCTTTTGGGTGGGACAGTTACTAAACATCTTTCTATAATAAGCTAATTTAATGCTATCAACTAATAAACTCACTAACCCAATCAGCTAACAGCTAACAACTATTTACCAAACACTCTCAATATATCAAATGTAAACATATAAAAAAGTAAATATAATATGCAAGTTAGTATGTCTAAAATGTTCCCTAACAACTTAGAAGAGAATTTTTTTTAAAAAAAATGATAAAATTAAAAAGAATGAGTGCAATATACAAGTCACAATTGCAACTGATTAGGACAACACATTTTTTATTTATATTAAAATTGTATTATTATAGAGTAATATAATTTTTATAGATTGAGATAAGAAAGTAACCTGAATAATGGTGGGATGATGTTGGCGAGTAAAACCTGGAGTCCAATAATTTTCAAATGCCAAACGCTCTTGTTCATTGGTTATGTACTCCTCATTCATCTTCCCTCTCTCACATACCTTCTCTACTCTTTCCTTCATGCTTTCATACATCATCTGCAAAAACATTTTATCATTATTATATTCAAAGTTCCTGGCGGCCCATGCTTAAAACACAATTAATTTAAGAGAGATTTCAATATATAATAATTATGTTTATGGGTTAGAAGATCTTATGCAAATCTTTAAATTGTCATGTATTGAGCAACCCATGTTGACTATTCAATCATCGTAGTCATAATCCATCTAACTCATTTTAATTTGTATCTTATAGTTATAAGCCATTTAATAACTTTTTTTTTTCTTTGATCAATCAAAAAGTGATCCTTACTTTGATGTGTTTAAAGTTTTTAGATTATATGATCCTTACTTTCATTTTATTATATGAATCAAGACTTGAATATACAGCCCGCATGGACAGTTTCGTTGGTTCCTAATAGGCCATTTGATTGCAAAAAATGAATTAAGGAGGAAAGGAATTGTAATTCCTTGGTAAAGCTAGGGATAATGTATGAATAAAGTAGGAATTCAAATTCCATTGTTTGGTAGGCAAGAATTGAATTACTAGGAATTTAGTATTTGGTATATATGAGAATTGAAAGGTAATAATAAGTAGTATAAATACTAAAATGACCTTGGTATTATATGAAAGGTAATAATTAGTAGTATAAATACCAAGTGAAATGTAATTGTAATTCCTAGAGAAAAATGTAAGATTATTAGGGAGGCAATTAGGTCCTCGCACTACAAACTTTCTTTCCATTATTATGAAATTGCAGTTCCTATGGGAGGTGGGATTTGCGGTTTCTCAAATTTGAAGAATTGCATGTAATTCTATAGAATTGCAATTCCTCATAATCAAACTCTGTAATTTTTCACTTGTTGAAATTAAGTGGAAAACAAATTACAATTCCTCTCTACCAAACATGTCATAAGTAGTAGATTGTGAACAAGAACTAGTGCTGTCAATACGGGCTGGCGGGGCGGGGCGGGCTAAAAAAGCCCGCTCCTAAACGGGCCTGGGTTTGATAGGCCCGGACCGCCCCGCCAGTGGCCCGCGAGCTAGGCGGGCCCCCGCCGAAACCCTTTTTTTAAAAAAAAAAAATTGTTCATCAAACATCTAACTAATTAAAATAAATTGATACATAAGTCATAACTCACATAAAACATAATAATCAAACATTAAATATTACATAAAGTTCAAAGTTCATAGTTTATCAAACATCAAACTAGTCACAATTACAAAGTCCAAAAATATTACACATAAAAATAATTTTAAAGTGCATATTTTATATAAAAATATTTTATATAAAATAAAATAAAATAATGGCGGGCAACCCGCGGGCTCGGGGGGCGGGCCTGGCGGGCCGCGGGCCTAAGCGGGGCGGGCCAAAAAAGCCCGCTCCTAAACGGTCCTCTATTTTCAAAATCCGCCCCCTACCTAAGTAGGGGCGGGGCGGGGCGGGCCGGCGGGCTAAGCTCGTTTTGACGGCTCTAACAAGAACACCAGATCATGCCTTAGTAGCTAAAATATAGGAGTTATACCCAATTTAGTCCTCTTACTTACTCTCTCTCTCTCTCTCTATATATATATATATATATATATATATATATATATATATATATATATATATATATATATAAAGTAACTTAAGACAATTAATGATAACTGCAGTAGAAGGTCAACAATATCATTGTCTCACATTTATAATTAACTGATTAATTTGACCATTTCAATCCGTCTCTTCTTGAGCCGGCCCAAAAAAAAAAAAAAAAAAAAAAATTCTAAATGATGAGTATCAATGCATATGCATACTGACAAAAACTGGGTTAGGATTATACTGTCGTCATAAAAAAAAAAAAAAAAAAAAAATGCATGGCCAAGCAATGATATGAATTTAAGTGGACAAAAAACCTAAAGTAATTGGCCACGGGGCTTGTCATTTACTGCAACTCTGCAAGTCGGTCTAGTGACTAGTCGGTCCAATTCTCAAGCATATACATGCCATAAATCAATAGTCATGTGTCTAATATACTAAAATAAATGGGAACTTTTTCATTTCATAAGCATGGTAGGTACCCAATATAAAAAATAATAAGATAATCATCTAATGAGTTATGATATTTAATTTCAATAAAATTTTAGTTAATGGTAAATATTTAATTAATAATTTTAACATTGAGTCTTGATTGGTTATGAAGTTTTTAAATTTATTTAGAAAATTTTAATTTTAATAAATTTAATATTTTACTCTCTAACTTCTTTTTACTTTAAATTTACTTTTCTCTATTTTGTGTATAAATAAAAGTAATGTACAATAAGTATAGCATTAAAAAAATTATAAATGAAGTCTTTTAAATGACATCTATGATCTATATTGATAATTTTTTGAATTTATCTTAACTAATTTACAATTATATTACATTAAGAATTTCTCTGTAAGTTACTACTGCAATAACATGTTCATTATGTTAAGAACTCCTCTGTTAGTACCAAGGACGGTAAGTTACTAGGAGTGTATGTTAGAAGAATAGAGAATGTAATAAAGGAGGGTAGGCTATTACAATCAGGTCATTGACAACTACGTAGCAATGATCACCTAAACAAGTCAATTTCAATTTAATTGCATATTTTTAATTGGTTCATGGATCTAATTACACTTTTTTTTTTTTTTGAGTTGAATGAACCAATTACTTATTTGTATATCGTTCAGTGGCCTATTTGAGTATTATTCTAAAGAAAAATTTTAATTTATTAAAATTATAAACAAAGTAAAAAAAACCTTTCAACCAATGAAGATTCATGGTTAAAACTAACAATTAAATATTGTACACCTTTTGTAACAATTAAATACTCATTATTAACTAGAATTTCATTGGAACTAAACATTTTTCCTAGTTGTGACAAGACATCTCCCCTACTATTTTTAGGGTTAGGCATTGTGTTGAATTTGGCACTAGAGAAATTTGTTAATGTAAATTACATACGACAAATAGGTTACTGAACTACACGCGAATATGTAATTAGGTCATCGAAGTAAAAAAAAAAAAAAAAAAAACTTTAATTAGGTCACTGAACCACCTAAAATTATGTAATTAAATAAAAAAATAACCCATTTGGCCGGTCATTTCTAATGTGATGGTTAATTTATTAAAAGAATATTTTTAAAATATTTAAAATAATATTATAAATTTGATTTAAAAAAAAAAAATCCAAGAAACAAACACAACACTCATCCCTTGCCTTTGTCTCCAATTAAAGACAAAGGAAGTTTATTTAAATACTGTATCCTTTTGTAACAATTAAATACTCATTATTAATTAGA
Organism: Ipomoea nil; assembly: GCF_001879475.1. Taxonomy (NCBI): domain Eukaryota; kingdom Viridiplantae; phylum Streptophyta; class Magnoliopsida; order Solanales; family Convolvulaceae; genus Ipomoea; species Ipomoea nil. The sequence goes on along the minus strand of NW_017619189.1, from coordinate 1,977,122 downwards.
ATTTCATTGGAACTAGACATTTCCCCCTACTAGTTTTAGGCCGGGTTAAGCATTGTGCTGATTTTGGCACCGGAGCAATTTCTTAAAGTAAATTATATACTGCAAAATAGTTTTTTTTTTAATAAATAAAATAGTATTTAATTATATATGTGTATAAATTAATGCATGCGCAATAGATACAGAAGCACACACGACATACATGCACAACGTACACACAGTGTATGCGACTTCACTCGCATTTATATTATGTTCATATGATATCTTATTACTATATTTTATTTATTATTTAATTGAAAGTTCGTAATGTTAATTTTAAAATGTCAACCATTTTAGTTGAGCCCTCTCCATGAGGTTGATAGCCCAAAATTAATTTTAGTGCTAGGGTCAAAAAATTTAAACCCGACGGAAAATAAATTGACTAATTAACCAAACTAAAAAGTTTGACAATCCAATAGGGATAACATGAAATCGAAAAGTCCCGTCCGATTGACATTCATATCTCTAATTATATATGACAAATGAATGAAAATCATGAAATATATAAAACCTGACAAATATAAAAATAACCAGGACCACCGACCACGTAGAAATAACTATATTATTATACTATGAACAAATTTTCAACGCCCTAAGCAAGTGAAATTTGTTTTAGATTATTTTATATTATATTATGAACAAATTTCGTTGAATTTTTCATAGATAAATTTTATTTCATTCTAATGAAAAAAATAAATAAATTTACCTTAAGCTTTTGAGCATGAAGACTTGTACCATAACCAGACGTGAAGAACACATCCGGACACCTGTCGACGACCTTATTTTCCCGGCAAAACGGCAGCCAGTGTCCGGCGAACTTCGCCGCCTCCATGAAAGCGAAGAGGGTAAGCTCCGATCCGCCATCGTCCGACACGTAAACCGATATCTTCTCCGGCGGGTAGTCGTACGCCATGACCGACAAGGCCGTGTTCACCACGTCCAGCGGCGGCTCCTTGTACGGATCCGCCGTGCATATAAAAACATCCATCGCCGGAAAATCCTCTTCCTTCACCGCCTTCTCGAGATTCTCCAGGAACTCCGTTCTCGTCACCTGCCGCATGTGGTAGGCCTGCGTCGTCGACCACATGAAGGCGAAAACCAGGTCGGCGGCGAGCATGGCGGCGTGTACGAGGAAAGAAGAAAAGGCGGTGGAGCTGAGGAGGGTCTGGACATGGCGGTAGAGAAGAGATGCGATGGCGAATACGTATATAAGAGCGTATATACGGTTGAAAATCATGCGAAAAGGCATGAGCTTTAGAGCGTTAAGGGGAGTGGGAGTCGCCATTTTTTCTCTGCTAAAAGATAGGCCGGGCAGCTTGTATCTATATAACACAAAGATTCCTTTCCAGATCTGCAGGAAATTCTATTATTGGACGGACGGACCAATAAGTCTGTAATTGACTGAGGGGGTCTAGATTAAATAGTAAATATAATCCATTCGTCCCGATCAATGACTGAGTAGGTGAAACATAATTTTTATATCTAGATAGTCACCTGATCCAACATATTATGCTCTCACATACTGACCGAAAATTTCTCTCACCAACCAAAACAAACAACATGCCTAAGCAACCACATTTTTAGTTTTTTAGTTTTTTTTGGGAGTTTTTCATACATAAAAACTTGTCTTGGGTTTGTAGACCATTCAAACACGCCTGGTGCGTGCACTACTGGGCGCGTGAATCTATATATATTAATAGAGATCAAATGCGGTAATAGGCTTCAGATAAACAATGAGGTTTATACTTTATGGTGCGTTGATTTTATATCATCAATTTGAGACAGTTGATCATTTACATGCATGTTGGTAGAAGGTTTTTTTTAAAATAATTTTTCTTGATTTAAGCCGTTGATCTAGATTGGATCAACGTCTCATATTTCACCCCATTTTTCACCTGGGAGAGTCTTCGCACATGAACTAATCCATATATACATATGTGTGTGTGTGTGTGTGTGTGTGTGTGTGTGTGTGTGACCGCGGTGACAGTTTCGTAATTATCATGAACTTCACTATGTAAACTTCAACACTTAAATATGCAATCATTAACAATTAAATATGAAAACTTTGTAAATTTTATAAAATCAACGAAAATCCTAATTTTAAAATCTAAACCGTAAATGCTAGAGGCTAAGCAGTAAAAAGTGAACCACTAAACCAAACAAAACAAAAGACGCAGTCATAAACTTTTAAATCAAAACCCTAATTAAGTGCAATGTATTTTCGTTTTTTTACAAGTGCAATCTTTTAAATATTAAATGTGCAAACTTGAAAAAGTATGAAAATTGCATATTTTAGTATTCAAGTTTGCATAGTAAAGTTGGTGATAATTACGAAATTACCATCACATTTCTTTAAAATCAGATTTAGTCCATCCAATTTTTCCAAATGTAAAGTTGAAATTGGTTTTTAGTTTTTTTCTAAGTACTTGTTCTCATATGATCCAATACATATATATATATATATATATATATATATATATATATGTGTGTGTGTGTGTGTGTGTGTGTGTGTGTGTGTGTGTGTGTGTGTGTGTGTGTGTGTGTGTGTGTGTGTGAACCTATATTAACATATGAACCTCAGAACTAATGTGGGAAATTTATTTAGCTTAGTGGGCAATGTGCATATCATCTATAACACAATGCACACACGTTGTGTACTGCGCCCTGGGTTGACTTTTTCTGTGCATCATGTTCTGGACCGTTGGATGATGCAACATCATATCAAGGGAGTGCATAGGTTCTCAGGTTCACACATTAAGGTAAGTTCTCACATGAACATAAAAATCAATGATTTGGTCCCTCAATTGTTGACGAACTATCAATGTAGTCCCTCAATTCCATATTCATCAATTTGATCCTCGAAATAAATTATTTTTGGTCGAATAACTCCTTCAGATCGTGTGCCGTCATTCAGTCGGTGAGGACTCCGATTTAGCATGGGTATTTTGGTCTTTTCTTTTCTTCAACCCTCTTCTTCCCACCTATCTTCCAACATCCTACGCATCCATGAATCAATGAATCAATGATCTCAAAACCAAATCTATATCAACATTCATCCCTACATTTTCCCAGATTCCTACTTGTTCTACTCCCACTGCTTCTTTCCTCATTCATGATTCACCTTTAAATTAAAGATTCCCACTTTTTGCTCCGCCATATTTCCATCGCATTCCGCAGTCACCATCCTCTTCCCAATATTTCTCATTGCCGCAGTGGCGCTAGCTTATGGTTGCTCGCCACCGTCCTCTACTGTGAACGCCTCCACATGCCAGCCTTTCACCGCTGCTCCTCCATACCCCTTCTCCGCCTCACCTGGCTACGGCCACCCTTCTTTCCAAATCCAGTGCTCCTCTCCTCGCCTTGCTTTCATCTCCATTAACAATCTCACATTTTCACTTTGCCACTGCGACCCCGGCCTGCTCTTCTCTCCTGTTTCTTCTATGTATCAGTTTTGCAAGAACTGCTCTGTGTTGATTTCGGAGATCCATTTCTCTTTCTGGGTCACCGTTTCGGGTCTCGGACTCTTCCTACTCCCGATTATCGGTCCTCCCGAAAGAAAAAGTTGATTTCACCAACAAATAATATATAACTTTTGAACTTGGTATATATATATATATATATATATATATATATATATATATATATATATATATATATATATATATATAACACCCCTAATTTTTAAAACATTTAAAGCTTATGAAATAAATATGATTCTATCATTAATACCCAAACAGAGCGGAGCCTAACAACATAAGTATCGGGGTGCTATGCCACACCTTGGCTGGAGAATCTAGATGCACATGCTACAATTAACTAATCTAAGCATATTCCATAGGTAATATTCAAATACAATCAAGGCGCACATGCCGTCTATACTAAGACTAGCACTAACTAAAGCTAAGTCCACGAATCCGTCTAGCGCGCTCCGAAGCTACTGGTCAGTACCTGAAAAACATATGGTGTGACAACCGTCAGCGAATAATGCTGAGTAACCCACTCCCACGCGTTGAGTACAGTATAGGTAGATATAAGAAAAGCATTTTGAGACTCGGGAATACATATATAGTTCTAAACAACTCTAGCTTTAAAATCAAGATCAGGGCTCGAGACATACCAACAGACTCGACACTATAAAAACACATAAACGTACTAGCATGCATCCTAAGACCTCAAGACAAGACAACAACAAGACTCAAACTCCATTCGCAGATCTGTTCCGCCAAGGCAAGGCACAATATCACTCCAAGGGTACTGCAGCACTACACTCCAAAAGTGTTGTAGCCCATAATGTATCAAAGGAACTGTAGCACCACAATCCAAAAGTACTACAGCCCACCGCATGCCAAAGGTACTGCAGCACCACACTCCAAAAGTACTGCAACCCATAATATCCAAGGTACTGCAGCGGCACACTCTAAAGGTACTGCAGCCCATAACACCAAAGGTACTGCAGCCCATAACACCAAAGGTACCGCAACACCACACTCCAAAAGTACTGCGGCCCCATCAGATCTGTCTTCCAGCACAATAGTACTCGACACTCAACAATACTTCAGCAAGGGGTAGTCAAAGGGAAGGGTACAACAAACACATAGACTCTTATCAACGGTTGACACAATACCAACACACAACCCATGGGGAACACTTTAGACTCTTCCTCCAATGACAATCAAGGAAACCACAAGACTCGCAAGGGAACATACAAACCTCATCTTAGGCCAACGTGATACCAACTTAAACCACATGCAATACCCAAGACCCACGACTCCTAATTTGGTATCCACGACATCAGACTAGACTCACAAACGTCAACGGGGCACAATGGGGTACGGGGAAAAAACAAACGGGACCCAACGACACACCGCCCTGCCCGTACCAGCGGGCGGTACGGCGAGAGGACAACCTCCACCGGACTGCCCGCCGGCGGGCGACACTGTACTAGCGGGTACACCGGCGGGGACCACCCGCTGGCCACCCGCTGGTACGGTGGTCGTACCTGGCGGGTGGTCAGGTGGGGTTCATCCCCCCACCAACTACCCGTTGGTACGAATGTTCTTGGATTATTTTCCCAACCCGGGAATTCATCAAGCTTACCCAAAATCAAGTCCAAACACATCCCAACACACATCAATAACAACAAGGACTTGAACACCAAGAATAAGCCAAGAAACAACACAATTACACCCTAGACACAAGCCCTAAACATGCCAAGACTCGAGAGCAAACACATAATCGTTCAAGAGCATCAAGAACCTCAAGAACATCAAGAACCCACAATATAAAACCCTAAAGACAATCTCTAAACGTAATTAAATACAAGATCATCAAGAACATCAAGAATACCAAGAATCCACATCATAATCCTAAAGACAAGTTCTATCAAGGAATAATCACAAATTCATACATACGATTATCAAAGGAGCCAATAAATAAAAGATAGCAAGGAAAATAGGTTTTGTAAGACATGAGTTACATCTTGGCCTTAATTAAATCTCTCACAACTCCTAGGAACTTTCCTCAAGATTTCCTTCCAATTGATCTTTTCCTAAGCTTGACGATGGGGAAATCATTGGCTAGGTCTCTTTGGGAATTTCGAGTGATATGGGTGGGAAAGGCTCTAAATGCTTTCTAATCCCCTATATATAGATTTGGGGATCCTAATTAGAATCTGAACAGTAAAGGGTAGGCCCACTTTCTTTAATCCTAACCGACTTAAAGGCTCTAGTTTAGGTAAGGGCGCACGATCCGTTGTGGACCGCATTAATTAATTAAAGGAATCCTAACCAGATTAAATCCTTTTTAACTATCTTTAAGGGAATTAATTAAATAATTAATCCAGGTTTAAAGGTCGTAGCACGAGGTGTTACAATATATATATATATATATATATATATATATATATATATATATATATATATATATATATATATAATGTTATTCATACGTCTTGATGGCGTGTGCACTTCACTCGCCAGCTAGGCGCCGGAGGTAAACCAAACGCGTGCTAACTGCTTGCTTTACCCAATTCTTCCCAATTAATGGGGCCGACCAAAAACTCATTTTTGTAGGAGAAAAAGCCCCTTCTCATTAGTTAAAAAAAAACTCTTCCTTGGTTTTTTTATTTGAAAATTAAAACTCACAAAAAATCAACTAATGGTGATGCTCTAAGGCTATATTTATCCCTTCAATACTTTCTCACTTTCAAAATTTGATGCTACTTCTACATCACCAAATTTGTAATTTTATTACCATTTTTTCTATATTTCTGCAATACTCTCTCACTTTCAAAAGTGAAATCACTATTATATCACATTAAAAATTATTATCTTTTATCAATAAATGTTATTTTATCTCCACAATTATTATTTTGTATCAATATATAAATTACAATAAAAAATAATTATTTAAAAGGAAAAAATAACTAATTGCATAATACAAAATAAAAAAATAATTATATAAAAGGAAAATTTAATTTAAAAAATAAAAACAATACAAAACGAATAAAAAAAACAATACAAAATAAATAAAGAATAAAATAAATTAAAATAAATAAAATAAAAAGAATAAAAAAAGATACAAAAGGCTGCTGCTGCAATAGTTGCGGCAGCCTTTTGTGCTGGTTACAAACTTGCTGCGGTTGTAACCCAAATCAACATTTAAAAATATATAAATATTTATAAAAATGTCATGTCAACTTGCCAAAGATTAAATTGCAAGGATAATTATATTTCAGCCTAATTGTGCCTCAAATATTACTGTATAGTGCCTCAAATATTACTGTATAGTTGTTGTAGGATCGCTATGCTGTGCAACTGTGTGCACCATGCAAGATGCACCTAAAATTGGATTCATAATTTTTATATTATAGATTTATTATTTTTATACTATAGATTTATAATTTCTATACTGATTCATAATTTTAAAATTGTAGATTTATAATTTCTATATTATAAATTCATAATTTCTATACTGTATATTTATCAAATTATAAATATATAGTTCAGTGATTTGTGAATACAGAGTTTAACAATTGGGAATATGAACATTAAAAATTATAAACATAGAGTCTTATAATCATTTCCAATCATTTATTTATCGATTGTCAAAGACCGACTCTATTTTTATTAATAAAAAACGTGTACATTTAATTTATCATAATCAATTTAAAATGAATATTTATATATGGAGACAATAATGTATCATTTCAGAACACACAGTGATGCAGTTTAGATGAGTTACGTATAATGTGACCTTTTTTTGGTGGCTTTTAATTAGTTCATTGGTACTTTATGGGCAAATTATATTATGGACTAGGTTGACGTTGCATTGTGAACCTTGATTTAAAATGGTATTTGAATTATGTGTCTGTAGTTAAGATATTATGTATTTGTGGTTAATAAATTACGTGCATGTAAATAAATTGAAAGCACATAATATGTTAATTGTAAGCATATCATACCTTAATTGTAAGCATATAATATGTTAATTGTTATAGGCACACAATATGTTAATTGTACATAATTAGGGTTGTTAGCGAATCGAACTGAGGTTGTTCTTGTTCGTTAATTTGTTAAGATTTTTAAAGTGTTCGTGTTCATATTTTTTTGTTAAGGTTTTTGAAAATTATATTCTATTTATGTTCGTTTGTTAAGTGTTCATTTACGTTCGCGAACATGTTCAAAGATCACATCCCCTTAATATTAATGTTGTATACCGCGATCCAAACATCTCTTACAATTTTACCTGATGGAATAATTACGGAACGACTCCGGAGCGAAGTAATACGGAGCGAATCAGACCCGGGACCCGATATGACTACGCACACGACCAGACAGACCATGGAGGGGTCTGCCACCCAGGGGTCCTTGACCACATCAGGGTCGGCCACCTTGGGGTCGGCTACCCCGGGGTTGGCTAGCGTGAGGTCGGCCGCCTCCGGGGTAGGCTACCTTATGGTCCTTGCTTGGCCGAGCTCCGGGCTCGGCCAAGGGACGGGTCTTCGTGTTGACCGAGTCTTGCGGCGACGGTTGCGGTCTAGGCAGCTCCCACCGCGTCCTCCGGGGTTGTTATGGCGGATTGGAGTATAAAAACATTCCTTTGTGTCCTAATCAGTAGGGGTGACCGCGGTTCCGATTCCGGTTCGAAACCGTCGATTCCGATTCTGCGAATGGACAAACCGAAACCGGAACCGCAAAGTACTGTTCCGGTTCCGGTTAGAACCGCCGATTCTAACCGGATTTTATAAAAAAAAATAATAAAAATTAGAAGCCTAAAGAGGCAAAGACCAAAGTTTTGCGCCACTGCCCACTGCCCAATGCGGCAGTGAGGCAGTATAGGCCTGCAGCCAACAATTATTATTATTATTATTATTATTATTATTATTATTATTATTATTATTATTATTATTATTATTATTATTATTATTATTATTATTATTTACGGTTTCGAACCGGAACCGTCGAACCGGCGGTTCCGGTTCCTTTATTCCACAAACCTTAACCGGAACCTTATTGGTTCCGGTTCGGTTCCGGTTACTACAGTGCCGATTACGGTTCGAACCGAACCGTGGTCACCCCTGCTAATCATACATCTTCTACCTTTTACCTAAACTTGTCTTGTTATTACACGGTTCCTGTCTTTGTAATAGCAATTTATATTAGATCAATACAATATTCGTCCCCGTGACGTATATTCGTTTACTATTATCATTATATTCGTTCTTAATTCGTTTAATCCTATACTTGTCATAATACCTTCATATATTCAGGTTATATAGTTCGGACTCCCGGGTTAATATAATCCATCATTACCCAAACCCATTTATGATCTTTGTGAATCAACTTCATACAATAATATTAGATTTATAAAAAAAAAATTAATAATAGTGATGGAAATAGTTAAACAAAAATATTGACTATTGGTTCGCCTCTGGGTCCTAAACATGATATATTAAGGTAATGAGTTAGAGTTCTAAACATGAACACAATTTTTAAATGGGTTGATGCGATAGACACATTTAGTCAGTAGATTTCTGATCTATCATGTCATCATGACACTATAAACCGTTAGACATGTTAACATAAATTTTTATATAAAATAAAACTTAAATTTTTATTTATTAATTCAACAAAATGATAAAGATATTTAATTCATAACATACCATAATATTCATAAAATGCTTAAATAATATTTAAAAAGCATAACTAATGTTAATATTAACATGTTAAGTGGGTTTACACAAATTTGAATTGTAACAAGTTATTAATAGATCAACTAGTTAATAACCCATGATATATTAAGAATAAATACTAATTTGTTATTTTCATGTTATGTTAATGATTAATGAATCGTGTCACAAATATTCATGTCTATGTAAAATTATCTCATAATAAATGACTTATTTGAGGACTAAATTGAAGTCCATCTGTCCATATCAGTGGTCCTGAAACTAGAATCAAAATTCACAACCTCGACCTCTTATTCTCCCAATGACATAAGATTCCACTTCCATATTTTAAGATGTTGATTTGTGATTCGAACCCAAGAACGAGGATGATGACCCAACTAATAAGCTAGCAACTTGCATGAGTGATGCCAAGTGTTGTCAGACCTGACAATTTTATTTATATATATATAATTAAGTTGGAGTGCATTTAAGTGTTTCCCGTGCAGTTGTGCATGCGGTTTTAACGTGCGTCAGTTCTGTATTTCAAGTACGTGAGTCTTGTGCTTAATGTGCGTGAGGGTTGTGCTTAATGTGCGTGTGTTTGTGCTTAATATGAGTTGTTGTTGAAAACTTAAGTAAATGAGTTTTGTGCTTAAGTGCGTGAGTTTTGTGTGCTTAACATGCATGAGTTTTGTGCTTAATGTGAGTAGTTGTTGAAAATTAAAAGGTGCATGAGTTCTGTGCTTAAGGTGCGTGCAGCTTGTGCTTAACGTGCGCGAGTTTGTGTTACACACACACACACACACACACACACATATATATATATATATACCAGTTCATATCAGAACTCGTGGACAAATTCAAACCATCGATCTACAAAATTTGATGGATATAAAGTCATGTAAAAAAATGAGCAGGTTCATTTTCATAAATATTATACTTTTAAAATTTGTAATATTTATAAAAATAATTTTTTTTTTTAATTTTCAACCGTTTGATTTAGTAAATTAATCATTTGAATTTGTCCACATGTAGAAAATCTAAGAAGAGATCCTGTGTCGACCAATTCTTTTAGTAGTCCAACATCAGATCAGATGCAGTGTTTAATTAATGAAGTGCAATATTATATACTCCGCAAATAATAAGAGATAAGGTTTTGTATATACCAAGATCTATTTCACTTTTTAAACTAGGTCTTATTGCTAAATAATTATATTTATAATTCCTTTATTTTTATTTTACATTCCTACAATTCTAGCATACCCCTAATATATAAATATAATAATATATTGGAAAAATCATTACTTTTATCCTTCAATTGTTTCGCAACTGTCAATTTAGCCTATAATTTTCAATTTGAACGAATTGACCTTCCAATTATTCTAATTTTCGTCAATTAAATCCCCTAATCACTATTTAGTAGCCAGTCATTACTTACCCTAAAAGATTTAATTGATAAAATTTAAAACAATTGGAGAGTCAATTCGTTCAAATTAAAAATTAGGAACTAAATTGATAGTTGCAAAATAAATGAGGGACCAAAACAAAAATTTTCCCTAATATAAAATACTCCATCTGTCACATTTTAGCGATCTTGTTTACTATTCATTTATCAAATTAATTATTTATTGCTTGTTTATTTTCTTCAGTATTTTTAAATTATTTTTGAATTTTTTTTGGTAATTAATAGTATTTTTAATGTAATTTTTAAATATATAAATTTTATATATTAATATTAAACATAACATTTTGAAACATTTGAATTAAAAATAATTTTAATCAAATTTTATTAATTGAATTAGACATTCAGACACGTAAAATGAGGCAAATGAATTAATGAATATATTTAAAAAATTATTTGGACACATTTTATCAAAGAAAATTAGATTTTCAAACTTGTAAGCCACGTAAATTTTTAAACAATTGTCACGTCAAATTGCAACGGACATCTTTCAGCGATAACCAAGTCCCAGTACACACACAGTGAAATAATCAATGTAAAAGACAAAGATAGGAAATATTTCATCAAACATACACGTGCATTTGATTAAAAATAATAATAATAATAATAATAAATTTCATTCCAGTCTTATTTTCAATTCTACTATACATCGATAATTATAAGATGTGTAAAACTTTAAACAAAAAAAAAAAAAAATATATATTCAGCTTATTAGTACAAATTTATAGGGTATATTCAGTCAAGATTTATATATATACTTCCAAAAAAATTTAAAGTGACAAATTTTGAATGACTTCATAAAATTATGTATGACAACCTCTTTTCAAATGTTCATAAATTTTGTGAGACTCCATAAAATTATGTATGACAAACATTTATAAATTTTAAATAACTTTTTTATATTAAAAAGTATATAAAACTCTAAATTGAATACACCCAAACATTGCATAACTTTTATAAGATTTGAACACACTCTTACACCCAAATTTAAAACTATTTTCTTTTTGCTATAACTTGAAAAATTAAACTTAAGACACACACGCAAAGACATATATTGGGTCAAGTTTCCTTACGGACAAGGCTTCCCATGCGGTCACTCACCATAAGGTATGCATAAATGCCTCACAAAGTATTTGAAAGTGCACCATTATGTGTGGTATATTTTGTGGTGCATTTGTGCATGTCATTATGGTGCATTTCCGAACACTGTGTGGTACATTTATGTTTATCTAATGGTGCAATCTGCACTGACCGCACGCGAAGCCCAGTTCGCATTATCCAATATCAAGTTCCCATGCGGATAGTGCTTCACATGCGGACGTGCGGTCACTCACCATTAGGTACGCAAAAATGCACCACACAATGTTCGAAAACGCACCATTATGTGTGGTGCATTTTTGCATTGAATCCGCATGGGAAGCACTATCTGCATTTGAACCAGTATATAGGGGTGGAAATAGGCCGAGCTGAGCCGAGCTTTAGAAAATTAGGCCTGGACCTGTTACGAAAATCAAAAGCCTAGGCATGGGTCTGAGCCTGTATGCAGGCTTTTTGTTAGGCTCAAGCCTGAGCCTACAATTGGCCTGGAGCCTTTTTAAAACCATGTTTAATATTTAGGGATCGTTATGCTGTGCACCATGCATGGTGCACACGGATACAAAAATGACGTCGTTTTGACGTCGACTTAAAAAAAAATTCAGAATTGCATAACTACACATCCATAACTTCATTACTATACATCCAGAATTGCATAACTATACATCCGTAACTTCATTACTATACATCCAGAATTGCATAACTACACATCCATAACTTCATAACTATATATCCAGAATTGCATAACTTCATAACTATACATTCAGAATTGCATAACTACACATCCATAATTTCATAACTATAAATCCAGAATTGCATAACTATACATCCATAATTTCATAACTATACATTCAAAAATTATGCACAACATAATGTTGTTGATGGGAATCGAAACTGATTTTTTTTTTTAAAGTTTGACGCGCGTTTTTAGTCAAAACGACGTCGTTCTTGCATCCGTGTACACCATGCATGGTGCATAGCATAATATGCCAATATTTAGGTCATTAAAAAGACTTAAATTAAGTCTTACTTTGAGCCTATTAAAGCGTACATGTTAAGACTTTTTAAAAATTTTAGTAAGTATATCTAAATAATTTAAGAAATATACATAATACATAACTACATAAATATATCACCACAATGCAAACATAATAATATTAAAATATAAAATAAAATAAAACAAGTCACAACTACATCATGCTCATTTTTTTAGAAATAAATTCAATTGTATTATTGTTTTTCATTTTATATAATCTCATAAATAGTTAGCAATCAACTCACATAATTAAGTTACGATATTTCATTAAATATTATAACAATAAGAATAATTAATAAAAAATTAAACAATAAGAGAAGGCTTATAGCAGGATTAGCAGCAATGGTTATAGTCGAATCACTAGTGGAAATTATGCAATTTCCGACCACCTGAAAGTGATCTTAAATCAAGTTGATACCAAAAAGTGGTCGGAAATAGCAACAAAGGTTTTTCCGGACACCAAAAGTGGTCAGAACAAGACTTTTGACTTGATTTAAGATTACTTTCAAGTGGTCGGAAATTTCATAATTTTTAGTAGTGAATCATAATTTAGAATGAGATTGCATAGTAAAGTTGGTGATAATTACTAAAATGTCACTGCATTTTTTTTAAATGGTCCATCTAATTTTTCCAGATATAAGATTGAGATTGGTTCTTAGTTTTCTCCTAAGGACCTGTTTTTATATCTGCATCTATCTACAATTCTAATAAGAGCGAATAATGTTAGGCCCTTAACTGGAACAAAAAAAAAAATCATTAGTATTGTTTCTTAAAATGAATGGTTCATGTTATTTTCATTTTAGTATTTTTAATTATTTTTCTTATTTACTCTCTATTATATTATTTTCTTCCTTTAAATAACCTAAATTCCCGTTAGTATAAACTTTAGTAACAGAGTATTCTGTTAACTATTTATTATTTTTAACTTATTAATTTTTATTAGAAAAGTCTTAGGTTCGAACCCCATCCCAATTAGAGTTACATAATTGTAAAACATATACTACGAAAATGTTAAAATATATTTAAAAATATATATATTATAAAATTTAACATAAACTTTGTTCAAAGGATTAGTCTGGCTAAATACATAACATTCAAAGTTAAGCATCAAAGATTATAAATCAAGAACTTTAAAAATCATTTGATTTTTTTTTTTTTTTTGGGAATAAAATCATTTGATTTTTATGCATTTGAAAAAAAAAAAACAAATTTAGGTTTTTTTTTTTCGTTTAATTAAACTTCTTTTGATTATTTAAATGAGAACAAAACTTAATATTTCAATTATACTTTTGCATTATTGGTATGATTTAGGTCGTTATAGTATTAATATTTTTTGTATGTATTTTTATAATGGTACAATTGTACATTACTTTACAAATATTATACTATTATTTTTTTTTAATTAGACAAAATTGTTCTTACATCATTGTCAGGTCTGCGCGACCTAACTACAAATTAAAGTTGTTGATCATAAATACAATTACACCTGAACTCTAAAACAGTAAGACTATTTTCTAACGAATTGACAATGTTGACATCCCACTGGCTCCAATTGAACAAGTTTACACATCAGAATTTTATCAATGCATGAAATTTGTAAGTTAATTTTTACTATATCAGTATAACAATATCTATTATAACTATATATTTTGAGTTATTTATTATCATCCTCTATTAACAGGAATTGTAACAATTGTTATTGACAAACTCTCAAAACAATTTGTCTCAACAACGAATGTAAATTAAAAAACAATCAATGATTTAATTATTGTTGATGAAAAGTATGTACGCCACTTTATTATTCTTATTAAATTAAATAAATTAGTAGCTAGAAAAATAATACATATGCATTTAATTAATTTAGAATGAGATGTCTATAATGCCTTTATTTTAAAAAAAAAATTTATTCATTATAAAAAATTTAAAAAGAAATATAATTTCATTAGTTATATTATATTTATTTTCTAACATTCAAAGATTCCTTACCTTCAAATTTATTAATTCATTATTATATTCACTACATTGTTCATTGTCTTCTTTTTACATTATCCATATGTCTCATGTAATAGTAGAATCTGCTTGAATTTTTGTTCAAGCTTTAACCTCTTGTCTGTAGATTTTTCATATGTTGGTCTTCTCATTAAGCAATGTCGGATGACTGCTTGTGACATTGGGGACATAGTTGTCCACCGTACCATGTCAAAAGGTCAGCGAACCATGTTGCTCATGTGCTAGCACGCGCGGCTATTTCATCCTCTGTCCTTGGTTTGTGGGATGGTTTTCCACCAATTTGTATTTCTGGTTTGCTTTGATTAATGAAGTAGTTTGTTTATCAAAAAAAAAAAATATATCAAAGTTATAATACAACATATGTTTATATATATATATATATATATATATATATATATATATATATATATATATATATATATATATATATATATATATATATATATATATATATATATATATATATATATATATATATATATTTATTTATTTATTTATTTACCAAGTATTTTATACAAATATATATCAATATTTTGTTCAATACTTTCACATGATAACCTACGACACACATCTCACAACGCATGAAACATGTAGGGAAAAACTACCACTACCAAAAATCAATAGGTACTTGTAAGATAAAGAATTAATAGTACAACTAAGATCCCATCATATACACAACAAGGCAAATCTAAAGCTTCTTACACTATAATCTCATTGCACGATGAATCCATCTATACTACCACCAGTAACCCAATTGCACATGACACACTACCAATAAAAAAAAAAAGAACATGTACTAATTAAAGATGAAGACAATGACAATGCTACCCAAAAGAGAATTAAGAAGAATTAGAGAAATTTAAACCAAAAGTAGTATTTTTTTAGACTAGCGTTATTACAAAGTTGCAAACATTTATTTTAGTGACAATAAAATCAATCTCTCATATATTATCTTGCATTTATATAATTTAAATTACCGATTTAAATAAACAAATTCGATATTTATTTACCTATGCATGAACATCTCCGATAATATTGCATTGATATACTTGGAAATACTTATTTAAAAATAATCATTGGACATTATTTCTTTGTGCGTAAAAGAACTAGTGATCCAAAATACACACAGAGACATATATATATATATATATATATATATATATATATATATATATATATATAGAATTTTAAAACTTATATTTTCAAGGATACACGAGTTCTGTGAAGAGAAAAACTTATATTTTCAAGGATCATGGCGTTCCTGCCCGCATCCACATACAATAGTCAAGTTTTCATGATTTGATTTGCACCGTTTGCACATGAAAAATAGTTTTTATGCTATACAATTCAATGTGTCTTGAAAAGGCTCTTGTATATATCATGGTTGCAGTAAGCGCTAGGTGCTAGTCGGGCGCCCGGACAGAGCCTAGCGCGTAGGCGGAATCTAGGCGGTACTAGGCGGGCGCCAAAAAAACAGTGGTAGCTTTGCAGTTTGACAATTTTAATGAGGTTGTTTTTAACATTTAATCAAATAACACATCCAAATAAATGAGTTAATGATAATTCATAAGTCATAACATCAAAATAATGGTTTTCAAAAAAAAAAAAAAAAACATTAAAACAATATTAAAAATTAAAAATACTCAAATAGTTCAATCATCCAAAGATTCAAAGTATCAAACTAGTCTACGAGTGTATATATTTCATATTATATATATGTATGCGCGCGCGCACACGCACACACACACACACACATAATAAAAAAAAATAAGCCGCGAGCCGATCGGGTTAACTCGATCGAAATGGACGAGTTAACTCGACTAACTTAGACGCTAGGCAGCCAAATCGGCCTAGATAGGCGGACGGTAACCTAAGCGCGTGCCTAGGGGGAAAATCACCACGGTCTAGAGGCGCCTAGCGCCTAGACCGATTTTTACAACCCTGGTATATATATTGGTGTAAACACACTTTCCAAATCAATGTGGGAGAAATGGTACTTTAAGGTCTTTCTACCTTCATTTTTCAATTTCTCATTTACTCATTCTTCATTTTGAACGTACAATATATCAATCTCTTCATCTTATTATGAAGAACTCAAATTCACTTTGACTAAACTCAAATCGCAAGTGGACCCAATTAATATTTGTACCACAAAATAACCACTTTCCATGTCATTTTATGCTATTTTTTCAATATTATGATGAATTAGTATTCTCTTGAATCAAACAAGAAAATGTGTTAATATAATATTCGAATTTCTGAGGTCATATGAGATATGAAGTTGATTAATACTTCAATTGGTTAAATGAAAGTAGCTCTTGAGTATATGTCATTTTCAAATTGGGGAAATTCTTGGTTTGGATGAGGATAAACATGTAAGATCTCTCAAAGAGAGGAAGTAGTTTCCACAACGCAATGGAATGTTCACAAAGATTATTGGACTGCTACCATCCCTGCACATCTCAAACACGTAACATGAATATTAATATTAATTTATATGAAACAATAATATATAAACACAATTTTGGAAACATTGAAATCAGTTGTTTGGTATAATCATATACATTGTGCCATTGTGGTTAGCTTATATTCGATTTTGGGCTTGATTAAACAGTTAATATTAGTGTTTAGTTAGCTTTTTATAACATCTTATTACTTCATAACGTTAAATTTAAAAAGATGCTCAAATCAGTTTTTTAATAAGCTTTTGAAAAAAATAAATTAGACCCCTAAAGATAACTTTGTATATAATCAGCTATCAGATAACAGCTAATTTATCAAACATCTTTTTACCACCAACTAATGTTATAACTTATAAGCTAGTCAAACTCAGTAACACAATTCGCTAACAGTTATTTGTCAAACACCTCTAAAGGACCCATTTAGAAATACGAAAAAAAAAATTTAAATAATTTTAAACAATGAATCATTTTAAAAAACATTTTTTTCCGGTTGTTTAGCTTTAAGTCAAAAGACTTTTTTTTTCTTTGTCTGACAGAAAATTAGAAAATTATTATTTTTTGTTTGATTTATATTTTTTAAAAAATGAATATAAATTTATTACAAAATTATTTTTATATAAAATATTAATTATTTTAATGATCATCAAAATTATTATTTAGATTAAATAAAATTATAAATTAAAATTTATAATAGTTATTAAGATTAATAATAATTATAATAAAAAAATGTAAATAAATAAAATTTTAACTGGTAGCTAATTATAATAAAAATAAATATAAATATAATAATTATGAACTAAAGAAATTCAAGAACTTTTTTTTTTAATTTCTTTTGGGATGTGGTTGGGTTGGAAAGAATTTTTTATTGTTTGATTTGGCCCGATTCGACTTTTATTTTATCAAACAACATTGATAAATGTAAGAATTTATGAACTAAAAAAATTGAAAAATAAAAATTAGTTTTTTTTTTTTTTTTTGGGAGGAGGGGGTGTGGGGCTAGACCAAGATTTTTATTGCCTTATCAGCCTAGCTCAACTCATATTTTAATTGGTCATTGATAATGTAATAAGTTTAAATTAAAGAAATTGATTTTTTAATGTTTTGGGCTATGTGTGAGTTCATGTCAAGATTTTATTGGTTGGTAAACCGGATTAGACCCATATTTTAATCGGACCATCCCAATCCAATTTAAATAATAATTAGACAAATGGTTAATCAACTCGCCTATTTGACACTACTCAAAAGGAAATAGAGAGAATTGAGAGAGAAAAAAATATGAAAAATGTCTTTTGAGTAAAAATTTAAGAAGATATTTTTTTCAAAATAAGTCATTTTCTTTTACTGAAATGAATATTTTCTTTACTTTATTTTCTATTAATAGCTAAACATTAACAAAAATTATAAAAATGACTTTTAAATGTTATTCTTTGAAATTTCAAACAGACCCTAAACTAATTCGTTTAATTTTATTTTTCTAAAAATATCATTCTTCAATTCTCATACTATTCACTTTTGAAAGAAAATGGAAATTTTACTGATAGTGAGTCACAGTTGTCAAATGGGCCAAAAGTTGACATCAGAAGCCCACAATACGAGTACCATGTATCCATGGGCAAATTATACCGTGCACCAGGGCGCACAATACATTGTGCGCCCTGGCCCAAAACGACGTCGTTTTGTATATTTTCGTGTGTCTGCTGTTAATTCTTTAAAAAAAATCAAATTCATATTTCGAATGTAGAGAATTGTATAATAGAATACACAAAATTTTATGCCTGAAAACATAGAATTTTATAACTGAATACACATAATTTTTTTTTAAAGGATAATACACATAATCTAACATAATACATAATATACATAAACTCTTAATATAATACACATAAACTCTTAACTCTTTAAAAAAATCCATGTTTCGAATGTACAAAATTATATAATAGAATGTACAGAATTTTATACTTTGAAACACAAAATTTTATACCTGGAAACACGGAATTTTATAACTGAAAATTCCTATGTTTTGAATGTACAAAATTATATAATAGAATGCACAAAATTTTATACCTGAAATTAACAAAACAACGTCGTTTTGAGATGCGCAAGACGCACATTACTATGTGCGCTCTAGTGCACGGTATAACTATTGCCAGGTATAACCTCTTTTAGGTAAAAGAATAATAGTTTAACATAAAAGTTCATTTTAAAATACTCCGTACTTTCTAGTTTATAATTCATTTTTCCATATCTATCTCCTTCAACTATATGTCTTTTTTAGATATGCCAAGTAGAGCCAAATAGTAATTCTTAGCACTATTATCCTATCTGATTTTCTTACAAGTTGTTACTTTGTATATTGAAATTGTACCCTACTGTCTCAAATTACTTAAACAGTATATACTCCGTATTATATAAGCGTTTATAATTATGTTCTACCCTTCTACCCTATTTATACAATTTACGTATTAAAACTAATACCTATACCTATAGTTAATAAACCGCAATCAATATATATACCTATAATACACACATATATTTATATTTATGTGTTTGTTGAATTGGGGAAAAATCCTTGAATTATGATTGAATTGTTATTCTAAGAGTTAATACTTAATATAGTTATCGACTATAGTGATTTTACTCAATTTAGTCATAAGTGACTTTTTGTATTCAATTTAGTCCAAGTGACTTTTTGTTCTCAATTTAGTCCTTGACTTTGATGATTTTACACAATTTAGTCATTTTGTTAAAATTTTTGTTAGTTGACTGTTAGAAATAGGGTTCTAATGGTAATCGCTCATCCTTCATCCCGTTTTGGGATGATTTAATCTCCTTCACCTTATTAATATCCACGCAGAAATGCAAATCTTCGTACTCAAATCAACTTCAACCCTAAATAAATAAATATTTACCTACAATTTTTTTTTTTAAAATTTGGGGTTAAAGTTAATTTAGGTACAAAAATTTGCATTTCTGCTTGGATCTTAATAAAGGGAAGAAGAAGGAAGCATCCCAAAATGGGATGAATGATGAGAAATTACCATTAGGATTGTATTTCTAACACTCAACTAACAGAATTTTTAACAAATGACTAAATTGTGTAAAATCATTAAAGTCGATGACTAAATTAAATATAAAAAGTCCTTTAAAACTACATTGAGTAAAATCACTATAGTCGAAATTTATATTGGGTATTAACTCGTTTATAAATTATTATAATCCTCAAACTTGTATTGAAGTTGTGCATTTTGTCCGGCCTTGTCATGAGCCCTTAGCCATCGTTGTCAGCAATGACAATCCTCATTCTTTGTTTCACAAATACAAAATGCTACAACTGTCTTCGCCTGGCGTTGTCTTCGGAATACACCAAGGGTGTCTTTTGGAGGGAGATACATGATTACATTTTGAAATTAATAATTAATTATTTAACTAGCCATTTAGTTGCAAGGAAGAAATCAGGAGAAAGAAATTGTAATTTTGTTGGAAATTTTAATTATAGTGTTTGGTATATATGTAAATTGAAAAAGAATAAATAGTATAAAGATCAAAATGTCCGTTTGCAATTTCTAGGGAAAGATGTAAGATTAATAGCACTCATAAGTCGTGTGGATAATTTTGCCATCCCTAGCTATAGTGTGTGTACTGTAGATAATATATATATATATATATATATATATATATATATATATATATATATATATATATATATATTCAAAATTATCCATACGGCTTATGAGTGCTATTCAAGAAGGATTTTATCAAAAATATTAAATAATTAAAATTTTAAAGTATTCAATTCTTTTCATTTTCTTGCTCATTTTCTGGAAAACGAACCAAACACACAAAGACAGTTTTACCTTGTATAGCTAAACACCGGAAAGGAAAATGTTTTGAGAAAAATGACTCATTTTTCAGAAAACATTTTCCTACTTTCCAAACGGAGCATAAATGTCGTACACTTTAATTTTATTGGACAAAATTATCCCTACTACATTGTTGTTAGACAAAACTATCTTTACACGGTTATAACTCCGCTAGTATTTAATTCTAACATTGATGATTTGATCATTATTACCATACACCCATACATATATGATAGGGAATATTATCTGGCTCCAGTACCTGTACGTATCGCGTACTTGCTCCGTATCCGGACGAGCTGCCGAGAGAAATTATTCCCGAGCATTTACCAACCTTGGAGGTAATCGACCTGACCTGGTATAAAGGACCGAGCAAGGGTTTAGTTAGCGGCAGTAGTTTCCTGCCTTTGGGGTCGCTCCGACCATCTTAGGTCGGGACGAATCACCCGACCTTCTATACTTAGAAAACGAAACCTACTCTCCCTTAGTCAAACATGATCACATCAAGAACGAGGGCGTCAGGAACTTTGGTACACATGGAGGAATTAGCAAAGCCTCCGACCTGCCCCTGTTCATGAGCAGCACGTGTTGCACATGCCGAACTTTCGGCATGTGTTCCCCCTACTATCCTATAAATATCGCATTAAATGCAAGAGATGTGAATTTTTTGCACCTTCTATACATTTATATTAAGTTTGGGACCCTCTGACCCACTGTCACACAACCCGAACTCAAGGACTTAAACCAACAAATAGACCATAAAAGGGTTAATCTACGACCCAATCTGCTATTTATACGTATTTACCATATAAGAAGACAAATTACTACTTTTACATTTTGATGTAAAAGCATTACTTTTTTCATCAAAAATATTATATTTTCTATTTAATACTTACTAGTATTTGTCCCGTGCGATGCACGGGAAATATGTTATAAAAATATACCCTATTTGAGGTTTATTCATATATAAAAATTTTATTATTTAATAATTATGTGTGAATTGCTATGATAAAATTATGAACATATATAAATATATATATACAATTAAAATAAGAATTGATAATTAAGGTGGGTGATTACTACAAATTTTAAACTATATTAAAAATTTAGTACATAGTATTTAATATTACAAATTTTTAAAGACTTAGTAAACTACAATAGTACTCTAGAAATCTCAAAGGTCTAAAAATTTTGATCTGCGGTGACTCTGAAAATTGTAATTCAATTACTATTGTAGTTTACTAAGTTTTTAAAAATTTGTAATATTAAATACAATGTACTAAATTTTTAAGATTGACATCATTAGAATAATCTCAATTGAAGTTTATTTGTGAGTTTTTGGATGGATTGGATGAGGCAAGAGAGATGAAAATGAATTAATATTAATTTAAATTTTTATGCACCGTGTAATAAGTAAATAAATAAATCTTAACTATTATATAACCATATTATTTCTTAACTATAATATAACCATATGGTTTGGTGAGCAATTATTGTTACAATATAATAATTGCTTCCCAAACCATATAGCTATATTATAGTTAAGATAATGAAAAATATAATACTTTTACATCAAAATATACAAGTATTACATTTTTCATTATATGTAACAAATATTTTATTCATAATTAATATTACATTTATTAATATAAATATTACATTTCATCTTGACC
This sequence comes from Ipomoea nil, assembly GCF_001879475.1. NCBI lineage: Eukaryota > Viridiplantae > Streptophyta > Magnoliopsida > Solanales > Convolvulaceae > Ipomoea > Ipomoea nil. The sequence goes on along the minus strand of NW_017619189.1, from coordinate 1,954,322 downwards.
TGATCCGTCTCACGAATCTCACACAAGTTTTTTTCTAAAGATAAAAGTCAAGTTAGCTGGTGCTTAAATGAATTGCATAATATCGTAAAATTTGAACTTTGGAAAACACATAGATCAATGAGACACAATTTGTAATTTATTACCTCCATTCAAATTATAGGACAATGGCGGTGGATATTCGGTGCAATCATTATTAAAATTTAATTTTATTTAAAAAAAAAAAAATTGAAGAGCTTTCCGTGTTTGAAAGCCCAGAATAGTTTTATAGGCCCACGGAGAAATGAAAATCCAAGAGAGACAGAATAATGAGTGGTTACTGTAGGCACGTGACAGCAAACTGGACACGTGGAATGCCAGGTCAGGGCTCACGACTTCACGAGTTTGACGCTTACCTTAGCAACTAAGCAAAACATCACCCATATTCGACTTGTGATCCTCGTCTCTTTCCTTTCTTTGAATTCCATCAATAATAATGCAAACTATACTACCTAAATTTAGTAAGGGCTTCTAGATAAAAACCCTTTTCCTCACAATTTCCATTTACTAAATATCTCCCTCATTATCCCCCTAAATCATTCACAATTTTATAAAAAATCACTTGTTTTTTTATTCTTTTTATTTATTTATTTTGTATTATAACTCTCCTTAAAAAACTTATCAAATAAAAAGAGACCCAAAAATCATTAATTCTTCATCCCAATAATAACTTATAATTATAAAACATCAACGTTTTCTTTTTACAAAATATCACATAAAATCTTTGAGAGTCCTTTTATGATAACGTATTTAATTGTTAGTATGTTTAATTAATTCATAAATATAATAACATTACTTAAATGGTTTTTTTTTTCTTTTTAATTTTTTTTGACTCACGAAAAGTCAATGAATAATGAATAGTCAATGAATATAAAAAAAGAATTTATTAACACTTAAAAAATAATTAAACATTATGAGATAAGTTTTAGAGGGGAATATAATATATATCTTTTTATAAGAAATTATGTGATTACTTAAAAGGAAAACAAAATTTGAACCAAATAGTTTAATTTGGGCATTTAGGATAGTTAACGAATGCTGTTAGAGGGTGTTTCGAATTGAAGTTAAGAAAGTTCTTCCCAAAATATTGAATCCCCCCACTCCGGTTCGACTGAGTCTCGATCCCTGGTCATTCTTCCAAAATTTCACCCCTATGTCCAGTGAGACTCGATTCCGGGTCATTCTTCCCAAACTTCAGCCCTATGACCAGTTGAGCCCCTTACTTTGAGGGTCATTCTTTCCAAACTTCACCCCTATGACCAGTTGAGCCCTTACTTTGAGAGGTTATTCCTACACTGTGGCTGGTGAGACTCAATCTCTGGTCATTCTTCTCAAACTTCACCTCTATGATCAGTTGAGCTGCCCATGCGGGTGTTTTGAAGTTATGAAAGTTTGAACTTTCTAGGAAATTTAAAATAGGAAAAAAAATATTTTCATGTTTGGTGTAATTTTTTACTCAAGTTCAAATCAATGAGAATCTAATTGAATAATATAAAGTAAAGTAAATATCACACAGAATTCTTTCTCTAATTGAGGATCAACTAAATTTATTCAAATACGTATTTATCTTTAATAGTAACAAGTTAATAAATAATAATCTCTTATAAATATGAAAAATTTGTATCTCTCACCATTACAAAGATAACAACATTATTTATTGAAGAAAATGTCTCTCTCAACATTTGTTTTACAAGTAATTTATTAAACTCTTAATTATTTGTTTTGTTTTTCTTTAATGTTTGTATATTTCAAATATATATTATACACTTAAAAAAAATTTAAACCAACTAAATATCTTAATTAATTCTTTAGATAATTTAATTGTTATGTTTGTAATATATAGTTAATTAATTTTCTCAAAAAATTAATATATCAAATTAATAGTTGAAGGACCATTAATGTTTAGTTTGGATCACGAATGATAATAATTTAAAATTTGATGGACGTGAATTTAAAAATTTATGACTAAACGTGACAAAATTACTATACTCGAAAGATCTCATATTGTATTAACTCAAAAGAATATTAAAAATTAATTAACTAATGTATTTATGTATGGGAAGAAATGAAAAACATGACAACTCAGTTTCCAATGAAATCAAAGTACAACCAACGACTTAATCAGCATTGTCCCCCATAAAAGCCTCACCTCTTCTTTGACACCCCACCCAACACGCCACTCATCAACACGTTCACCCATTCTCATTTCTCACTTCTTCATCTCTCTCTCTTTCTCTCTCTTTCTCTCTTCTTCAACTCTCAACAGAAGAACTCAAGCCTGAAACTTGTTGCAGAAATGGAGAACGCTCAATCATCTTTCAGGAACTTCAGCGACCGCCTCCGCCTGCAACCGGGCACCTTCACCAATCTCTCCCTCAACGACTCCATCTGGAGCACCAGCTACTCCTCCAAGCGCCCCGAGGAGCGGAGGAACTTGGAGGTCAATTCTGACGCCGCCGATTACGCTCTCTTCGGCAACGATGGCTGGAAGGTCACCCAAACTGTCAGTTCTCTCTCTGGGTCTGCTCCCAAGGAGGTGTTTGGATCCGGGTTGAATGGCGGGTTTAACAAGGGGATTTACCCTTCCCCTGCTGTCAACTTCAATTCTTACAGTAAGGGTACTGGTAATCTGGCGGTGGTGAATAGTAAAGGGATTAATAACAAGAAGGGTGGGAAGTTTGGGTTAGAAGATGAGAAATGTGGGAAGAAGAACAAGAATGTTAACAAAGATATTTCTGACAAGAATGGAGTTGATAAGAGGTTCAAGACTTTGCCGCCTTCAGAAGCTCTGCCCAGAAACGAGACGGTTGGAGGATATATTTTTGTCTGCAACAATGACACCATGGAAGAAAATCTCAGAAGGCAGCTATTTGGTCAGTGCCCTTTTCCTTTATTCTTAACAATTCTGTCTTTCTATCTTGTTTAGACTGGGAATTTTACCCTTTTATTTTCCTTTCTGAATTTGAATTATGTTGCTGATAAATTGTATATATATGTTTTCAAATAACTTGAAGCTAATCCAGTCAAGAATATCTTTTGATTGGATCTGGAAATTGTTCTAGTAATGAACTCAGAGGCAGTTGATTTCACTTGGGAATTGGGATAGCAATTTATAACATTAGGTTAAGTGGAGAAGTCTTTGGAGTGTTGAACCCCTTCTGTAATGGCAGGAGGAATAGCAATTTTGCCTTAAGAACTGGATTCAAGTTCTGTTTATTGATGGATTATTGGATCATGGGTAGATTGATTGGTAAGAATTGAAGTGTAATTTATGTTTCTTTCACGAATTGCAGGCTTGCCACCTCGTTATCGCGATTCGGTCAGGCAAATAACACCAGGATTGCCTCTTTTCCTCTACAACTACTCAACTCATCAGCTTCATGGTATTTTTGAGGTTGGTATCCTATGTTCTTTAATTGTACCGGTTTAAGGTTTAACACCTTGTGCTCAGTAAACGTGATTCGTGTTGCTCAAATAAACTGAATTGTTCAGGCAGCGAGCTTCGGTGGCACAAACATTGATCCTTCGGCCTGGGAGGACAAGAAGAACCCTGGTGAATCGCGTTTCCCTGCTCAGGTATGATAGGAAAAATGGATCAAATTTTGAACTTTAAAGGCATTGCGGTTAGGTTTTGTGGATTGAACTTTGGATTGCTCTGAATGCAGGTGCGTGTTGTCACGAGAAAAGTGTGTGAACCACTCGAAGAGGATGCTTTCAGGCCTATTCTTCACCACTACGACGGACCTAAATTCCGCCTTGAGTTAAACATTCCTGAGGTAATACATCTTTTACTAGCCCGGTTTGGTAAATGGTTGTTAGCGGTTAGCTGTTAGCTGATTGGGTTACTTAGAGGGTATAACTAATTGATAACATTAGCGGATTGTAGAAAGGCTTTTGGTAAATTAGTGTTAGCTGATAGCTGTTTGGTATAATTTATTTTCTCAAAAAGCTAAATCTTTTTAACAAACCATACATACATATCTCTGCATAGTCTTTGTTTTTTTTTACCATTCAACCTAATAACTTAGCTTGATGAATGCTTGTTTCTTGATAATGCAGACCCTATCTCTTTTGGATATTTTCGCGGAGAACAACCCCTAAAGTCTAAAGACAGAATTATACAACCGAAGATGAACAGTCGAAAAGCATGTTAAACCGAAAAAACAAACAGAAGATTAATTATGTTTTGCAGCAGGTAGAAGAACAGTCTTGTGACATAACCAAGACTGATCTAAGAAGCTTGCCCTGTTGCTGGAAACCTCAAAGTAATGATGTTTGTGTGTTGTGTTTTTGTTTTCTCTTTTAGGAGCTTATATAATGTTGTATAAGTCATCCTTTTACATGGCAATAATGCCACACATACAGTACTATACTAAACATAATGAAAAATAAATGTCCTATCTCTCGTTTGATTATGTTTTGGCTTGGTTAAGAGAGTGCCAGTAAGATAGAGTATTGTGTTCTATTTACTCAATCGGTTATTTTCGAGTAATTTTTTTTTCTTGATGTATTGAGTTTTTGAATTTACACGAGACTAATCTTAAACCACCTAACTTCTAGTGAGTTGCTCAATCATTTCTTAGTCTCCACTTATGCTTTTATACTCCGCGTACAAGGAATTTTTGTTACTTTTAAATTTTTAATCAGTGTTTTGGATTTTGGATCTCATGGTGAGTTGCCCAATCAATTCTTAAGTAAAAAAGGTGTTATTGTGAGGAAGGTTTGTGATCATTTTATGCACAAAATATATAACGTTAATGAGTTATTTGGTATCAAGTGGCTTGTGGTCCATTGGTATCCGGTTGCTCTCGTAAGTGGGAGGTGATAGGTTTGAATCTCAGTTGAGGATATAAATGGTAATTTAACGAGGATGAAAGAAAAAGATTCTTTCACCTATGTATTATTATTACATAAAGATATTTTAATTTTTATACCACTTCTTCATTTCTCATTCATAATAATTCTATTCATCCTTAACTCACATTTTATTCTTTTTCACTGAATTATAATTTCTTTCCCTTTTAATTCATTCTTTCTAATCAAACGCTTTGTAATAGATTAAAATGTGATGGTGGACTTAGTTGTGTGGAGATTAGACCAAGCCGGTTGCGAAACGGCAAACTTTTGGTGCATTAAGTTGGTGAACTGCTTTTGGAAACGTGCTTCAAAATACAAGTCGTGGGTTGTCTCGTCAAATTAAGATAGCGGTGGTTGGCCATCTCATTTTAAATATTATATTTTGATTTAAAAATATTATATTATATTTTAAATCAAAAGTATCATATTTTAACTAATAAGTATTACATTTTATTTCATAAGTAAGAATTAAATAATTTTTTTTAAATGTTATTAGCTCTATTACAATGTATAGTATCTATTCATATACTTTCTCAACCTACTGAAACACAAAGAGGCTCAAACTCACAACCTTCCAAATGAAAGTCCAACCCGGATACCATTAGACCACATAGACCTGGTAAGAATTAATTAATTTATCCCTAATTAATATTACACTTTTTCAAGTGTATTATACTTTTCCTTATAAGTAACAAATAATTTATTCTTAAATTTTCCAACATAAATCTTACATTTTAATATTGGCCCTACCCATTTTACACTTTTACGAATAAGGATCTATGAGACAGTTCATAAGAGACCTACTCAAAAACTAAATTAATCTATATATTTATGTTTTAGATATTATATGATCAACAATATTAACGTATAATTGTACATCCATCGTAATAATGAGTCCCCTACACTCTGACACGACTGAGCATTTGAGAAGATGTAAATCATGGTAACTCAACTGAGTATAAATCATAGAGGCTAGACTTTTGCTCACTGCGCATAAGGAACCCCCTCACTTTAAGAGGTAGCTCCCGCTGGTGAGTATTTTTAAATTTAACAAATAATAATGTTATAATATAGGATATTGTGATCCCCAAGTTTGGTGGCCTGTTATTTATCAACGTTTCATTATTTTGTCTTACGACGTACGTAAATTTTCACGATGTCTTTTCATTAATTAAAAATGACAAAAAGAATATTGGATAGAGTTTATGAGAAGGTAGTGGAAGTAGGAAGTATGGTTTAATTTCTACTTTCTAGAAGCCATTCAGAGTGGAATTTAATCACTTTATTTTTTTTAAGCGTTTATGAGAAGGTGGAAGTAGGAAGTATGGTTTCGATCTACTTTCTAGAAGGCATTAAAGAGTGGAATTTAATCACTTTTTTTTTAAGACTACTAAAATAATAAGTCAATCACCTTTCCAAAAAAAAAAGGCAATCAATTGGAAAATGAATTGGTGGCTAGTGTTAAAAGGATTAACAATAGATTTAATAGCACTTTTGTTCTTAACTCCATATTAATTTACCGTGAGCAGAATCCATTGTTAATGATGTTTTGACTAGTACCATAGTTATTAGAGATGATAATGGGTCGGGGTGAGTCGGGGAAAGTTACATTCATAACCGACTCATTTTATATTTTCTTCACCCATCCCATCCCCAATTCGTATCGGGTGGACTTTTTTCAAAATCTACCTCACCCCATTAAGTGTGGGTACCTACTACGAGTACCGTACTCACTACTTATTATATTATGAGAAAATTTCAATTTTGGTCATATGACTATAGGGGTCTTGTTAATTTCAGTCTCTGACTTTCAAAAATGTCAATTTAGTACCTTAACTATACAATTTTTGTCAATTTTAGTTACTCCGGCGAAATTGCCGACCAAATTTCGCTGAAAAATTTTAATAGTTAAAATAATGAGGATATTTTGGTCGTTTCACACATCTTTTCTTCTTCTCCGACAAGTCCACCTTTTTCTCTCCCGTTATATTAAAATATAAAATAATAAAAATATTCAAATATAATAACTAAATTGTTAGATTTTAAAAAATAAACTTATTACTTTAGAACTAAAAGTTATAAAAAGTTATAGTACTAGTAAACACACAGTCGGTCAAGTGGGGTTTTAGCGGATTTTATACATAAAATTTGAATTTGACCTGATATTAATGGAACAGATTGAAATTATCATCCCTAGCGGTTATCTAGCAGAACAAATTAGAGTGATATAGAGGAACTTTCTCCTGGTGTTATGTGTGCCTTGTATGAAGATCATTCCAGATTTCGTGTCCTAGGGGAATTGTTGTGATGAGGTGCAGCAACTAATGTTGTTATTTGGGTTACCCTCTTCATTCTATTGATCCAAAATATTTTAGTTTCTTAATTATAAAAGTAAGTTTTTTTTTTAATACAATTAAAAAAGTAAGTTAATATCAATCTTAGTAATATACTAGTTTTTTACGCGCATTGCGCGATTGTGATAATGCCCAATATTTATAATTAAATAAATATTTAACAATATATCAATTCAAGATTATATATGAGAAGTTTATACATAAGTAATTTAATGTCGAATTTGTTTATTTAAATATGTAACTCATAATATATGAATACAATGTAATATATGATATTCATTATAATTGTTACGAAACTTTTTTTTTTAAAATAATTATCAAGTATTTTTGTTGCAAAGGGTTCTAATATATTTAATGAATGCACATATATACAATATCAATGAATGAATCCTATATCATCATCATCATCATCATCATCATCATCATCATCATACCATTAGGTCATGTTACATGCTAATCTAAACAGTTAATTTTTTCAAATATATTTTTACCAACGGTTGATATAATTCGCTGGTCAAATTCGCGAATATAATTCGTCCACTGCTGATTGTCAAACAAGGACATTGCGAGGTAGTTTCCCACTTCAATTTGATGTGTGATTTGAATACTCTCTTTGTCAACAAATCTCTCAAGTAGTTAATATGATTGGCTTAATTATATATTTTTTAATTTTTTCATGGTATTAATAAAATACTTGGTAAATAAATATATAACATTATTTGTATTATAACTTTGATATTTAATAAAAAAAACACTGCACAAAAAAAATAATAGACAATGTAGTGAATATAATCAATTGATGAATTTGAATGTAAATAATATTTTTTACATTGGAGAAAAAATAAAGACAATATAACTAATGAAATTATTTCTTTTAACTAATTTATTGATAATGAATAAATTTTTTTTGAATAAAGACATTGTAGGGACAATGTAGTGAATATAATCAATTGATGAATTTGAATGTAAAGAATTTTTATATTGGAGAAAAATAAAGAAAATATAACTAATGAAATTATTTCTCTTATTTTTTTTTGAATGCTACTAGCTCTATTACATTGTAGTATCTGTTCATATACTTTCTCAACCTACTGAAACACAAAGAGCTAAAAACACCTCCACTGAGGCTCGAACTTACAACCTTCCAAATGGAAGTTCAACCCGAGTACCATTGGACCACATAGTCCTGGTTATTTCTCTTATTTAATTTATTGATAATGAATATTTTTTTTTTTAAAATAAAGGCAGTGTAGACACATAATTCTAAATTAAAGAAGTGCATATGTATTATTTTTTGTTGTGCCTACTAAATTAGTATTTAATTTAATAAGAGTAAAATAGAGTAATAATTATGCCAATTTTGATTGGGATGAGGTTCGAACCTATGATCTTTCTTATTGAAATCAATGAGTAAGTTAACGGTGAATTAACAGAAATTAACGGAAAAGATAATATTTAACAGAAAATCATAAAATTAAGGATAAATTAGGAAATCTCAAGGAAAAATTAGAATATGATCAATTTGAGCCATTCATTTAATTAAAAAATTTGACCGCCATTTTTTCTACCCATTATAGGTCTAACTCTCATGGGCTCTTATATTAGTACTAGTTTTTTACGCGCATTGCGCGATTGGGATAATGCCCAATGTTTTTTTTTTTTTTTTTTTTAAATAAGTACTTTAAAGTATATTAAGGCATGATTATATTGAAATTGTTCATGCATAATTGAAGGTTGAATTTGCGTATTTAAATAGGTAATTCCCCCCCACACTCCGACCCGACAGAGCATTGTGGAAAGTTGTAAATCACGGTGACTCAATGGTTCAGCAGACAGGGCCAAATGCTGATACGCACAAGGAATCTGCCCACTTTGGACATAATTCCCGCACTGCCGCCGCCGAGGTTCAAACCTTGGTCTCTTCTCTCAAATACTACCCACTAAACCATTGAGTTAAGCCCGTGCGGGTTAAATAGGTAATTCTAAATTTACAAATGCAAGATAATATGGTCAAGATTGATTATAATTGTCAATAAAATAATTGTATAGGTATGGTTGAAACCAAATACGGGACA
>NW_017619189.1:1627500-1940000 GCF_001879475.1 Ipomoea nil | reverse complement strand
CGAGGTTGTGAATCAAGATTCAAGATTGCAAGTCAGATTTCCATTTGATTTATTCGTAATGAAGGTAAATATGAAGGTTTCTTTACTATTACTATTATTTTTTAAAAAAAATAAAATAAAATAACAAACACAAATCCATCACTTAGTATCACAAATACCGAAACAAAAAATAAAGTCTTTGCATTTGTGAATTGTGATTGGGCAACAGATAAAATAGAAAGATGCAACCAAATAGTCACAAATTAAATGAATGTCTGATTTTTGCATATTTATAGGAACTGTAATGCTTAATATCAATAGTGCATAATGATTATCAAGTGGCTTGTGGTTTACTGGTATCGGGTTGCTTCCGTAAGTGGGAGGTGATAGGTTTGAATTTCAGTTGAGGCAAGTAGTGTCTATATGTATTAGAAATTATCTATTGCTTCTTTTGCTTCTTCATTATTTGTTGCTTAAGAGTCAAAATATAGACCATGAGAAAGAAATATTAGCAGTAAAATTATTAATAAAAAGTTTTGATTATCATTTATTACTTATAAAATTTGTAGTAAGAATAGATAATACTCAAGTAAGAGCCTATATTATTAAAATAAAATAGATCCATTACAAGAATTAAAAAGAAAAAGATATTGACCATCTTTCTTTAAGGCTCTGATACCTTTTAAAGCTCTGATACCCATCGAATTTGCTATTAACAACTTCTCAGCTAGTAATTTTTTATTTAAGGAGTTAAACACTTCAATTATTTCCAACGTGCTGAAAAGGGCATGATCAAGGATTTGATGGAAATAATTGAAGGGTTTAACACCCTTAATAAAGAATTACAAGCTGAGAAGACTGTGGCAATGGATGAGCTCAAAATGGTAAAGTTCCAGATAGAGAAGGTGATGATGGAAAAGGAGGATGTTGAAAGTAAGGTGGCTCAAGAGAAAGAAGAAATATACAAACTAAAGAAGGAGATCAAATAGCTGAAGGATGAAAAAGTGACGTTATCTTAACGGTTGGAGGCTGTAAGAGTGAAAACTCTAAAGATGACAAGAGAGCTGCGAAGTTACATACATCAGTTGGATGAGGAGAATGATGCATTGTGAATAAAAAGATTTCATTATCATTTATTACTGTAAAATTTGTAGTAATAAGAGATAATACACAAGTAAGAGCCTTTATTATAAATAAAATAGATCAATTACCGGAATTAAACAAAAGAAGATATTGGCAATCTTTTTTAAGGCTCTGATACCCATAGAATATGCTATTAACATCTTCTCCGCGAGTAGTTCTTTATTTAGGGTGTTAAACCTTCAATTATTTCCAACCCCTGAAAAGGGCATGATCGATGATTTGATGAAAATAATTGAAGGGTTTAACATCCTTAATAAAGAATTACGAGCTGAGAAGATTGTGACAATGGATGAGGCCGAAATGGTAAATTGGCCGATAGAGAGGGTGATGATGAAAAATGAGGATGTTGAAAGTAAGCTGGCTCAAGAGAAAGTAAAAATAGACAAACTAAACGAGGAGATCAAATAGTTGAAGGATTAAAAAGTGACGTTAGCTTAACGGTTTGAGGCTATATGAGTGAAAGCTCTGAAGATGGCAATGGAGCTATGAAGTTACATATATCAGTTGGAGAGGCTATACGAGTGAAAGCTCTGAAGATGGTAAGGGAGCTATGAAGTTACATACATCAGTTGGAGGATGAAAATGAGGCATTGTGAATAAAAAGATTTCATTATCATTTAATACATTTATTACCTGTCAAATTTGTGGTAATAACAGATAATACTCAAGTAAGAGCCTTTATTATAAATAAATAGATCAATTATCAGAATTAAATAGAAGATGATACTGGCAATCTTTCTTTAAGGCTCTGATACCCCTGGAATTTGCTTTTAACATCTTCTCAGCTTGTAATTCTTTATTTAAGGTGTTAAACCCTTCAATTATTTAAATAAGTGTTTTCTAACAATGTTTTAGCTAATAAGAGCATGATCGAGGATTTGATGGAAATAATTGAAGGGTTTAACACCGTTAATAAAGAATTACTGGTTGAGAAGGCTATATATACACACATCCTCTTATTCTCCTCCCAAGCTTTCCTTTTTCTCTCACTATACTCTCCATTATCTCCGCCCGACGTCGAAATCCTCAAGCCCTAACGCCTTCGTATTCCGTCTTTTCTCTATTTCTGGTAAGCTTTTTTCACTTAGATCTACTTTTTTTGTTTTGTTTTTTGTTTTTTTTTTTGGTGCAAACTAATCTATTTTTACCGACGCCATTGCTGCTTCCTCGGATAGTGGTGGCTGCTGATGTTGCCTCCGTCGGCGGCGGCGGCAGCTTCTGCTGCCTCAGTCGGTGGCGGCGGCTACTGCTCCTTGGACAGCTGTTGAAATCAAGTAAATACACTTAAGATAACACTCTTAACTGCTGCAGATGATAAGGTCTTATTTATTGAATTGATTATGGACTGTTGTCATATCACAATGGAAGTTATTGATCTAATTATCCTCAAGCCTCTATATTTTTGTCCAAACGAAAAATTCTAGAAAAAATAGTTAGGATTGGCTAGTCTTATAACACCAGGTCAAACATAGGAAGTTGTGTTGGTATGGTAAGTCTATTGACCTTAGCAAGCCAAGAACTTGCTAGTATTTAGTTGATTTGCTGAGCCATATTCTTAGTTGATGAGTAGCTATTTCAACTTGTACAAATATTGGCTATTTCAACCACTATTTAGTTGATGACTAGCTATTTCAACTTGTACAAATATTGGTTATTTCAACCACTATTTAGTTGATGAGTAGCTATTTCAACTTGTACAAATATTGGCTATTCCAACCACTATTGTTCCATGTCCATTTCAACTTGATAGAATTGAATATTGGATAATGTTTGTTTCTAATATCTAATATGGCTATGAATGGACATGGAACAATAGTGGTTGCTACTTGCTAGGAAAACATTCTTAGCAAGGAAAATTGTGTACTCACACCCTTGTGACTTGTGAGTGTACCATTCTTGAAAATTGTTGTTTTCTTCACCTATTTGGCTGCTGCTGGCTCAGTCCAGTTTTAAAAAATAATAATAATTCAGTCCAAATTGTAACCACTGATTCAAATTTCAACAAAAAGGGTCTGTACTAAGCTAGCTGTAGCATAATTCTCCCAACTACTTTTTATTATCCTTTTTCTTCTTCCTACAAATTCATCCCTCTGCCCCCAAAAGCTTCTTGTTCATAATCTTTTTGTTATAATTGGATCTGATCCCTGAATTGATTGCAAAGGACTATGGCTTACCAACCCCCCGAAAACAAATCGGTCGAGGATTTGATGCAAATTATTGAAGGGTTTGACAACCTTAGTGTAGAATTACAGGCTGAGAAAACTGTTGCAGTGGACGAGGCAAAAATGGTGAAGGAGCAGAGAGAGAGAGAGAGAGAGAGCGATGATGGAGAAGGAGGACTTTGAAGGTAGGGTAGTTCAAGAGAAAAATAAAATAGAAAGTATGGTAGCTAAAGACAAAGAAGAAATTGATAAACTGGAGAAGGAGATCAAACAACTGAAGCATGACAATGTGGTGATGGATGAACGGGTGGACGTTGTAGGACTGAGAGCTCTGCAGGCCGCGAGGGAGCTAAAAAGTTATATACGTGAGTTGGAGGAGGAGAACTGGGCATTGAAGGAGGAGAACCGGGCATTGAAGGGGCATTGAGAGTTGGAATGATGAGGCATAGCTTATCCGGTTGGTTTCAATCTTGTTGCTTTTCAAGGAGTTGCAAGATGCAGCAATGTTAGTTAAATTTGTAGTCATTTTCACTGTGAACTTTTGTCAAATCGGTACTATTTGATGAATTGGATCCATGTTTTATTGATTTTGCTTTCTTTCAGCTAGTTTAACCCATTAGTAATATTGCTTTTGATTTAATGAGGATCATAAAAATAAAAAGTTAAAATACAATAAAATTTTAGTGATTGTATGAAAATGTCACAATTATTAATAAAACAATTTTAAAAATAAAATTATAATTTAGCGGTGGTGTGCTAATAACTAAATTTTTGTGACGGTTCAAAACCGTCGCTAAATGAAGTCAAAACCACCCGGAAATAATTGCAAACTAATTCCTACGGTTATTGAAACCCGCCGCTAAAACCTTAACAACACTATGTAATCACGGTTGAATAACTCCAATCACTTTGTATTGTTAACATGTTTTCAATGAGTTAGCTAGAAGACTTCAATCATTTCTTTTGAACATTTCACTGGTGCAATATAGAATACCAACTTCTTCACCTTTTCAAATTAATAACAGTTGAACAAACACGTTTTGCAACCAAAAAAATAATAATAATAAACAGTTGAACAAACATTCTCCAATATTTTAGACTTGAAAAAAAAAATTGACTTGAACATATATTTGATCAATTAAGAAATCCCCTTTATTTTATTTCTGTGTATCCTCCTCTCTTGACAAATAAAATGTCTAGCTACCTGCTAGCTAGATCTTGATTACTTTTCATACATCCAGGGTCAAACTCAAATTAAAGATTGTTTTTTTTTTTTTACTTGATCAAATGAAATAATATGATGAAGCAATATATAGATAATATGAAAAGAAAAAGAGCCATAGGACTCATAACCTCATATTTAAAGGACTCAAATCCCTTTCATTTAAAAAAAAAAAAAAAGTTTCTGGGTGGATTTTATTTATTTAATAATAATAATAATAATAATAATAATAATAATAATAATAATAATAATAATCAAAACCTAATTTATATTTTCATACAATTCCAAGTTAGAAGCCTTTTTTGACCAAATAAAAAAAAAAAATACATGTCTTTACCTACAACTTGAGTTTGAATGGGCCATTTCACTACTACGACTACCCTATAAATTGCACTAGGAAGATTATCTTATGCAATTGACTCAGATCAACTTAAATAAAAGAATGTTAGAGTCAAACTCAATCTAAAGGGTATTAGCATTAGAGTCAAACTCGATCTAAAGGTATTAACAATCAAACTTAAACCTTTTAATATAAATATTATGTTCCACCTACTCGATCGACTACTCCTTTTGGGCCAAAGTAGCCCCTTTTAATTGTATCAAGCAAGTAACCATATACTTACATGGTCAAATTGCATTGGCAAATTATGCCGTGGAATCGTGTCCACCTTGTAAGGTGGATACAGTTCCAAAATGTTGTGGTTTTGCACCATGTCAATTAAAAAAAAAACATCTTTCGCCATAAATAGCGTCTGTCTGTTCATAATTATTGAACTTTATGTTCATAATTATATAACTCTATGTTAATAACTTTTGAACTCCATATTCACAATTATTGAACTCTATATTCACACTTGCAGAACTCTATATTCATAATTTTTGAACTCTCATAATTACTGAACTCTATGTTCATAAGTTTTGAACTCCATATTCACAATTATTAAACTATATATTCATAATTATAGAATTCTATGTTCATAATTTTTGAACTCTATATTAATAATTCTTGAACTCTATATTCACAATTGTAGAACTTTATATTCACAGTTCACAATTTTTTATGCCGCTAAGTTGTTTTGACAATTTATTTATTTTAATAAAAATTATGATTGGTGGAGAAAAACGATGCCACTAATGACACGTTACTCCAAAATTGCCAAATAGCCTCTGGAACTGTGTCCAGCTTGCATTACAATTGCATTAAACACATTTAGATTGAATATCATCTTGTTTGACACAAAAATATGAGCAAATAAAACTTTTACACTAATGATAATTGCAACACAAGAGAAGCACTATAGCACTTTAAAATACCCAAAACATATATATTTCTTGATTTACATTGGTATTATTTATGCATGCTTAATAAAAGCTAAGATAAAATTGTGCATATCAAGCCCAGAGCAAATTACAAAATAACTATCTTATGTCCATGCGAGTTTAGTTCACTATTTCAGTAAGCAGTATTTTGAGAAAATAATAGCTACCTTATTAATGGCAAATAGGACATTGAACCAATCCATTTTCGTTGCACTCCCCACACCTTTCCTTCTTGTCCCCATTCACAATCTTACAACTTCCTCCACAATCCAAACACGGCACAAACCTTACTCCACCACACCCTTCACACCCCTGATTCCCCACACCCCTCTCAACTCGTGCCCAACTCAGTATCCTCCCGAGTCGACCCGCGTCGTTGAGACCCACCACCTCCTCCGCCCCGCCGACGTACCTCCCCTTCACGAACAGCCGCGGCACGCCGCCGAACCCCTCCCCGAGCAGCTCTCTCAGCTCGCCGCGGAACTCGCCGTGCAACGCCACGTCGCGCTCGTCGAACACCACGCGGTGGGACTCCAGGATGGCCCTTACGTTGTTGCAGTCCTCGAAGGTGCGGCGGACGCCGCCCAAGGAGGTTGTGTAGAGCACCACCGTGGTTTCCCCTCCCGGCGGGCATTTCTCCGGGAAGTCGCTAAGTGGGTCCCGCTTGATGAATGCGGCGGCGGGTTTTCCGTCTTTTTCCTTCTCCATTCTGTCGCGTACCAGGAATATGTTATCCTTTACTGACTTGAACCCTTCTGTCCGAGTCGAACCGGGCTGTGACTCGGTGGCCGGAGATTGGGATTTCTTTAACTCTACCTTCATGGACTCGGTTTTTGTCAGCCCCGCCGGTTTTGGCGTGAGTTTAGCGTCCAATTCTTCCACGGTATGAAACGAAGAGCTCTTTTTCGGCTTAGGCGGCGAGTGCTTTTTTTCCGCCGCCGCTGGCGGCGGAGTAACGGCGTCTTTGGTGTTCTGAACCGCCGGCGGAAGCCCAGTGGAGTTTAACGTGGGCTTGAGGTCTTCCAAGGCCTTGCTGACCTCATCCCAGGAGCGAGGAGCTTCTTCAATGGAGTTGAGCTTCTCAAGCAACGGCGGCGGGACGTGCGCCACCGCCTTTATCTTCTCCGCCTCCTTCTTTTTCTCATCATCATCATCGTCTTGCATGTCGCCGGCAGCCTTGCCATTCATCAGCCACGGCTCCTCCACGTCGTTGACATCGAACACGGCGAAACTGGACGGCGGCGGACGGTACACGTCGACGGTGGCCTTGATTCTCTTGGAAGAAGCGCACCCCATCTTGCCTTTTCTTGGTTTTCCGACGAGGCTTGTTAGTTAGTGTTTGAGTTTGGAGGATAGAGTAGATATGTCGTTTTTGGTTAGAATAATTTGGTATTATTTGGGCGAAGAGAATTTGGCAAGATTGTAGTTGTATGGTTCTTGAAACGACGCGTGGCTCTTCATTTTTGGTCTGCATTCATTGATTGGTCATCGGAAAGGATAAACCATAAATATAATGAAATTCAGTGTTCCAAGATTATTGCTTCATTTGATAAAAATTATTTTAATTTTATGCAAATCAATACAAGTTTTAAAATGCAATATTAATGAAAGATTTCTAATCAGTTTTGTAAAGTATTGCACCGCAATTACTATATAATTGCACTGTTATGGCTCTTAGACATGCGTGAAGGACCTTGCGGTGCAATTGTATTCGGGTGTGGTGCAATCTTTCACAAGTTTGTAATTCAAAGGATTGGTTCTCACCTGATTATGGACCAGTAACGAAATACTTTTTTTTTTATTCACAAAATAAATTTATAGTCATATTTAGTTGTATTTTTTGAAACTAATAAATAATGATGGTGGATAGATGCAATGTATAGGGTTGGCAGCTTAGCTTGTTGATAAATGTTCATGTCGATTACTTGATAGTTGATATACTGTACTTCATGATACGATCGATGAAAGAGATTATGATTTATGAATTGTTCAGAATGATTACATGATTATATCATTAAGGGTACGGTGCATTTAATTTAAGTTATGTAATATGGAGTATTACTTTAAGTATGATAATATTATATAACTTTACTTCATCAAGTTATATGATTATTTTATATTATAACTATGTAAGATTTAATTTGTAGGTAATGTTTACCTTCCAGCTAAGAGGCCACTACAGTTACGTACTCTGATTTATTCTTCCGACATCCTATTGAGCGGAAGTACATGTAAAGCCATAGGGCGAAGAAATTTTGTCTTTTGTAAAATGAAGTAATTCAAAATTTTTTTTATATAAAACTACAGGTGCATTCTACCATTGCTAAAATTGCACAATTAAAAAAGACTAAAAGCAATGCAAATTTCCCATTTCAAGCCAACATTAGATCAAGTAACAACTTTATAATTTTGTTTCACGTTAGTTAAAGAACGAAATTTTTAACCATAATTTGTTTATGTAGGATTGGACTTTGATACACTTGTGTGTTTAGAAAAGTTTGTTTTATAAAAATATGAAATTATAAATTGAATAATTTAGCTTTACACGCATAGTTTGCAAACTTTTATTTCCTTGCAACACATTTTTTTTTAAAAAAAAAATATATAGTAAATGATAATCCATAATTAAAATTTCACAATTATAACTTATTTATTTACAATTTATATAGCATTATAGCAATAACTCTATAAGCATTCCCAAAGAAAATACTCCTAGTATCTATACACATCATTTTGCAATCAAAATTTGGACAATGTAATGAGGATAAAGACAGTGGAAAATGAGAACCACAAAATTAAATATTTAGAAAAATGTTAGTGCCACAAACCACAATGTACATACGGATCAAATTTGGGTGGGACCCAATTAGCAAGAATGCAAATTTGAGTTATGGATTGATAATCGACATTTTTGGATTTGTGTGTAATATATATATATTGGTGGTTTTCCTTAATTCAGAAGATCTAACCACACAAATAATATATATGGACTCTAGCTCAACAATTAAATTACAATAAGTTAAGTCTATTGGTTAAGATAGAGGCTTTCTAGCTAATTAATCCTTAGTTAGGGACTAAATTTCTATTTAATCTGATTTAAGAAAAATTGTCAAATAAACTTTTAAGTAAGTAAGCGAATAGTCTAATTGTTAAAAAAGAAATCATCAATTCCGTTCAACTTGAGGGGGTGGGGGTGGGGGGTGGGGCCGAGGGTGGGGTTCAATTGAGTCTAAATGATACATACCACTAATTTTATTAGACTTTGACGTATATTTTTTTAAAAAAGATGATGATGATTTGACACGATATATTAGATGAATTGGACAAGTAAAAAAATATAAACACCCCTTAAAGATGACTATCCGGTTGTCTTCCCTAGCTATATTAAATGACAACCATGACTAAACAGCTTGGTTAGTGTGAGTGGTTGATACGGCAGCTACCGCAACTAGTGATACCGCAGGCAAAGGTGATTATGAGAATAGGGAAGAAGTGGTCATGCATGATGTTGAATCTCGCAAGTCAAAGCGCATGAAAAAGCCTCCAGCGCGATTCAACATCATGCATGACCACTTCTTCCCTATTCTCATAATCACCTTTGCCTGCGGTATCACTAGTTGCGGTAGCTACCGTGTCAACCACTCACACTAACCAACCCGAAAGTTGAATCAAGAGGCCCTTTTCAAGCAAGGGTAAACTCCCAGAATTAAAGATAGAAGAGAGTAGAGAAAATAAGACTTGAGTGTGAGATTTAAATATACAAAGCATAATCTACGAGAAACTTAACTCGTAGCAGCGGAAGCATTGTAGATCTCCAGCCATGGTTGATATCATGTTGTGTTGCCTCTTGAACGGTAGATCTGCAGAATAGGGTTAGCCGTTTTGTCTCATACTTAACTCAGAACCCTAGATGGTGTACTGGTATTTTCTGAGCAGTATGAGTACCATATAATATTCATGTATCTTGTATCCCATCAATACAAGCTTTATATAGGCACATTGGTGGATATAAGACTTAAACCTAAAGGTCCAACCCAACCAATTACTTAATGGGCCTAGTCCACTTGCACCACATAAGTAAGACCCATAATATATAATATATATTATACGGGAAAGTCTTACAGTCTCCCACTTGGTGCAAGTAATAGCACAATTCGCATTAAAGAACAAAACACACGAATCATAGTAATATGTCCTCTACTGAATAAGTGAGTAATATCTCCTATGATCACATGCATATTTGATTCCCCAACTTGAATCCTTTATGAACAAACCCAATGTTTATTCTTGGTACCTGAAGGGATGTTTCTCAAAATAAAATGTATATGCGCAACTTAAGAGAGAAAATCATCCAAATTGTACAAAAGAGTACATTGTATGATCTCTAATATCCTTAAAAGCATGCCTTAAGTAGAGATCTCTTAATTAGCATATGCTAACTATATATTCCATAACTTCTTTATAAGTTAACATAAGTACTACCTCTAACGGCTAAGAGCTTGGAGTTGACACGTCTGTCACTCCCACTCATCAAAATAGCCAAAAGATAGTCAAGTCACAGAAGCATTCCAATAACTTAGACAATAAACCAAAACTCTAAGTACATAAATTTGGAATCTTAAACATACACCATAACTTCCCAAATAATCTTTAAGGTCCACCTCAAAATGAACTGAACATTATGAGTCTTACTTTTATGTTTCTCAAAATTGTCTTGAGCCTTACAAACCAAAATGGCCCAGGATCAATTTTGAAGAAACTAAAGACTATTAAATGCGTGCTGAAGAATTTATTACTTAACAGTGCACCACAAGTTATATGTTTTGTTCTAATAAACTCCTCAATATTGTTACAACATTTTTCATAAATATGTTGCTAAACCAATATGAATTTATATGAATAAATACAATATTAATACTTGTGGAATCTTTTGGACTTATTGTTTTACATACAATCCAATACGGGATGCATGAAGTCAATTAAATCCAAAATTTTTAATGGAGTATCTTAATGATCTTTTTCTAAATGATCACTCCCACTGATTATGGAGTATCTTAATGATCTTTTTCTAAATGATCACTCCCACTGATTAAGATATTCTTTAGCAAAATTAATGATATACGTACTCGTAATTGATTTGACCAACTAACAAATGAAGACATAATTCCCCACCATTAGTTGGACATACTAAATAATCAATTTTTGGTTCCAATTAAATTCCAACTAAATAATGAAGATATTAATTCCCCACCATTAGTTGGACATACTAAAATAATAAAACACACCTTCCAAAACCAAGTTAGAATTTGGCTCAAAAGGTACATTTTAGTCTTGGAATCCAAAAGAGGTATATCACATCACATAACTTACTATAGTTGATCCAAATAACCAAGTAAGCTTAGTGAAACAATTAATAAGAGTGGCTAAATTTTAGGAAGTGACTGAATACATGTTTTGCCAATGCAAACCATGAAACTTAGAATTATAAATAAACTAAATTTATAAATTCTAAGAAATTGTAATAAAATTATTATCTAGTGGGTTGAGGAATTTATTGACATAAAACTTGTCTGTGGGCTAAAGTTTTAATTCTATTAAATCCAACTAAACCCTTATGATAATATTTTATCTCAATTACTAAATAGACAGAAGAATCTAGTGACATAAAACTTGCCTGTGGGCTAAAGTTTTACTCAATTAGATCCAACTGAAATTTTATGATGAAACAATTATCAAATAAGTTGAAGAATCAAGTGACATAAAACTTGTCTGTAGGCTAAAGTTTTACTCAATAAGATTCATTACAACTATTATGATAAAAACTTAAGAAATCATGTTCCTTTCCTTAATCCCTGTGGGTAAATTAAGAAATATGATCTAAAGTTTACATCATAAAATTAAACTTTATAATAGAGATGGGAATTATTTACAAATAACCATAAAGTAAATAAAATTGATTTATTTCTATCATCGCCGATAAAACTACTAAACTACATTCCGATACATAATTGCCTGTGGGCTAAATTATGACTGTAGTCCAGTATTTCATCCTGATTAACTATACAAATATAACAAAATTGCCTGTGGGCTAAATTCCATCATATTACATACAATTAATCACAAATGATATGTCCAAAACTGTATGTGATCAAGATAAACTGCTTAATATATAATTTTAACTAATTAAGGATGCTGTGGCTACTCCCCAACTCATTAAAATGATAAGATCACTAGACAATTATCATTGCCAATCTTTATGTAATTTAAACCATAGTCAATTTTTAGTAAATTAAAAATGCTGCATGTGGCTGCTCTTTAATTAATCTAAAATTGTAATCACTTGGCAAAAGGGGAATTTAAAGCCTAACAAAGAAATTAAACCAACACATGATAGATAATTATTAGGTATACTCCCAGGAAAGTTGGTCGAGACGAAGCTCGGTTAAATACCAACTCCTTAGACAGAGTAGCGTCGCAAGGGGACTAGTAGCAACAAGGCTTTTAAGCCAGGGCCATAGAACTAGTATTCCTCCCCAAGAAACTTCCCTAAGTCATGTGTTCTCATATTGGAAGTAAAATCGTTTGGAAGATCTATGAGATTGTAGATTCACCTACGGATAAGGCTTTAAATTGATGAACTAAATTAACGGACTAAACGTGCTTAAATTCAGGCACTACCGCAACTAAAGTTTATGCATTAGTCCAACTTAAATAGGAACTAATATAATTCCATCCTAAATTTATGCATTGCTAAAGGCATATTATTTTTTTTTTTTTTGCATAATTTAAAACAAAATATTATGCTTAGGACAAATATGCATAAAAATAAACATTAAACTCATATCTTCCAGACAAATTGCATGACCTAAAGCAATTTACAATATGAGATTTCAATAATTTGAAATTTTAAACTGTAAACCCATGAAAAAATGTTTTAATGCATAAAGATCAAATTTATGAGAAATAACTGAATTCACAAATTATAACAATAACAAACCAAAAGTATATGTTATCATTTGTAAATCAAAATCTCACAAACCCTAATTGCATAATTAAACTTAATATTATGCACTTAATGTGATCAAATGCATAAAACAATCTAAATAGTATGAAATCACACCAAATATTAATTTATTCATACTTAATCAAATATGGGCAAAAACATTAATCATAATTCAAAGACTGAATGAATTATGGAATAGATGTACAGCAATGGCAATAGTCAGTTGCCTTAACAAAAAAATTTCTGAAGCATTGCCACATAAACATAATTGGAAACAATTTAGGATTCATAAATAAACCATAATAATAATGTTATCATTAAAATATTAATGGTAATAAATAACCTTATAATCACCATTAATATTTGGTAATAACAACCAAAGTATGGTAATATACCTTCTTTAATATTTCCATTTTTCTTAAGGAAATAAAATGTGGCAATTTCAAAAAAATTATAGCAATCAAACTATAATTATAGCACTAATTGATAAAAACTTAATGACTAACCTTAATAATGCAAACCGCATCTCCCATAGTGCTAGAATTCTCTCATCTTCACCGTCAGTAACCTCAATGCAACGTCCAATTGTACGTAACAATAACCACCAAATAGGTAATCTTTCCAAACATAATAGATTACCAAGAAATAATAATTACTATGAAAGGTAATAAACGAGATTAGCCCCTAAACTTAATAATAGTAATTAATAATGCCAAATATAACTTAATAAATGGCAAAACCGCAAAACCATAATTAAGGGGATACTGAATGTCAATCTCATATTACCACATAATAATTAACCAAGACTATAATGTCTTTCAGGGAGACTGAAATTATGGTAATAATCAAATTACCATTGTAAAGGCAATATACCAATTATATTGCTTACTATATCATTAAAGGAATTAATATTATTATTAAGGCCCTGAAAACTATTTGATAGATTAAAATATATATAATCAACTTAAACAAAAGTTATAATTCTTAATGGCCAAAATAACAATTATAATCCTTAAATTCTTAATGGCTCATAAATAGACCCAATATAATAATTATAGCACTTAATCACTCAAATTAGACTCATAAACTCAATGGTCCAAGTGAGTTGTGACATGGATATAAAATGGTCTAGTACTGAAATATATCCAAACTTAATAATTAATATTATTACCAACCAAGAATACCATTAACATAATATGGTAGTTAGTAATAATTAAGACTTAGTGAACATGTTATGCATAATAATCAATATTATTACCATAATAAACATGTTATAAGTCAAAATAAAATAGCTATAATTATTATTAAAATATCAATCAAAAATGGTGGGATCCAAACTTAATGACCCAAGATAGGTCCCAAAAAACTTGTTCAAAATAAGTTTTAAAGCCCTAAGTCAGAAATAGGACTAAAATATGCTCAGAATTAAATGAGAAACCAAACAAGCTGTCTTAACAGACCATAATGTCAAATATTGACCTAAGGATCCTAAAAATTGAATGACATTTAATATAGAGACTATGAGTTGATAATATTTTAATCCAACTTTAATGCATGCTTTTATGAATGTACAATTATAATAAAATAATTTATGAATATACGTAGCATGCTTGAATTTTTACATATTAATATATATTAACTCATGAATATCCTAAACAAATTGCAATACTTCAGGCAATTTAATATACACTTTAATATTAAATTAAAATTCACATAGAAACTTTAAATCTTAATATTTTCCCATAATTGAATGATAATTTAATTATGAATTCAATGTCAAAATTAAGAAAACTAAAGGGCATCATCCTAAAAACAAGCAATTACCATATTTTTACCATTTGTCAAAATAATATAATATACCATATTAAATTAGGTAATATAAATATGGTAATAATTAAACCACATAATTACCATTTACCAAAATTAATATGTAATATTAATTAAATAAGGCAACTAAATATGATAAAAAACTAAAAATAAAGGTATATTGCAATTTTGAAAAAGGAAATGTACCAGTAGTACTCATCCGTTTTCTTCCTGGAATGCTGCATTTCGTCGGACCATCACCATCCACGGAAGACACCGCCTGAAGGAGGACACCGTCGCCGACCTTAATAGCAGCGCGCAGATGGAGCAGCCGCAGCCCGGAGCCAACGTCACCTGAAGCAGGACGTCGCCGGAAAACTAGCGAAGAAGCAGGGAAGCCACCGGACGAACAAACTGACCGGTGATTTCTCCATCGATGCCGTACGTGGCTTAGGCGAAGAAGTTGCCACCCCACAGCGTCCCACGGCGTTGCTGCTACGACGCCACTGGAGTCTGAAGCCGCCGTCGTCTGCAAATCGCAAAGCCGTAGCTTGCTGCCGGTCACCGTCTACTGCATCCATTACCCATTCTCCGGAAAACCAGTGACTTTATTCCTCCTCATGTAGCCGAGAAATCAATGGCTAAATTTTCTTTATGATTGAGAGTCGGTCTCCCACCAACAGCGCCCCATGGTGCAGCACTCGTAATTCCGGTCAGGCAACAACCATAAAATCATCAATAAATGGGATCAGCATGAAATTTTTGTGAAGGGAAGAATGAAATTTCATACAACGTATATCTCATTGAGCCAAACAAATGTTTTCAAAAAAAAATATTTTATTAATGCTAAAAATAATAATTTTCAGCAGTCCAAATATTCATATACAAAAACTTAATGTATATGAAAATAAATTGATATTGTTTTAGGCACAACAATCAACCAGACAGAGATTAATAAAGGCTCTTGATACCAAATGTGAGATTTAAATATACAAAGCATAATCTACGAGAAACTTAACTCGTAGCAGCGGAAGCGGAAGCATTGTAGATCTCCAGCCATGGTTGATATCATGTTGTGTTGCCTCTTGAACGGTAGATCTGCAGAATAGGGTTAGCCGTTTTGTCTCATACTTAACTCAGAACCCTAGATGGTGTACTGTATTTTCTGAGCAGTATGAGTACCATATAATATTCATGTATCTTGTATCCCATCAATACAAGCTTTATATAGGCACATTGGTGGATATAAGACTTAAACCTAAAGGTCCAACCCAACCAATTACTTAATGGGCCTAGTCCACTTGCACCACATAAGTAAGACCCATAATATATAATATATATTATACGGGAAAGTCTTACATTGAGAAGATATATTATATTCGTTCCCTGAGATCATATCTCATACAGATATAAATACTACAGTATGGTAATGAAAATGCTACTTTCTAGGAAAGCACGTAAATGTACGTTAACATAACAATAAAAGCGAATAATAATGAAAAGAACAATTCAATGCATCACATAATCCTGAAATCGCGCTGGAGGCTTTTTCATGCGCTTTGACTTGCGAGATTCAACATCATGCATGACCACTTCTTCCCTATTCTCATAATCACCTTTGCCTGCGGTATCACTAGTTGCGGTAGCTGCCGTATCACTACCCCCTGCCTCAGAAAACACCTTGTCCTCAAGGTGGTAATTTGGAAACATTGCAGTCAGCTTGTTAACAGCAATCCAGGCCACATCATCTTGCGAACTGCCCAGCCAATGAACCAAAGCTTGAGTTTCCAATTGTCCATGACGGAAAACTTGACGCGTCCCACATATTGTACATGGAGGATTAGATGAATCCACCGGAAAATCAATTGGTAAGGCGAAGGAAGAGGTAATGTCAGGCCCTTTATACGGTCTTAACAAGGAAACATGGAAAACGGGATGAATATGAGACCCCGGTGGTAGCTCCAAACGATAAGCAACCGGTCCAAGTCGCTCCAACATTTTGAAAGGCCCAAAATAACGCTTGGACAATTTGTGAGAAAGGCGTTTAGCAACATAATTCTGTTGAAATGGCTGCAATTTTAAGAGGACCAAATCATTAACATTATACACAACCTCACGACGATGTTTATTCGCCTTCTAAGCCATGCGATTGCGAGCACTACGCAAAGATTCCTTCAACAAACGGAGGATGGATTCTCGTTCGGTGAGAAGAGAATCTAAAGCTTGGATATCTGTAGAGTTAGGTGCATAACGAGGGATCACCGGAGGAAGACATCCATAAAGAGCTTGAAACGGAGTCATCCGAATGCTTTCATTAAAGTTGGTGTTGTAGCAAAATTCTGCCCAGCTCAAAAAATCAAACCACGAGGTAGGTTTGTCCATAGCGAAAGCTCGCAGATATTGTTCCAGACCCCTGTTCACCACTTCTGACTGTCCATCCGTTTGGGGATGATGAGCGGTGCTATGCTTTAATTTGGATCCGCTAAGCTCAAAGAGTTTTCCCCAGAATTTGCTCATAAACAAAGGATCCCTATCTGAGATAATAATGCTGGGAAAGCCATGTAATTTGACAACGACATCAACAAATAATTGGGCAACACGAATTGCATTGAAGTGAGCCGGAAGAGCACCAAAGTGAGCATACTTGGTGAGCCTATCGACAACCACCATGACAGCCGAAAATCCTCGAGATGTTGGTAATCCCACGATAAAGTCCATGGTAAGTTCATTCCATACCTGTTCTAGAATAGGCAGAGGTTGGAGGAGCCCTGCAGGTGCCTTGGTGAGGTATTTCGTTTGCTGGCAGATGAGGCAAGATGAGACATAATCTTCCACAGTTTTTCGCATGTTTGGCCAATAAAAAGAGCAGGCAATTTTACCAGTGTGCGTTTGATTCCCGCATGTCCTGTCATCCGTGAGCAATGAAACTCATGGAGCAAGTCAGAAATTAGAGATGATTTCGGGCTAAGATAATAACGGTGCTTATAAAATAAAACACCATTTTTTCGTTCAAAATCAGCAGAAAGGCATCCGCTATCAAACTTGTTCTGTAAATCACGTAGATCTTCCAAACTATCATTTTCCTGCTATAATATGGCCAAAAAATCTGGAATTGCTATACTAGCCATCATCAGGAGTACTGGTATCTCAGAAACTCTAGACAGGGCGTCCGCAACAGAATTGTCCTTGCCTGGTTTGTACTCAATTTGAAAATCAAAACCCAATAACTTGTGGATGTATTTATGTTGCTCTGGGGTTAAGATTGTTTAATGAAACAAGTCTTTAAGGCTCTTGTGATCAGTTCGGATGGTGAAAGAAGTACCCAAAAGATATTGTCGCCATTTGAGCACGGCTTCTGTCATAACATGAAGCTCCCTAATATAAGCAGAAGCGGTTTGCATTCGAGGGCCAATCATTTTGCTGAAATAGGCAAGGGGGTGACCATGCTGCATGAGGACCGCCCCGATACCGATTTCCGAGGCATCAGTTTCAAGCACAAAAAGTTGCTCAAAATCTGGTAAACTCAAAACCGGGGCTTCAGACAATACAGTCTTGAGATGACAGAAAGCTAGTTCAGCCTCATTGGACCAGGAAAAATTATCCTTGCGTAATAAATCAGTAAGGGGTGCCGCAATAGTAGCATACCCCTTGATAAATCGCCGATAATATCCTGCGAGTCCCAAGAACCCCCGTAGTTGACGCAAAGTCTCCGGGATAGGCCATGAAGTGATAGCAGCAATTTTGTTGGGATCCACTTAGACGCCGCCTTCAGTGATAATATGCCCAAGATATTCAACTGAGTGCTGGCAAAAATTACATTTGGAGAATTTCAAATAAAATTCATGATGGAGTAGGCTAGATAAAACCTGTTGTGGGTGTCCAAGGTGTTCGCTGAGCGTCTTGCTGTAGATCAAGATGTCGTCAAAAAATACTGTAACAAACTTGCGCAGGAATGGCGCTAGAATGGTGTTCATAGCTGCTTGGAAAGTGGACGGTGCGTTAGTCAAACCAAAAGGCATGACTAAGAACTCATAGTGTCCCTCGTGCGTTCTAAAAGCCGTCTTGTAAACATCATGCGGAGTGACGCGGATTAGGTGATATCCTGCACGTAAGTCCAATTTGGTGAAAATCGTAGCTCTGCCTAACTCATCAAATAGTTCATCAGCCGTAGGAATGGGGAAATTGTCCCGAACTGTTACTGCATTCAATGCTCGGTAGTCAACACAGAATCTATACGTGCCATCCTTCTTTCGAATTAGCAAAATAGGCGAGGAAAAAGGACTCTGACTTGGGCGAATAATACCCTGTTCTAACATTTCATGCACTAACTTCTCCATCTCATTCTTTTGACAATGTGGGTATCGGTAAGGGCGAACATTGATGGGGTTAGTACCGGGTAAGAGGTGGATTTGATGGTCAAATTGGCGCTTAGGAGGTAAGGTTGTAGGCGGAACAAACAAAAGGGAGAATTCTTGTAGGAGAGAGCGAAAGGGATCAGGAAGGTTAGTAGGTATGCTTAAAGTAGGTGGATTTTCTGGGGCCGCAGGGACTGTATTATTTTCTGGAGTAAGTTGATAGAGAGCAAATACGCAATCCACCTGTTGTGAGTCAACCAAGGCCTCTAACCGAGAAAAAGAAATCGGTTGGGGTTCAAATGATGTCTCGCCTTTTAACGTGACCATGGTGTTATTGTATTTGAACTTCATGGTCAACTTTGCATAATCATGTGCCACTGTTCCTAGACTCTGCAACCAAAGAATTCCCAGAACTACGTCGGGACCAGCAATAGGGAGAACATGCAGATCAATCTGAAATGTAGTCCCCTGCAAAACAATTGTAACAGTTGGACAATAGTGCCGGCCCAACAGAGTATCACCATCGCCAATATAAACTTGAAAGGGCTTAATGGGTTGAATGGGTAGTTGAAGCATCTCAACGGTAGAGAGTTTAATGAAGTTATGGGTGCTTCCACTATCAATCAACACCAAGCATTTTTGTCTGTTGATATCTCCCCATAATCGTAAAGAGCGTGGGTTACCTTGGCCAGCCAATGTGTTCAATGTCGAGATATCACCGGTAATTTTCTCATCTGCAAGAGATTCCTCAAGAGCGATGTCAGACTCCCCGGGATCATTTCCATCCTCACCGCCATCATCTGCTCTAATCAATAAATGCAGGCTTCTCCTACACTTATGGACAGGAGAATATTTTTTATCACAGTAAAAGCAAAGGCCCTTTTCTCTCCGAATCTGGACCTCGGCTGCACTCATTCGACGAATCGGAATAGTAGAAGCTGCAGCACCTTTGTTAGCTGGAGAAGGAGTTGGCAGAAGCCCTTTGGACGAAGAGAGTTGAGTTACGGACACCTGGCCAACGTTACCCGCCGGACTATCACGTACGGGGAAGGTGGTTTTATAATTCCAACCTCTGTTAGTTGGGCGGCTATCACGTACGATCTCCTCATGTCTCACTTTGAATGCTTTGGCTAATTTGAATGCTTCCAAGAGTGATTGGGGCTTTGCAATTAACATCTCTCGGCGCAAGTTCGGCTTCAACCCACCAACGAAAAAAGAAACTAATAAAGGTTCTTGGATTCCAGTTACCTTGTTCATGAGTTTTTCAAACTCCATTTGGAATTCTGCTATAGACCCTTTCTGAGTCAATTTGGCCACGTCAGCTTGATAATCTTCAAAATGGTGTGTTCCGAATCGGTGTTGTACTTTCTCCAAGAAGTCATGCCAACCAAATATTAAGTTGTTCCTTCGTGTCCAGCGATACCACTCGGACGCTTCTCGTTCTAGACTGAACCCGGCTATCTGTAGGCGTTGGTCCTCTGGAACTTTGTGAAAGTCAAAGTACTCTTGGATGTTAAATATCCACTGGTGGGGGTCTTCTCCATTGAATTTAGGAATATCTAACTTCATAGTATGTAGACGGGGAGCTGGAGGCCCGGTTGCAGCAATCTCATTCCTTACCACCCGTGTTGTTTGGTTAGCTTCGTCGGGAGGCCGTCCGTGATTCATGGATGGTTGGGCAGGAGGTGAGCCAACTCCAGCGGTAACTTGGAGTCGTGCCTCCATGGCGGCAGCCAATGAATTAATTTGCTCTCCTATTTGCCCTTGTAACCTGGCTTCCTGCGTGGCCATCTGCTCACTAAGCTGGGTTTGGAGGTTTTCAAACATTTTTTGTAGAGTCTGAAAATCTAATTGGGTGTCTGCTTTGTCTCACATGTTAAAGATGAGGTTTGTGAATTAAGAGTCTGTTGGTTTTTTTCAATGCTTTGGCGATTAAGGGTGACTCTCAATGAAAGCACCAGTGATACAACCCGAAAGTTGAATCAAGAGGCCCTTTTCGAGCAAGGGTAAACTCCCAGAATTAAAGATAGAAGAGAGTAGAGAAAATAAAACTTGAGAAGATATATTATATTCGTTCCCTGAGATCATATCTCATACAGATATAAATACTACAGTATGGTAATGAAAATGCTACTTTCTAGGAAAGTACGTAAATGTACATTAACATAACAATAAAAGCGAATAATAATGAAAAGAACAATTCAATGCATCACATAATCCTGAAATCGCGCTGGAGGCTTTTTCATGCGCTTTGACTTGCGAGATTCAACATCATGCATGACCACTTCTTCCCTATTCTCATAATCACCTTTGCCTGCGGTATCACTACTTGCAGTAGCTGCCGTATCATTGGTCATGCATTTTTATCCCTCAAGAGATGCCAGGAGTTCAAATAACCAATATGGTCAGCATTTGATCTCTTAATTGGGGCTACCCGGTACAAACGGGGTTTAGTATGAGACCTAAAAAAAAAAATGACAATCATGACTCTTCTTTTCTAAATTCTTTAAAACATTGAAAGCTTATTAGATGTAGATATGTGCGGCGATTGTGTATTTTTATTTTTTAAAAATTTGTTTAATTTTTTTTTTTTATTTTTTAAGAATTGATAATTATAAATTATTTAATACTTTAATAGTTAATACAAAAAATTAAATACTAAACTAAAAACATCTACCAGGACTATGTGGTCCAATGGTACCCGGGATGGACTTCCATTTGGAAGATTGTGAGTTCGAGCCTCAGTGGCGCAGATACTATATTGTAATAGAGCTAGTAGCATTTAAAAAAAAAAAAAAAACAAACAAAAAACATCTAGAGTTTGAAGAATTTATGATTATTTTGTTCAAAACGATGTCATTTTGAGTGAAATAACTCATTTAAAAAAGAAGGAAATAATAACTAATCGGCCGACTAGGCGACCTAGTCGGTCTCTATGCGGCCTATTTGGTGCCTATGAGGCCTAGGCCACGCTTAGGCGGCCTAATCGACCGCCTAGCCAGTCAGTCACCTAGATCACCGATTAATTAGTGCCTATGTGAGATTTTTACAACACTGATATATATTTTTAAATTTTTGAATTAAAATAAAAATATATAACCGCATACATAATAATTTACTTATTAAAATATCTATTTTTACTGTTCAGGTCGAGTTGGCCCAACCCACAATTTAATCGAAAGAAGAATAGCTTGATTTGAAAAAAAAAAAAAAAAAAAATGGGCCAATAGTAAACTGGCCCAAACCCACTTTTATAATTTATTAACAACAATCATGTAGAAGTATCAAATGTTCATAATATAAAACATAAAATACATTTAATAAATATAACATAAATTTTCATTTAATAAGTTTTGGTTTATATGTGTGTAGAAAACGCAACATGTTAGGTTCATGAAATAGTTAAAATTAATTAGCATTTTTAAAAATAGGCTTATTCTAACAAGAATTGTACTTCTAACGTTCAGACATGAAATAAAGTCATGCTCTATGCACTTGCTCTATAATACAATTTTTGATGTTTATTTATTTAGCGAACCAAATAATGGAATCCTGATCCTATTATATTCTTTATGAAATATGATTTTTGTTCCTTTAATAAATTTCATTTCAGGAACCAAACATAATGTAAATGTTTGTAGTAATTATTAATTCTTATTGTTCATAGAGAATTCAAACTTTTGTCTACGTATGTATACATTATATAAGTTATAACACGTTCATATGAACAAGTCCAAAAACATTGTCACACAAGGCACTATAGGTACCAACAAATGATATGCTCATATTCTATATCTCTATTCTACTTTATACCTTGAGGATAAATTAATTTTTTGAAAACAAGGAGAGTCTTGCACCATGACAATAAAAAATTGTAAAGCAATTAAATTATGAAGAATAATTACCTAGTATAATCAAAATAACTTTGATAGCTTAGTTATTACAAAAAATGGTATAATTATATATAAATAGCTCTATTCTATGTGACTATGTGACCATGAATAACTAGAGAAATACTAATATTGTTAATTTTATTATTTCTTCGTTATTTTTCTAGAGCTTTCACGATATATATGAACCTTTGGAAACGTACATGCTCAAAACTCAAAAGTACATATCCATTGCGATTGTAATAGGGTTGTAACAAAATCTTAACTAAAGTCTCATGTTAAATTTTAATTGAGAGGATACAAATCTTGGTAACTCAGCTGAACACTCAATTTGCGAGATTGCTCTCACACTGCCGCTGACCTTTGCTTTCCTCACTTTGAGATATTATTCTCACATTGTTGCTGGTGAGACTCAATCCCTGGTCATTTTTTCCAAACTTCATTCATGTGACGAACTGAGCTGCCTATGCGGACAATAATAGAATTATTATTGGACTTAGTAATAGTAAGTATTAGGTTTAATAGTTTGTTGATTCGTTGTAGAATTGTACTTATAAATTGTACAAATTAAATAGAGACAAAAATAATTAGTGCTTAACTGCTTATTGTTTCAATTTAACAAATTCTAAAGTTAAAAAAAAAAAAAATGGTAATTGGACTTTCATTTGTTTAAATTAGCTTTAACATTCAAATGTTTTCTAAACACAAATACTTTGAACCAACCAAACAATAAAATGAGAATTATATTTTATTCTTTATTTAGTAATATTTTTGTCCTGTCAAATTTCATTTATGTGGTTGGGCAAACTTGGACTTATGGACAACAACATGGTGTTATTATTTTAGCTAGCATTTAATATAGTGGTATGTATGTAGTCATATACATCATCCATTGTCTACATCTGTTTTATATTGTAAAATTAGTCACGAAAACTTTAATTGGAAACTTGTAATATTATAGGGAGAAATATAACTAATATCCACCACATCTATAGAGAGTGGGTGTGAGTTTTGTGAAGTTTCGTTGGCGTGACTTATAGGAAAACTAATATTGGGAAGTTTGAGGATGGTTGATTGGATAATAAAATGGACAATTGAATTTTTAAATTTTTTTTTGATAAGGGAGATCTACAATCATTAATCGAGAGTCTGCACTAAATAAATTTTGTTGATATATATAATAGTCATCAAACCACACACGATAGGCTATACCAAAAGAATGTTGGCAAGAATAAAACTCGTGACATTCATCATGTTCTACCCACAGTAATGTGACATTTATTTTTTAAAATATTATTTTAATTATATTTGGTGCACAACTTTAGTATTTTGCTACATTTGGTCATTCCAATTTCCAACCAAATCTCCAATAGAAAACCATCTGAATGTGTTAAAGTTTTAGTTTGAAACCATAATTTTTTGACCAAAAATGTTGAGAATATGAGATGTTCAAACAAGTTTAAATTAGAAGTGATTTGCGTAATTTCATTTACAAGCAAATTGTATTATGGGCCACGGTCTATATTATTATGCAAATCATTAAAAATGTTTATTTTTAGATAATATATATCAAATAATGAATCTTTATTATATTACAAATAAATATTCAATATACTAAAAATAAATTTTATAGTAGTGATTTATCTTACAAGGTGGACCGTAGTCAACGGTATAATGATTGTTTCATCTACACCCATGAATAAAACTTTTAACAAGCTATAAATCATTTTTACCTTCTTTTTTCATCTCAATTTGAAGAAAAAACAGGAAGGACAGATTTAGGAATATATATGTTTAGCAAGTACACATAGTCTAACGTTAGTGCCTAATCACGTACGATGGCCGTCCACTAATTTGTTTACACCTGCTTTTTTACAAAAGTATTATTAGTGGCCGTTGAACAAGTTACATCATATTATTTTAAAAATTTCACACCATCCAAGGATTTTTTTTTTTTTAAACAATTCAATCATGTCATTTTGTGTCTAATTCGGATAATAAGATTTAACTAAAATCAGTTACTTGCCAAGGCCTTACAATCTAATGGCACCAAGGTTGAACTCCCATATAGGAGGTCATGGGTTTGAGTCTCAGTGGAGATGGCTCTTTTCGACCGATGCCAATAGTGCTAGGTTTTGAAGAGTCAGTTAATATTCGCCTTTCTCACCAAAAAAAATGGTATAAAATTTATATATATTTAGTAACTATATAAGAACTACTAATAAATACAAATTCGCCTTGGGCGGTGCCTTTCTCACAAAAAAAATGGTATAAAATTAATATATATTTAGTAACTATATGAGAACTACTAATAAATACAAAGTGTCTAATTTAAAATTTTAAAAAAAATTATTAAAGAAAATAAGCGAAAAAATAAGATTGCTTTGACAAAAAATAAATATAAACATAACTTGTTAAAATTAGATAAAGGAATTATGCCGCTTGACCATAAGGTCTTTGGCGCATTTTAATGATAATCTTTAACATTTTAATACGCACATTACTAAAGTGATGTGTTGAAGACTTCTTATGCATAGAAGTATATATGCAGTGAGAAATTTGGAATCACGTAAGCAACTCAAGATTTACTTGTTCAATGGACCTTGAAATAGTTTTAGAGCATCCTCAATAGTGAGGTTTTTGGTGTGAGTTTTGAAAAATTTTTGTAGGTGTGATTTGGAAAGAGAAAATGTGGTAGGAGGTTAAAAAAAAAACAAAAACAAAAAAAAAACAAAAAATGAAAAGTCAACAAAACAAAAAATAAAAAAATAAAAGGAAGCTGTCTGACGCACCAGCCGGGCGTGTGCAGTTCACGCGTCGGCCTGGCGATGTGTTGCGCAGCACTCACGTGCTGCGCGACTGCTCTTTAATTCAAGTGGGACCCACAGTCTGATAAGAACCCCGTTATTGCAGGGAGAACTTTTAGTTTCTCTCTCCTCACCTTCTCTCTTCCAATTAAGCAAAATTTGCCTAAAAAAACTGCGTATAATCTCTTAATGGGGATGCCCTTATGAGGTTTAGGAAAGTGATATATGTACTCCCATGGAGTATAAACTCCCGCCACGCGTACCAATAAATTCAAGAGAATGAAGAAAAATAGTGGCGGCTCACTTTGTTATTTAAACCAATCAAATAATGACACTTCAACAAGGAGTACAAAATGAAGTAGAAAGTGGGAGTATATGTAATATTACTCTAAGGTTTAAGATATACTATCATGAAATTATAAAATTTTAATTATTAAAAAATAAAAGGTGATGTGAATATATAACCTTAACTACATGCATTTTAACGTTAATTTTAGTTGGGGGAGACAAGGAATCCTGACTAATTCTGAAAAAAAAAAAAAAAAAAAAAAAAAAAAAAAAAAAAAAACTGACAATAAAAACCAAATGCATTTTAAATATGAAAAAGATGAATCCATAGATTCAAAGTTCAAACCCCCTAGTACAAATTGCCATGTTCCTCCAAACCTAAATTGTCATTCACATGTCATGTTACTATATTAATTATTACTTAAATTAAGGATGTTTTTTTGTTTCAGATTACTTTGAGCTTAATTCATGCACCCAACGGTCCATTCCCTAAATTTTTGCTTTCAAATTTTCAAAGAAAATGGGAATTTCTTCTCCGCCTGCCTTGTCTTCTTCCCCTTAATTTGGTCCTTTTCAATCCGTGACTTCTACACTTTAATTACCCATACCTATTATCTTAGGTTATAATTATACTTAGAGCATCCTTATCAATTGAGGTTATTTCTCAGTTATTTGTGGGTCCCAGCATCCACCAGATCCTCCACCATCTCATTCAATCACAATAAACCCTTCTCCACATCAGTTTTGAGTTATTTCTCAGTTTTTTATAAATCCACCATTTAACCCACTATATTTTAATTATTTCTCTTACCTACTGGGCCCACAAATATACCATACTTTGCACGAGAAATATTTTTGAAATAACTCCTCCCCACATCAGCTATTAACTTTGGATGGAGAGAATTCATGTAGAAATAACTCCTAAATAACTACTAGTGTGGATGCTCTTAGAGCGTCCTTAGTAGTTGATCTCCGTTACACTTTTTGAAGGATTTTTGTAAGTGTGATTAGGAAAGAGATAAAAATGTAAGTGAAAAAGAAAAAGGAAAAATTAAATAAATTCTGACATTTTTTCTCTAAAAAAAGTGTAAAAAGTGTATAAAAGGTATATTTACGCGCCCAGTTGACGCAGTACTACGGTAGTGAGCTAGACACGCAAGTTGCACTCTTGTTATATTTTTATTCAAAAAGAGAGAGGAGATACTTGAATCCGAGACCTTCCTTATGTACGTAAAACAATAGTAATGTCATCAGATCACAAGGGATTTGGCATGCTCATACTTATTATTATTATTATTAAATGACAAGTATCTCTTTGACCCATATGCATATGCATATTTGAACACACAAAAAAAAAAATTCAAATATCACTCATCTACAATATCTCTTGAACTGGAAACACATAAATCAAATTTAAATTTTACTATTAAAAATTTAGGCAAGTATGCTATATACACAGACCAAATTTAAATTTTAGTTTTGAAAATTTATGTAACGCACTATAAAAACACCCTATAATTGAATTGAAAGCAATAAAATAAATTAAAGAGTTTTGAGAAAACATATTTGATTAAGATTGGTCTACTAATGATGTGTTGAGAGTCAAAGAAGAAGACACATTGTAATCGAGAGGGAGATGTTAGACATCAATTTTAAGTTTTTAAAAAATGGGCAATTTTGACTCAAAGCTACTTTTTTTCTTCCTAAAAACCAAGAAATAGAAATACAAAGGGAGGGCATTGAATTCTAATTTCATGAAAATGAGAGAATTGCAATTTCGCGTAATTGCAATTCCCTCCCACCAAACGAAGGAATGCACTTGCTTTTGGAATTAGGTGGGAGTCAAATAGGAATAGAATTGTAACTCCCTCCAACCAGATGCCCAAATGTTTTAATAGTTTAAGTTTGATGTAAATGGATTATATTGATTTTAATATCATTTTAAACTAATTATTCTTGACAAATTGTATACAACCATGCTAGAATCCCTTACAATTATCATTTTTTATTAGCCATATATTACACATTTTTATTCGATAAATAAATTCATTATTAACTCAGAGTGTACCAACCAATTCATGTAATCCATGAAAATAAATAATTTTTTTGAACTAATAGGGAGTGTTAATTGTAAAGATAAACAAGCATTTTGCTTTTATATATATATATATATATATATATATATATATATATATATATATATATATATATATATATATATATCAAATTTAAACTTTTTTCCTAGTAAAACTTGTAGTGTAGTAATTTTTAAATGTTTTTATTTTGTACATCAATACTAAATAAAATAAATAAATAATTGGATTGTGAATAGAGTTTGAGTGATGTTTTGTTGTCTGAATAGGAAGAAATTAAAAAGGACAAGGTGGGAGTATATATATATAACAACAACCCAATGATTCCTCCACAAATCACAAAGTGACAACAAAAGTTGAGAAATTTGAATCCATATATCTATCCATGGGGAATTGCTCTCTCAAAGCAATCGACGATGCAACCAAAGACCTCGGCTTCGCGAGGATCATCACTGATTCCGGCCAACTCTTACACCTCAGAGCCCCCAAATCAGTCCGACAACTCCTCTCCGAATTCCCCGGCTACAACGTTTACGGCCAGGGCCACATGTCGGCGCCGATGAGCGAGCAAGACCACCTCCTGGACGGCCAATTCTACTATCTCCTCCCCGTCGCCGGAGAAACGGAGGAGGCGGCGCCGGAAAATGAAGTGAGGAGGGTGTCGGGACTGGAGGTTCTGCCGCCGCCGCGGAAGGGGGTGTGGAAGGTGAAGTTTGTGATTGATTCTCAGCAACTGGGAGAGATTTTAGCGGAGGATGAGAATACAGAAGCCATGATTGAGCAAATGAGGTCTGCTGCCATATCTTCACAATCACCCAAGGGAAGAAGAAGGAGTTTGAAGGTTATCTTTACAAATGCTTTTAAGCTGCCTCTTGAGAATCAGAGTAAAGTTCAGGCAATGGATTCTTGCAGTAGCAGCCCAAGATAGGGTTTTGATTTGATTTAGCTTAAAATGGGAAGCTTTTTTTCCAATTAATGACTGATTAATGTATAATTAGTGAGTGATTAAGGTATGTTTAAATGGTTCAATGTGGCATATTTTCATGCCCAGATGTTGTTAATCATAACTACAATTTACATGTTTTGTAACCTAATGGTGTGAGACACCTTTAAGCCCATACCATATTCAGGCCGGTTCAATTAAGGGACAAAATGTTGACCAGACTGATTTTTTCATACTAGAAGTGATTCAAACTCTTTGGACAAGAGTACACGACCACTCACGCCAACTGAAGGGGATTATACCCTGCACATACGGGTTATCCGGCCCGGTAAAAGGTGCGCCCTAAACTCCACCCGGTCACCCGTAGTCTATCTTCCTACCTGTTGTTCGTGTGTCATCCAGCCCGGTCAGCGCCATGCTCCAGCTTGTTCCCGGTCGCCTTTATCGTACCCGTTGCTCAGGAGTCCTCCTCCGGTGGTGGCCGGTGACCTGGAGGGGTGACCGTTCGGGTCAAAGGCCCCCGCAGCTGTCGGGAGACGCACGCCACGTGCACGGCTACATGCTCACCTACTCAAGACCCGGTGCATGAACGCCACGTGCCCGCCATGCCGAAAGGCCGGGCACCGCTTCCTAGCAGGGCCGTTCCAATAAAAATTGGGGTCCTGTGCAATATTTTAATTTGGGCCCCTTTTTTAATTAATTTTTATATATAAATAATAATTGTTCAAAAAGTTGTCTTCAAAAATTTAAAATATAAATATTCTATAAAAAAATACATCTAAAATTTCATTTAAAAAGTGACATGCGTCGTGCACATTTAGACGCAAAATCATCCACCAAGCTTTTGATATCAACTTCTTCCAAAATGTCATTTTCAATAGAGATTAAAGCTAATCCATTCAGTCTCTCTTGCAACATACTTGATCGTAAGTACGATTTCAACAATTTCAACTTTGAAAAACTCATTTCTACAGAGGCAACAGTAATTGGGATAGTCAATAATATTCGATATGCAATAGAAGCATTTGGAAAACAACCCAACTGTTTCAATGAATTCAATATACTCACTGCTCCTATATTTTCTTTCGATAAAATCTCTCTAAGCAATTTTAGCTCAATATACAATTCATTTCCGTCAATATCACCACACTGTTCATCTCTCTTAAGAGCTGCTTCTAAACAAATGCAACAAGATTTCAAATCCATATCAGCCATCGATTGTAACTTGTGAGAACTAAACAAAAAACCAAATGTTCCTTCATATTGCTCAAACCTCTGGGTCAATGAAATAATAGCTTGATCTATAATGTATAAAAAATAATCAACCCTAAAAGATTCTTCTGGAGATAGTGAAGTATCATCAGCACTCTCATCAATTTGTCTTTTTCTACGAATTTTTCGCTTTTGAGGAAACACTGGCTCAATTTCTAATTTAGTGGCAATTTCCTTTGCAGTATCCATGGCAGCAGAAAAACCATTTTCTCTATAATTCTTGAAGAAAGAAACTAACCCTTTAATTTGATTAATAGCAACATCAAGAAGCATATCTTTTGTTTGTAATTGCTTGCTAACTAAATTAACTAAATTGTTCAATTCTTCTTTTCTTTTTACGCTTCTCAAACCCAGATGAATATTTTCTGGAAGACATAAAATCCTAAGGAAAAAATAAAAATTTATTTAGAAACTCTATGAATAAATAATTAATCAAGAAACAAATTCTTGAATATATTATTCTGAAATCAGAATTATTAAGTCATGTAAATAAAACAAATAAACAAGAATTGTAAAATAATACGTAATTTTAATTACCTATCAAGAGAATTGAAGAACTTGAGACTTTGAGAATTGAAGAATCAGTATCACACGAGTAGAATCTGTCGTCTTTCCCAAATTTGAATTACCTAATCTAGTTCAAATACACAAATATTCAAATTAAAAAAATTCAATATTTGAATTAATTCAAATACCTAGAATTCACAAATAGCACCGTCAAATTAAAAGAGTAAAAGTTCAAATACCTAAGTTGCTAGGTAGTAAGCAATTTGTTGTAATTTAGTCTCTTTGAGTCTCGTCTCTTCTGCGATTTCTCTTTCCGACTTTCTGTTTGAGTGTTTGTGTACTTTAGAATTTAGATTAGGTTTAGGTTATATAGTTAATAGGTTATAGGTATTTGATATATTTGTTACGTGTGTTGGTGTGTATGTGGGCTTTGGTTTTTTAAAGAAAGGTTCACCAACATTGGGCTTTCTTTAATTTTTAGTTGGTTGAAGCCCAAAAGG
Source organism: Ipomoea nil (assembly GCF_001879475.1). Classification (NCBI taxonomy): domain Eukaryota; kingdom Viridiplantae; phylum Streptophyta; class Magnoliopsida; order Solanales; family Convolvulaceae; genus Ipomoea; species Ipomoea nil. The sequence goes on along the minus strand of NW_017619189.1, from coordinate 1,908,710 downwards.
CAAAAGCCTATATATGCTATATTTTTTTTTTAATTAAGGGGCCCCCAAAATTTTGGGGGCCCTGTGCGCCTGCCCTGGGCAGACATGTCCAGGGACGGCCCTGCTTCCTAGGTCTCCTATAAATACTGCATTTATTGCCTTAGGGAGGGGTTTTTACCTACCTTAGACTTGGTAATTAAGAGGTTCCCGGTCACGTTATTCGATCGGTCAACCTAGTATTCTACTCTACTGAACTACGGTGGTTTTATCCACATCACCAACCAAGCTAGTTATGTTTTACAGCTTGATTATCCATATATAAATGGCCAAATTGGCAAGCTGTTAGTAACATATAATCAATACTACAAATAAAGCCTTTAACGTCGATTTTTTTTGCACTTTTAACGTCGATTTTCTGCCGACGTTGTAAGTAAACGATACGACATCAATTGTTTATAACAACCGACGTCCTAGCTTATTTTTTAAAAAAAAAAAAAAAAAAAAAAGACATAAGCCGTCAGTTGTTCAAAACAACCGACGTTTTATGTCCATTTTTAAAATTTTTTTTTTATAGAAAACGACGTCGTATTTTCTTAAAAAATTTTTAAAAAAATAGCAATAGGATTTCAGTTTTTTGCCAAAAAAAAATAAAATAAAATAAAATAAAATCGTATTAATTTGCAATAAGAAAAAAAAAACCAGAGTATTTACATACCCAAGCTGCATTCAACAAAAAAAAAAACAAAAAAAAAAAAAAAAAAAAAAAAAAACATACCCAAGCTAGCAAACATGAATGAAATATCAATGGGAATCAAAATTATAATGAGTTATTTACTTAGGAATCAAAAGATCAAAATTATAATGAGTTGAAGGAGTTGTATTTACTTAGTAATCAAAAGGCATCTTAAACAAATTTGAGAATCCAACAGATTGGTGTAAACTTAAAAAGTAACAATATAAAACACCTTACCTCAGGCAAAATGTCAATTTTTTTCCCGCTGCTATTTCAAAGGAATATATTTTGGTTAGTGCTGATATTGCATAGGCCTGAAAAGTAAACAGAAAATTATACCCTCAATGATGCCTGCCTCATAACAATCAATAATTGAATATACAAAGTAAAATAAAATTAAATAACTATCGCAATTCACACAAAATGTCTGATGAGTAAACCTAACAAACTTATAACAGAACTTTAAACATTTACCACTTTACTAAAAGAACATGAGGTTATTTAAGACAAAATAAAGCACAAAAAATGATTCAGAGTAGAGAAAGTCATACCTTGACAGTGTCATCACCTTGAATCTTCTAAGCAATATATTATAGTCATGATTACACATCTTTAAGTTCATTTACATTAAATCAACACATAAGCATATGCAGAAAACATAAAAACTGATTTTTTGTAAACAAAACAATTTTTTTGTGAAACCATGAACTAGAAGCAAATAAATCATAGTCTTTGAACTACTGGACATGGGTCAAAGTCGACAACAAACGATGGTAAATTATAATTAAGAAAAAAAACAATGTGCAACCATTGAAGCAGCTGCACAAGCAGTTTACAGCATAAAAACACACATAATTATAATTATAAAATTCAAAATATATATAAAAAAAATAATTCAAAATATATATATAAACGATTTAAAAATAAATAAATTACATTGGGAAAGAGATCCAAACCCTAGACTATTTCAAATTTTGCCTAACATCAAACACACTTACCAACTCATCTAACCTAAACTTTGTTTATTTTTATCTATTTTCATATATTTATATCGAACGCATGTACTATATATATATATATATATATATATATATATAAGGGCTATATAGGGTGGGGGTGAGTGTCACATGGTGGCCCTGCCCCATTTTCTCAAATTCATTCACTTTTTACTAAATATGGACACATATTATGGGTGATTAGATTAGAAATTAACATAATCCTTCTTAGTATGTGATCTATCTAATCTCAATGCTTCAGGATACTTTTCAACAACTGTAAACAATAATCAACAAATTAAAGTTACCAATAATTAAGCATTAATTAATTAATTATATTTAACACTACTCCGATCTACAGGGGTGGAGCTACAGTGGGGTGAGTGGGGTCAGCTGCCCCCGCTCACCCCCACCCTATATAGCCCTTGTATATATATGTATATATAGTACATGTTTTAGATATAAATATAGGAAAACAGATAAAAGTAAACAAAGGTTAGGTTAGATGAGTTGGTAATCGTGTGTTTGTTGTTCTATAGAAATAAAAATGGTCTAGTGTTCGAATCCCTTGCTCAATTGTAACTTTTTTAATACTCCAAATATAAACTTTTTTAATATGCTTTCAAGTTTCAACTGCTGTGTATATATATATATTGAAAATAAGACAATTCATTAATTTAAGTCATTCACAAGTACATATAAAAGGGAAAAAGGAGGAACATCCATCCATTCCCTATGATCGGCTAAGAGTAAAGCTTCCTGGGCTGAGACGTGAGCTGCTTTGTTCGCGAATCGTTTAGCAAATAAAAAGCTAATGTGAAGAAAGTGATTAGCTAGCTAGGTTTCTAATGTCCTGAAGAATAAGATGGAAAGAAGACATAGAAGAGAAAGCCTTGAAGCCTAAGATTACAAGTTGTGCATCTGATTTAACAATAACCGAATGAAAATCCAAAGCTTTTAACCACTTTAGAGCTTCGCTGATCGCAATAGCCTCCCCTATTTTAGGTTGATACAAGCATTCGAATCTGTGTTGAAAGGCAGCAACAAAACTCCCTTTCTCATCTCTTATAATATATTTGGTGCAATGGTCATTCCAACCAAATCTCCAATAGAAAACCATCTTAATGTGTTAAATTTTAAGTTTGAAACCACATATTTTTTGACAAAAAATGTTGAGCATATGAGATGTTCAAAGTTTAAATTAGAAGTGATTCATGTAATCTCATCTACAGCAAATTATATTGTGGACCATTGATAAATGTTCATTTTTAAATAATCTATCAAATCATGAATCATCATTACACTAAAAATAAACACTCAATATATTAAAAATGAATATTCAGCATACTAAAATTAAATTTTATAGTAGTGATTCATATTACAAGGTGGACAAACGTTATAATGATTGTTTCATCTACGCCCATGAATAAAACTTTTAAAAAGCTATAAATAATTTTTACACCTCAATTTGAAGAAGAAACAAGAAGGACAGATTTAGGAATATATATGTTTAGCAAGTACACGTAGTCTAACGTTAGTGCCTAATCACGTACGATGGCCGTCTACTAAATTGTTTACATCTGCTTTTTTACATAAGTATTATTAGTTGGCCGTTGATCATGTTACATCATATTATTTTGAAAATTTCACATCATCTAAGGATTTTTTTTTTTTTTTTTAAATAATTCATTCATGTGATTTTGTCTTATTAAGATAATGAGACTTAATTAAAATTATTTACCTATACCTATTATCTTAGCTTATAATTACCTCCGGCCTATTTTATGTGTCTGGTTCAGTTAACCAGGTTTAACTGAAGTTATTTTTAATCTAATTTTTCATAATACTAAACACACAAAAAACAAAAACAAATTTAAAAATAAGTAAAAAATAATAAAGAAAATAAACAAAGAAGAAAGAGGAAGTACTTATAAACATCGAATAGTACTTATAGTGAGTAGGACAGATAAAATGGGACAGAGGAAGTACTTATAAACATTGATCTAAGTCATCTAACCATGCTTGTCATATCATATATGGAATAGGAGAAGTCATGAGTACACCTTCATTTTTCGCTCGCTAAGCACCTTGTGCACAGATGGCACCCGGGTTGGACTCCCATATGGGAGGTTGTGATTTTGAGCCTCAGTGTAGGCGAAGTAGCTATGAAGAGATTATCAATTTTGATAAATTTAGTTTGTAGGAGAATAGGAAAGGGAAGGGGAAATTAAATAAAATAGAAAAGGAAAGGAAAATATAATATATTTATGAAATGCCAAAATTTGTTCTTATTTATTGTTCAAATAATTTATTAGAAATGATATTGAGATATAATTAAAAAAAAATTATATAAATTGAGATTTAACTTCAACAATACTTCAAAAAAAAAAAAAAAAAAAAAAAAAAAAAAACACTCTGGCGAGAAATGATCCATAAACAATTATTCCAAATATACTACTCTGATATCACTTGTTAGTATAAAGCGTTTACCACAACATCAAAAGTTATAGCTAGTAACGAAGGCGTAATTTTATTTTTTTATAGACCATCATCACATTTTCAAGAGGCAGTGTGTTAGACTTGGTCATTCACGAGTCTTTGCCCAACAATCCCCTAGCAACGAATTGATGGACTTGATCGACCTTTTACCGACCTCCGCCCAACATTGTATATGAACCATTCTAGAAACTCTTACTATACAATAATTATCATTCTTTATTAGCCATATATTTCACATTTTTATTTGATAAATAAATTCATTATTAACTCGGAGTGTGCCAACCAATTCATGTAATTCATGAAAATAAATAAATTTTCTTAACTAAGGGAGTGTTAATTGTAAAAATAAACAAGCATTTTCGTGTATATATATATATACGCCAAGTTCAAAAGTTATATATTATTTGTTGGTGAAATCAACTTTTTCTTTTTTTTTATAACTTTTTAAACAATCTTTTATAATTTTCAAATTTAAACCTTTTTCCTAGTAACACTTTTAGTGTAATTTTTAAATGCTTTTATTTTGTATATGAATACTAAATAAAATAAATAAAAAATTGGATTGTGAATAGGAAGAAATTAAAAAGGAGAAGGTGGGAGTATATATATGACAACAACCCAATGATTCCTTCACAAATCACAAAGTGACAATAAAAAGTGGAGAAATTTGAATCCACATATCTATCCATGGGGAATTGCTCTCTCAAAGCAGTAGACAATGTAACCAAAGACCGACAGATTCCGGCCAACTGTTACACCTCGGAGGCCCCAAATCAGTCCGACAACTCCTCGCCGAATTCCCCGGCTACAAGCAAGTATGGGTTTCCTCAATAACCTTTACGGCATCTACATAGATATCCTTTACCGCAAACAAGTGAGTTGACGCAGTCAGTATTTGAGTCACATATGTGCTTTTTTTGAGATTTCCAATTGACCAATCATATACCATCGGATATTATACTCAATTCCAAAGCCGCAGTTGAACCCACTGTAGCTCCGCCCATGAGAAAGATAATTGTTGATGAACGTAACTAACAATGGTATATATACAGCGTTCATATTCCCTTGCCACTCGGATGGATATAAATGTTGTACAATATGTCACATGGTGCCCCTGTCCCATTTTCCCCAATTCATTCACTTTTTATTAGGTATAGGTTGGGAATGAAGATCACCCTCCTTAAAATGGAACATTAGGCAAGAAAAAATGACTGAAAAACCATGATATGTACCCACTTAGAGAAAAAAGTACTCGGGAGCGGACCTACAGTGGGAGCAGTGGAGTCAGCCCACACCACCCCACCCCACCCCACCCCTCCCCTCCCCTCCCCTCCCCTCCCCTCCCCTCCCTTATATAACCCTTATATGTATATGTTTATATATAGTAAAAGTTTTAGTATAAATATTAGAAAATAGACAAATGTAAGGTTAGCCTAATTGGCTTAGCATGTGGTTGAACTTAAGGTAGGCTAGGGTTCAAATCTTCTCATATGCTTTCAACACTACCTTTGCACATTTTCACTATTATTAATAGTGCATATTGCTTCACTATTATTTTCACCTTTTAAGTGTTTCATTTTTTTTTCTAATTATCAATTTTGCTTTAATGTTTTGCCCCCGCTGAAAAAAAATTCTGGATCCGCCACTGAAAGTACTGCTCTGGAAACCAGTTAAAGAGGCAGGGAGAAAATGGCAGGACATATGTTTATACATTACATGCTAACACATATAATATCACACACACAATGAAGAGAATGGAACATGGCATACTAGTTCATTTGGCATGACTGAAAAACCATGATATGTACCCACTTAGAGAACAAAGTACTGCTCTGGGAACCAGTTAAAGAAGCAGGGAGCAAATGGCTGGACATATATTACCCATACTGTTCTAAGAACCATAGTGAAAGAACATGGATACATGGTTCTATTACTAATAGAACCGACCACCTCAATCTACCCTCGATTCCATTTTCTTGATAGCTTTATCAATTGCGGGAAGGTTCTTCATGAATGATGCCCATTGCTCGGCAGTCAAGCTTATTCCTGTGGAAAGCAATATGAAATTAGTGTCAGTTCTCATTCACAGTATTATTAGAAAAGGATGAAAAACGAATCAGATGAAGATATTAACAGTGGAAAATGTAAACACAAGGGCAGCAACTACTGCTCTCCAATACAGTGGAGAAAGGGAAGAGGCATTCTCAAGCCTCCTTGCAAATCTCCATTGAAAGTGGAGGCATGATCTAAATGTAAAACCAAACTCACATCTAAGAACACGAAGTTTTGCTCAAGCGTAAGCCAATGCATTGCAGATCCTTAGATCCATGCCACAGAATATCTATCTAAAAACATAATAAGTTCCAATCTAGGTTATACCCCTAGTTTATGTCTGTTTTTTCTGTTAATATTTTTTGTACCTTATGCTATAAAAGTTGTACTACATAATTTTTTGGACAAAAGTATCCCTCTGCCGTTATAACTTCTGTATTTTTCCACATTATTATTACAATGTACATGCATACACAATATTTTCTTTTTACATCCTTCAATGGCAAGTTTGAATTCATTTATGTTTTAATTAAAATGTTACCATAGTTATATTTAGTAATTTATCATTTCTATAATTATTACCTCAATAATATTAATATGAATTATACAATTATATATATATATATATATATATATATATATATATATACACACACACACACACACACACACATTATTATTTTTAAAAAATTAATATAACTAAGATTTTAATATTTAATTTTAATATTGGGCATATATTTTTTGCGCATCGCGCATATAAAATACTAGTAAGATTAATATGGGTGAAGACTATTCAAACAGACAATTAGCAACTCGGTCGATTCACATTTTACATGATGAGAAAGAAATGTGGTCCTAACAGAACCCCAAATCAACAATTAACCTAATCCCAAAAATTTGTGCTTGGGTTAAGATTTATAAAAGCACAAACCTTCAAAGAAGAAAATAGATTTGAATATCAACAAGTAAAAAGACACCAACTTTCCCCACAGTACTGACAGAAATAAGCATCAATTAACACGCGTATAATCAATCTGGCTCAGAACCAGCATCTTGTACATGATTAGCGAGAATATAGTCTTCCATTATACTTTATTAATGGAGATTGCTACCCATTTGATCAAAGAGGAAGACTTGATGATTGCAACAAAAAATTGAACACAACCAAAAAATGTCAGGCTGGTATTTTAACTTCTTAAATACATAGAAACACATCAGAGAAAAAGGCATCAAACATTTAATTATTACCTTTAGATGTAGGAAGCTCTTTTCCATCTTTCCAGTAGTATTCCCTTAAGGACACCAAAGTCTTCCCTCTAAAATCAGTTATTGTCACCCTTCTCTTCTTATTCAACTGCACCAAAGCACAGCAAAACCAAACATTTTAATTTTGTTAAGAAAATAATTTTGTATTATATTATACTAAACACACAATTCCAATCAATTTAAGGGTTATAATATGGGTAATGCAAGATGTACCAATTTTTTTTATAATAGATATGTGTACTATCCGGTAAAGGATTTGATTAACTCATGCTGGATTCACAAAATTCATAGGTAGCTAATAAATAGCAATGTTTCAAAAATCGCGCCTAGGCGCTAGGCGTGGCCGGCCCACCTAGAATTTCGGCAGAATCACCGTTCTAGGCCGCCTAGAAGGTCGCGGCGGACTAGGCGGGCGTTTAGGCTGCCTGTTAGCTGTTTTTCCATGTTTTTTAATATTTTAATACTAACTATTAAAGTATTAAATAATTTTTTTTTTAAACTTCTTTAAAAAAAATGGGGACGCCCTAAGGAATGCCTAGCGGCTTTTGCAACCTTGATAAATAGAATGGAAAATGCTTATTTCCCCTTATAGTAAAAGCATTTTCATTGTTGGAAAGAATGATTTAGCTTTTCTTCTAACTCAGTCGGTAAAGAAATGATGTGAAAAGCGAAGGGTACCTAGCATTACTCAAATAGTATTAACAATCTAGTAGCATTTTTTTCTTCGTAATACAATGCTTTAAACCCTAAATTACTAGTCTTAATAGTCTAAAACACACAATAATCACAGCCAAATCGAAGTTGCGAGTTTATAATTGCTTATAACTATTTCAGTTAACTGCATTACCAAAGAATGGCGAAAAAAGCACAAAAATTAAGAAATAAACCGGTTGAATTCAAAGGTAGGACTAGCTTACTCGGCAAATAATGAGGTCACCGTCGTCATCGTACTCTTTGGTGGATCCGCCGTCACCATGGCGGGGCTTTTTCTCATCCTCGGATTCTTCCTCCTCCTCCTCCTCCTCCCCTTCTTCGTCCTCTTTTTGCTCAGCTTTTTCCTGTTGCTCGGCGAGGTACGACTCGACGACCTTGCGAACAAACTTCTTATGAATCGGTTGGGAGAGGTCCATACCTAGCTTCTCAGATGCGGATTTACGGACCATGAACTCCGTGATTTCGTCCATGTTTGAGGATTTTAGGATCTCCAAAACTGTTTCAGAGATTGTGGTTTCTGTTTCAGCATCCATGATTTTGCTTAATAATTTGAATTCGCCGCTTCTGTATTTCTGATTCTGGAAGATTGAAGGCCGGGAGAGCAGTCGCAGCTGCAGAATCGCGTACAGAGAGACAGAGTCCAGAGAGGTCTAACCTAGGAATTGCTCCTTTACCGGTTTTGTGCGTCCCAGAACTGTATTTCTGCCCTGGTATTGACTTAACCCGACTCACATAAAGTGGTATTTTGTTGAGACAAATTATAACATGAATTACGATATACCTTGCATTATAGATTCTGATTTAAAAATAATTTTGAGATTTTATATTTGTAATTGACACATTTTATACTTGCACTTAATCGTTTTTATAGTTGTAAATAAATTAAAGACATATCACATTATAATTAAAAACACATAACATTATAACTACAAACTATTAAATGCATGTATAAAATATGTTAACTGCAAACACATAACATCTTAACTAACTTCTTATGTATATGATGTATGCTTTCAATTTGTTAACAAGTACAGAAATTATTAACATTAAATATAAAATGTGTTAACTGTAGACACATAATTTTTGGGTCAAGATTTACCCGGCAATATAAATCATAATCCATGGTATAACAATTGTATTTTGTTACTTAGCGGGTAGGGATAGAATATTCTCTATTGCTGATTCAATACTATTTTGAATCTTAAAATAGTAAGATAGTGATTTAATAAGGAATGATATCTTTTTTTCTTTTTTTTTTTTTTGAAAATTAAATGGAAATCTTTCATTAAAATAAATGTTCAATACAATGAGGGATAGTAGTAATCCAACAAGATATGTCACTATGAGAACGTGCATCTCTCGCAAAAGCGTGAGCAAACTTGTTTAGTGTTATCTGAAAATATAAAAATTAAATTACCTAGAATATAATTATAGGTTGATTCGTTTCCATTGTCATCCCTAGTTCAAGGGTAACATGAATCATAGCCTTTAATCATCATTCTATTTAGTGGAATAGTATGATTGTGGTCCCATTATAGATCGTTGATACATATCTTATAATTTATCGAAAAATACTATATGGATTTCCATTCTTTATTCTTAAATTTTATTCTCACAATCAAAAATTTGATTTTAATACTTTTTCTAGGATCCACGTGACCACATGAAAAAGATAGTCTATTAATGTCCATTGCATCATGAAATAAAATTGAAAGAATAGGAATTAAGAATACATGTAATAGAAGTCAAATTTACCTTTACCACTACAGCTCTAGAGGGGGCAAAGATTGTAATGGAACAAAAACAAAAAGAGTGGACAAAAATATGGCACTTTTGAAAACTGGACGAAAATAGGAAAAGATCCTTTGGCAAATGCGTTTGATGTCAAATAATTTTGTTTTGTGTTTGTTTGACCGCGAAAAAATATAAAAACAAAATAAAATTATCTGACATCAAACGCATTTGTCAAATGATATTTTCCTATTTTTGTCCCCTTTTTAAAAGTAATATTTTCTTATTTTCGTCCCGTTTTTAAAAGTGTACTATTTTTGTCCACTTATTTTGTTTTTGTTCCATTATTACCATTTTGGCCTTGCTCTAGAGTATGGTGGTGGCGGCTTTGGAATTGACTATTGAGATGCAATTCTTTTTAGTAGGGAAAATACTTGATGTACTTCCATTTTATACTCTCAATTTGTACTCTCTCTCTCACATGTTCTTCATGTAAACACTTTTTATGGACCCACATGATGAAAATAATTAATCCTGATTTGCCACCTCAGGGATTAGAATTTGAGAGTCTATGTAGTAGAACTCTTTTAGTAGTTATCTCATTTTTTTCATTTGGACTCAAATGCCCTTAATTTGTATTTCATTTTTTCACTTTTCTTCTTTTTCTATTTGCTTTTCCATTTGAGTAAATACTAAATATACCCCTAGTTTTTACTTTATATTACATAGTATAGTATTTTTCTTCATTTCTTTTTTTTTTTCTATTAATAAAATCACGATGCATGATAGGAATTTTAATCCTTAAAGTCCACCTACTACAATGTAAATGAAGAAATCTCAAAGGAATTAAAGAGATATAAGGAAATCAGAACATTTGTATCATCATATCCTTAGAAATCTAAAGAAATAGAGTATGGAAGGTAATTTGACCTTCAAAGAAATCAATGGAGGGGGAAATCATGTTTATATAACCAATTTAGCTATCAATTCGGGCAAAACCATGTTAGTTTTTTACTTCCAAAAGGTTGAATTCAAACCCAGGAGGCCCACATCCCGGTCTAACAGAACATTTGGGAGGATATAAATCACAGTGACTCAATGGCTCAGCGGAGAGGGCAAGATGCTGGTGCGTGCGTAGAAAGGATCTGTCCACTTTAGGCAGATCTCCGCTACTGAGGTCTCGTCTCCAAAATACTACTTACTGAACCGGTGAGTTAAACTTGTGCGGGCTAAGCGATGTTGTTAATTTGATGAGGGAGAGAGATGTACATAAATAGAGACACTAGATATTCATTCCAAATTTCACCCTTAAACTCCCAACTAAACTGTGCCTCCTCCCATCTCCAGGAGCTCTATTTGAATGATCTGATAGCCCTGATTCAGTATTAATCATTTGTGGTTTCAATTTTATACCTGAAAATATGAAATTTTTTTATTTTTTTTAATCAAGATTTTTGCACCTCACAAATTCAGAAGCCTGTGCAGAAAAGAATCGATAGATACCATGCCCAGTAAAAATGTTTCCATCTAAAAACACTGTGAACCAATGAATGACTGTAAAGTTACAAGAATTTAGTAAGCAAGGCCATTATTCATATATATATATATATACCTGAAAAAAAAAAAAAAAAAAAACTCAATTCTACAAGTGAATTACAACAAAAATGAAAAACTCAAAAGCTTTCTGACCTCAAAAGCATGAATGAAGTACATTATAATAATGAATCCTAAATCTAATGCTAAGGTTCAGCTGTTTACAAGGTCAAGTGTTTCCTAAATCTATGGTCTCAATCTACCTCTAAAGCAGTGTTATGAATATAGTCATACTGCTGCTAACAAGTATCAAAATCCAACCTCGGCTCGTCCTTAAAACGTTGTCCGACATTGGGGACCCGAACAACGTCAACACCATCTCCGAAACTAACTTAAAAAGAGCAATGCAGGCAAAAGAGAAGCTCACTGCAAGCACGGCGAGCTCTTTCTTTTCCAAGCTCGCTTGATCGCTCACGACTTTTTCTATATCCGATCTGCAAATGAGTAGACGGGGAAAAGATAAGACAACGATGTTTATTTATAACAAAAACACAAGAAAACTAAGAAATTTAGAACAAATTAAAGATGTTTGCTTCAAAAAACATTTACCTCAGCATGCCGTTTTCCTTGATCAATAATTCCAGTTGAGTCGAAACGGAGGCTTTCCATGTCTCAAAGTCGGTAACTCCTTTTTCCTGACGAAGAAAAGTAGATTTACTTCGCCATATCTGTTATAATCTAAGATTGGGTCAAGGTCACTCAATTGGGCTATAATGCACGTGGGCAAAAGATCGAATCCAATCAATTAGCTAGTCTGACACATTGCCTTATATCTGTTATAATCTAAGATTGGGTCAATGTCACTCAATTAGGCTATAATGCACATGAGCAAACCACACAAAAAGATCAAATCCAATCAATTAGCTAGTCTAACCCATTGCCCTTATAAACCCAGATATTCTGTCTTATTTTTTCAATGTGGGGCTCTTAACAATATCGAAAGACTAAGCATACATACTTTCTTCATATAATATATAATTATATAGTAATACGCACCATGATCTCTTTCCATTCCAAGAGAGTCTTGATCTCCAATTTGTTCTTCTCAAGTAGCACTGAAAGCTGAGACATCTCTTTGTCTAGCTCGGGCAGAAATTCTCCTTGCCTTCGGTTCAGTTCTTTTATATACTCCTCCAGCACAGATAAGTTGAGCTCGAGTGATCTCACCTTCTGCAGCAATATCTTAAGGACAGCATCCCCGTGAATTCTGCTATTTGGCGATTGCCTAACTTTCACGGGATCGGGAATGGTGTTTGCAGTCGATGTCTTCTTTAACCCGTCAACTTTAACCTTTTTCCCTTCATCAGCATTCTCGGCTCCCTCATTGACGGATTCAATCACGGAACGAGCATCGTCTTCCCGTTTTCGGTTGGTGGAACCCGCTTCTGGTATTATAGAAGGTAACGCAGTTGAATTCGGATCTTGCAATTTATTCGTGGAAGGTTCTCCGGAAGTGACAATAAGATCCTCTAGCATTTGTTCGATTGCATCTACACCGTACACCTCCACGACGCTCAACGTGCAATAAAATTCCGAACCGTAATGGCTAAGTAAATTCAACCTCAAGTATCTAACCCATTTCGGTTGAGGCAGCTTAAAGCATTGCAAATGCTTAACATTTTCGGCGACAAACGTCCCTAACGGTTCCCATGCCTCACTCGGGTACACTAAACTACCCAACAACTCGAATTCTTTGAAATTGGAGGAATAGTGCTCAAAGTTGGCTATTTTTATGACATCGATCAAAGTTTCGTGAGCGAGCTCGATGACAACATATTTCCAACTTACGGAACAAGGGTTCCGGAGATATTTATCGTGGTCCTTCCCCAAGATATTGTTCGCTCCCTTTGCTTCCTTATTATGCGCCACCACTTTAGCACCCTTGGCGGCCGAGGCATAATTGTACGGCGTTCCATCGGGCTCGAGCCGATGGGTGATGTTGCCAAGAGGGCTCGGGGCATCCCACCCCTTTGCTTGCTTCGTAATGTTTCTCAACTCATCGAGATTAGGATACGTTAACTGACTCCTACTGTTCAGAGGCTTCTCCGTTTTGTTCCTATCGAGCGGTCCGAGTGGTTGGATTTGGCACATTAGCGCGGTGTAACCCAAAACACTCGAGATAACATCTTCCACTCCACTCATTCCCTGAAGTGAGTACTCACCACTCGAATTACCCGGAGCAGATTCTTTAAGAATCACGGTCACATTCATGTCTAAATGCAATTCGTTTTTACAATTCTTCCGCCCCCCTTTCTCTAATGGGAAAAGGAAATTGGAAAAATTTGTTTCAGAAACAACAGAATTGCATCCACTCTCATTATAGGCCTGCAAGTCACCTGCAAAATCAAATCCTTTCCTAATTAACTAAAGATTTCCATTCATAACAGAACACCAAAAGTTATAGATTCATTGATTTTATCAATCATCCATGTTCAAACTGCAGAACAATTGAAGTAATTACACAACCTAATCTAAGTTTTGCCAAGAACAAACTAGTTTCAGAATTTTAAAGAGAGAGCATTCCAAGCACCAAATGAGCAAAACTAACAAAAAAAAAACATTCCTTTTTAAAGAAAAGAAACACCAGAAAGAATATGAAGCTTCAAAACATTAAACAAGACAAGAAACCCCCCTCTTTTCTTAAACTTTCCACCCAGAAAAAAACCAACAAGAAAGGTTATCCCCAAACTACAGGAAAACACCATTCAAGACTTCAAAAATCAAGATTAGAGAAATGGGTATTCAAGAAAAAGGGTGAAAAATGAGAGAAAAATACCATGGTGATTGCCCCGAGTTAAGCCGAAAGCAGAATAAAGCAAGAAAAGAAGACACCAGAAGGAAAAGAACAAGGGCAGAGACAGCTCACAAAAGCTCTCCCCATTCTTCTTGTCCTTGCGGTTGTGAAGGGTGTTCTTCACACATTCAACGTTGCGAGACAGCTTCCTCATCTCTCTCTCTCTCTCTCCCTGTCTCTCACTGGCTCATCATCAAGAACACAACAAAAGACTGAGGTTTGGATTGTTTTCCTACGCAGGTGAGAGATCAAAACATCTAGGAAACTGGGAAATTTTTTTTTGTGTCTTTTATTGTTCCCGAATTTGTTGGGAGAAATTTCGTGGGCTTTGTGGAGAGTGTGGTGCGATCCTCAGGAAGCGCTCACCGGGAACAACGAACCTTTACCATTTGTGTCTGACGTCTTTTAATTTACGGGAAAATAAATAATACAAAATCATCTCACGTAGACCATCAGTTTCTTTCAGCTTTTGTTTTAGGCCAAGTTTTTGGTGTGGTTTTTGTGGAATGAAGGTATATGTGAAAGAGAGAGGGAGAGGAGAGGAAAAAGAAAAGAAAAAAAAATTTGCAAAGAGTTAATTTTTACTTGAATAAGTAAGCCCTACCAAGTGTAAAAATGACTTGCATTTGGTCATGGCGCAACTTAGCGCCCAGTCGGGCGCATTAATTTGATGTTTTGTTTTCCAGATTTTTTTTTCTTTTTTTCTTTCCTCACATCTTTTTTTTTTTTTTTTTTTTTTTTTTTGATCTGAAGGGAGGGTGGAGACCCAAAGAAACTAGCAAAGATTCGTCTCGCCATTAATGGCTCTGAGGACTCTTCTGGGAAAAGTGGCTCCCAACCAATCCTGATCGATCGTCTCACGCACCTTTTGGGGAGACTCCGTAAAAACTTGAAGTCCTATCGGACGGGAAAGCGCCATCTTGGCCATGGTATCAGCCGCCCGATTCTGTTCCCTGTATACGTGCACTAAGACCACTTCATGGATACTCGCCGCTTCATGAACGACTCTCTGAATGACATTATTGCCGCTTGCAACCCCTTCAATGGCTGCGTTCATCATCTCCACCATCTTTTTAGAGTCGCTTTCCACAATCAGCTTGGTGACGCCGTAAAATTTCGCGCCGCAGAGACCCATAAGGATGCCCCAAGCCTCCGCATCATCTCCGAAGCAGCGTCCAATCCGATGAATGTAACCTCGACACCAGTCCCCTCTCGGATCCCTGAGGAGGCCCCCACAACCCGCTTCTCCAGTTCCTTTGTTGTAGCCATTAACATTCAACTTTAACCAACCACTGGATGGCTTTCGCCATCCTCCCTGAGACACTGCAGGCGGTAAACACCCCGTCGCTGGGTCCCATTTCTTTGCAAAAGCCGCTTTGACCTCCGTGTCGTACCTCGTAAGCCACTCCATCTTCTGCCCAAACCCCATCGATCGAGAGTTAAAAACCTCGTCATTGCGCCACCGCCATATCCACCAGAGTCTTATGCAAAACCGCTTTGGCCAGTCCTCGTCAAAACCCCATTTCGCAGCCCCCTCCAAGTTCAGCTTTAGCCAAGACGACCAGTCCAGGCCATTGAGCTTCGCTGCAGTCCGTCTAAATAGAGATGATTCCCATATTCTCACCACTGACGGGCAGAGTCTGAACAGATGTGTGAGGTCTTCGATCTGACCTGCACAGAGAAAACAACATGCATTAGTCGTTAGTTTGCATCGAGCCCTCTCTGCGTTAGTAAGGATTTTCCCATGCGTGACCAGCCATAAGAACATGCAGATCCTTGCAGGGATCCGCAACCTCCACAGCCGCCGCCAGTCGTCAGTCACGGCGTTCCCCTCATTCTGCACGATCAAGTCATATGCTGACTTGACCGAAAACCTCCCACCTTGGTCAGGTCCCCAGCCGATATCATCTTCAGTGCGCCCATCTGCCAGCACGAAACCGGCCAGTTTGTCCTTCGTAGCTGCTGGTAGCAGATGGTCTAAATCTTCCCATTTCCAAACACGATTAGCGTCCCAATATCTATCAACGGTAGCATATAAGTCGGGGAGACTTATCGGGGATCGCATCTGCTCGTATAGCTCACCCGGCTCAATCCACTTGTCCATCCAAAATTTCGTAGCTTTCCCATTATGAACGACATGCCTCACACCCTTTTCCAGCGTATCGCTAGCTGCAGTGATTCCCCGCCAAACATTTGAAGCCTTCTGTGACCTCCTTGACTCTGTACCCACAGTTCCCATCCTCAAGTACTTCGAAGTGAGAACTCTGGCCCAGAGGCCGGTTGCCTCCTTTCTCAAACGCCACCCCAATTTAACCATGAACGCAGAATTCATCTCGTGCAACCTCTTGAGACCCAGGCCGCCCGCCACTTTCGGTGTTGTAACCAGGTCCCAGCTCGCGAGGCTCATCTTCTTGCATCCCTCTTTGCCTCTCCATATAAACCGTCGAGTGCGTTTCTCAATTTCCAAACAAATCCCTTTTGGAAGGGCAGCTGTTTGCATGGTATACACAGGAATCGCATTGAGCACCGACTTGGCCAGCACCACACGTCCCGCCAAAGACATGGTTTTGGCTTTCCAGCCTTCAAGGCGTCCAGATATTCTTTCGAGGAGGTCGGAATAGGTGTCGCGAGTGACGCGCCCATGTAACAAGGGCACCCCAAGATACTTTCCGAGATCAGCAGTGCGCTCAATATTAAGAGAACCCGCAATGTCTGAAGCAAGGTTCGGGTCCGTATTTTTTGAAAAAAGCACTTGGGACTTGCTAAGGCTTATCTTCTGACCTGACGTCGCGCAGAAATGGTTCAGGTAGGCTTGAATTACCTCAACTTGGTCGTGGGAAGCCTCCGAGAATAGCACCATATCATCTGTAAAACAAAGATGTGTTAGAAGTGGGCCCGTAGGAGCGAGCTTAATCCCTTTCCACCTGTTTTGCTCGGCTTCTGAGACAATTAAAGACTTAGCCTCTTCATGCAAAGGACAAAAATAGTTGGAGGCATCGCATCCCCCTGCCTTAGCTTATGCCCCTCGCTGGTCGAAACGGCTCAAATAAGTAAGCCCCACCAAGTGTAAAAATGACTTGCATTTGGTCATGGCGCAACTTAGCGCCCAGTCGGGCGCATTAATTTGATGTTTTGTTTTCCAGATTTTTTTTCTTTTTTTCTTTCCTCACATCTTCTCTTCCTTAATCACACCTTCAAAAATATTTTTGTTTCTATTTGATTACAGAGTATTTTATAAATTATTTTATTATGTTTTCTTATCTGAAAACTTTTTCTTAATTGCAAGTAAATAGTTAATTTTATTTTGTATCCTAGATTTATAGGCAGCAGTCCATTTTTAGTCCTTTAGAACATCCTCATTTGGTCCTAGTATTATGGCATGACCATTTTTGGTCCACCGTCAACAAAATCGTTAAAATGTCGTTAAAGAGTAAATTTCAATTTTGGTCCTATGACTATTACGATCTTATTAATTGCAATTCATAACTTTCAAAACTGTTAATTTAGTACGTTAACTATTTAATTTTTATTAATTTTGGTCACTCCGACGAAATTAGCCACAAGAAGTACCCGAAAATATTTATAAGCTAAAATAATGGGGGCAAATTTTGTCTTTTTACTCCAAGTTCTTCTGTTCCTTCTCCTTCATCACGCATTCATGCTCTAGAATTTGCAAAATGACGAAGTCGAATAAACGCCTTCAATTCCATCACCAAATTCTTTAATTTGCGCTTTACCATGTCAGAAATCCACACCCACTTGCTGATGGAAAAGTTGATAAACCCATAAACTCCGACGGTTGCGGTGGTGATTCGAGTCATACTGCTCCGTTGGTGGTGATCCAAGTCTACTTGTTCCATTTATATATCCTCCATCCGTAGACTTACTAGTCTCTTTCTCTTTTCATCTAATTCCCAGCACCACACTCTTCAGTTTCTTTCTTGTCGTTTTACTTTTTTCTTTAGTAGTTTCATTTGTTTGAGGGCACTTTGATCGGTTCTGTTCTTCCCCTCCCTCGCGCTTGTCGTCAATGGCCTTTTCTGAGCTTTTGTGAGTGTGTTTCTTTCTTTCTAGAGGTGAACGGCGACGTTTGGTGTGGAATGCTGACTGTGGAGGCCGCCGACGTTAATATGGAAGTATTCTCCGATTCGGACTCGGATCAGTCATGGGTCTCGGCTGCCGGTGTTCTGCAGCGACCGAGCGGCTCAGGCACAGTCGTCGGAAGTAGGAAGGAAGAGAAATAGAAGTTAAAAAGACAAATTTGCCCCTATTATTTTAATCTATAAAAATTTCCCGCCGGTAATTTGGTCGAAGTGACCAAAATTGATAAAAATTAAATAATTAAGGTACTAATTAACAGTTTAAAAAGTCGTGGATTACAATTAACAAGACACAATAGTCAGATGCCAAAATTGAAATTTACTCTGTCGTTAAATACAAAAGTATTTCGATCTTTTTTATACAAAGTGGATTGACCTATTATATTTTTATTTTTATTTTTTTTTTTTGAAAAAATTTCATAATTGAGGACCTAAATGTCATTGTATTTTACTGAATTTAAACGGTTTTGTTGATGAAGGACAAAAAATATCATGTCACAATAATACTAAGACTAAAGGAGGATGTTTTGAAAAAAAAAATGACTAAAAGTAAATTTTCACCTATAAATCTATCACCAAAAAAAAATAACTTTGCAAATAAAATATTTTTTTTTCTTTGTTTAATTGCAGGTAAAATACCTGTTTATATCATGCATTCATGTGGGAAATATTTAATTTAATTAGTTAGAAAACTCGTACTATTATGTAGTGCATGCATTAAATAAATTATATTTTTGTAAAAGTTTTGTGTCGGTCCGATCTAAAGGACGTTGACAATAATAAAATGTATAATCTTCATATACAAAAATTATATTTTACTATCTTGACTATCTTTTTTGATAAAACATTTATATTAAGAACCATTAAATGTCACGTCATTTATTAAAGCAACTTAATCTCCATTACCTTGCATCCAGTGATCATTACCCGTGCACAGTTACAGAACCCGCCACCTGTTTGTTAAAATGTCGCAAAGACATTTTCTGGTCCACCAAAACTCAATCTGTTTTAATATATATATATATATATATATATATATATATATATATATATCTCAAATTTTGGTTAAGGCTCTACAATGGGCCTGGAAGTTAAGATTTCTCATGTTCCCCGCGAGAACAATAAGGTGGCCGATATGCTTTTTGGGGTTGCGGTCAAGAAGCTTTGCAATTGGATTGAGTTCAAGGAATCTGTCGTAATGTAGTTGCATTACAATTGTGAAAATACAAATGTGATATTTTAAAAATAAACATTGCAAATTAATCTGTCGTGTTTGCTCAATAAACTCATTTAATGTTACCCAATCTATCTACTATCTATCTACTATATACTATACTAATAAGAGCCCAAGAGAGTTAGGTCTATAATGGGTAGAAAAAATGGCGGTCACAGATTTTAATCAAATGAATGGCTCAGATTAATTAAAAGATTGATCAGATTTAAATTTTACACTAAAATTTCCTAAAATACCCACACACCGTTACTAATTCCGTTAAAATTTTAAGAATTGCCGTTAGTTCACCGTTAACTTACTCATTGATTTCAATAAAAAAAGGTCTTAGGTTCGAACCTCATCTCAATCAAAGTTTACATAATTAGTACTCTATTTTACTCTTATTAAATTATATAAATAATAATTTAGTAGTTACAACAAAAAATAATACATATGCATTTCTTTAATTTAGAATTATGTGTCCACAATGCTTTTATTAAAAAAATATTATTCATTATCAATCAATTAAATAAGATAAATAAATCATGACTATACTATATCTCTCTAGAATTCTAGGGTTTTGCTTCCTCTCCTAGGGTTAACTAGGGTTTCGCAATTTTCATATTTTCTTCCGGCAATCATTACCGGTTTCCAGCGATCAGGATTATTGCATCAGCTTCGGTTGGGATCTTGTTACGGATTGCGGCTTCGGCGATCAGGATTTGTGGAATTGCTGCTGGTTTTAAGAGTTGCAATTATTTATTCTTCAAAAAAAGAGTTGCAATTATTTCAAAGGAATTGTGGCTGCTTTATGTTTTGTTATTATTCAATAATAATTGCGGCTGTTTCGGATATTGTAGCTTTGGTATTGCTGCTGTTTCTTGGTAGGCAGTAAAACTGTAACGCAGGAGATCACATGGCGACCGAGGGGAATTCTGACCATGTTACGGCTTTGGCGGAGCGTTGGGCGGACATCGCCATCGACGATGAGGAGGATTGTTTCGCACTGGTTGATGAGGTGGAGGAGCCAGGTTCGGAACCGCCGGTGCAGACGTGGAGTATGGTGGGCAGATTTTTAACTGCGAAGTTAATCAAGTTAGAGTATATGAGGCAAGTTTTAGCTTCGGTTTAGCAACCGGTGATGGGGGTGACGGTCACGGAGATACAGAAGGGCTTGTTTCTATTCGTTTTCTTTCATAAAACGGATGTGGATTATGTACTGGATGGAGGGCCGTGGGCGTTTGAAAACAATACCTTGGTGTGTAGCCTGGTTGAGGATGGGGTGTTGCCGGTTAATGTGGTTCTGAATACGGTTGACATGTGGGTGCAACTGCATGATGTTCCTATGGGTTATACGTCTCAGCCGATTCTAGAGCAGATGGGTAACTTCATTGGAACTTTTGTTAAGCATGATGAGAGGTTTGTGGGGGCACCTTGGTTGGCCTTTTACCGTATCCCTGTATCGATCCCGGTGGATAAGCCGCTACGGAGACGTATGAAGTTGTTGAAACGTGATAAGACCACATGTTGGGTTAACTTCAGGTATGAGCGTTTGCACACTTTTTGTTTTTTCTGTGGATTGATGGGGCACTCGTATAAATTCTGTGTGAAGGCTCGGGTCTCTATGGTTCCGGTTGAACAATACCCGTATGGTGCGGAGATGAGGGTGGGGGGTGGTAGGGGTCCGAGGGAGGTGGGAGAAAGTTGGTTGGTTCCGGTCGGTGGCAGGCCGAGGGTTATGGAGGGGGTGGTTGCGGCAACGGGGAACCGATTGGGTGGTGGGATGGGTAAGGAGGGAGATTTGGTGGTCTCGGGTGGTGGAGGGGTGGCCGAAACGGTCGTGGAGGCGGTGGCTAAGAGGAGGAGAGAGGGGGGATATGAGGGCGGTAGGAGGGGTGAGGGTGAAGATACTACTATGGCAGATGTTTCAAAAAACTTGTTTATGGCGGGTACTGCTGGGCAGTCCCGCCCATCATTATGAGTACGTTATCTTGGAACTGCCGTGGCTTGGGTAATCCACGGACAGTTCAGGAGGTGGTGGACATGATGTCCCGTAAGCAACCCGACTTTGTATTTCTGATGGAAATTAAGGTGGGACGCGATCATGCTGAGCGTCTTCGGATCAAGATTGGATTTGAGGGGTTATTTTATGTTGATAGCAGTGGTTCCAGAGGACTAAGTGGTGGTTTAGCGTTGTTCTGGAGGAAGAATAATACAGCAAGGCTCCTCAGTTACTCAAAGAATTATGTGGATATTGAGGTAACTATAACCGGCTTCCCGAAGTGGCGTATGACGTGTTATTATGGTTTCTCGGAACGAACCAGACGTTCTGAGTCATGGGACCTTTTGAGGGCATTATCAACTAGATCCGGCCTTCCATGGATCGTAGTGGGAGACTTCAATGATCTATTATTTCAGTATGAGAAAAGAGGGGGAAATCCACATCCGAATAGCCTCCTTCGCGGTTTTGGGGATACTATTGGGGACTGTGGTTTGACTCAAATGCCAATGGAGGGCTATTCGTACACATGGGAGAAGGGGAAGGGAACAGTTGATTGGATTGAGGAGAGACTTGATAAAGTCCTGGCAACAGATGAGTGGCGTAGTATGGTAACAATGGCCAGGGTGGTGAACTTGAGAACCCGAAAATCTGATCATTCGGCTATCTATCTGGGTATCCATGAATCCTTAGGGACGAATGGAACGAGAAGGAGGGGATTCCGTTTTGAGGCAGCGTGGTTATATGAGGAGGGGTGTAGAGGGATAGTCGAGCAGGCATGGCAGGAAGGAAGGGGACAGGGTCTGCAGCATTGTATTGAATACTGTGGTAGTCGATTAACACGATGGGGTGGAGATCGGCACCATAAGTATGGTAAGCAGATTATTGATCTTAAGAAGAAGCAGCAACGACTAAGGGGATGCACGGACCCGGCTTCGCTTGCTGAGTTTCAATCCCTGGAACAACTTATATGCCGTACTGAAGCCCAGGAGGATGCCTACTGGAGGCAGAGGGCCAAGCAACACTGGCTCAAGGAGGCCGATGCCAATACCAAGTTCTTTCACAGGTACGCCTCTCATCGTAAAAAGAAGAATACTATTGCCAGACTAATGAATGATAATGGGGATTGGGTGGAAGGGGAACCCATGAATAATGTTATTTTGGAATATTTCAATCGTATTTTTTGCTCTGAAAATCCGGGATCTGGGGAGAGTTTTTTTGAGGGAATTGTTCCGCGGGTCACTCAGGCACAGAATGAGTTGTTGTTACGGCCTTTTGAATTTGATGAAGTTAAATCAGCCCTGTTTGCAATGTTTCCTGATAAGGCACCGGGCCCGGATGGAATGAACCCGGGGTTCTATCAACATTTTTGGGATGTGGTAGGGGGGGATGTTGCGACTTTTGTCATGGGATGTCTTAACTCACGCAATCTACCACCTAGCTTAAACAGTACAGATATTATTTTGATCCCAAAGAAAAAGACCCCTGAGCTAGTAACTGACTTGCGTCCTATAGCCCTCAGTAATGTGATCTATAGGATTATGGCAAAGATGATAACAAATAGAATGAAACCGCTGATGGAAGGAGTCATATAGGAATCGCAGAGTGCCTTTATTCCAGATAGGCTTATAACTGATAATATTTTGGTAGCAGCAGAGGTGGGTCATTTTTTGAACAGGAAACAGTGTGGCATGGTGGGGTGGAGTGCTCTGAAGCTTGATATGGCAAAGGCCTATGACCGGATGGAGTGGCCTTTCCTGGAAAAAATGATGTTGGCTTTGGGTTTTGATGTTGGATGGGTGCAGTTAATCATGAATTGTGTATCTACAGTCTCGTATAATTTATTGGTGAATGGCTCTAGGAGTGAACCTATTTTACCCACACGTGGTTTAAGGCAGGGAGACCCATTATCTCCTTATCTTTTTATTATTTGTGCAGATGGCCTTTCTTTGTTATTACAGCAGGCTCACAATAGGGGTTTGATCCATGGATGCAGAGTGGCAAGAGGTGCTCCCCCAATCTCTCACTTGTTTTTCGCTGATGATAGCCTTCTGTTTTTTAAAGTCAATGTTCAAGAGGCCAGTGAGATCAAGAGGTGTCTATCAGTCTATGAGGATTTATCTGGGCAAGTGGTTAATTACCACAAGTCAAGCATATGTTATAGTAGGAACACGAGTAACGCAAGTAAGGAAGTGGTGGCGCAAGTTCTGGGAGTTGGCCAGGCTCCTAATTTTGGCAAGTATTTGGGACTCCCCTCATTTGTAGGGAGAAACAAAAAGGCAGCTTTTGCATATATAGAGGATAAAATCCGGCAAAGAATTGGGTCATGGAATAAGAGGTTATTATCACAGGCAGGTAAAGAAATTTTATTGAAAAGTGTAGCACAATCCATGCCTACCTTTTCAATGAGTGTCTTCCTGCTGCCAACTTCTGTTTGTACAGCGATTGAGAGGACTATGAATCGTTACTGGTGGGACTCTGGAACTGATAGACGGATACATTGGAAGGCTTGGGACAAACTGTGTGTTCCTAAGAAATATGGGGGTTTGGGATTCAAGGAATTGCGTGCTTTTAACCTGGCTATGTTGGGAAAACAGGCGTGGCGAATGCTTACTAAACCTGAGTCCTTGGTAGCTCGTATATATAAAGCACGGTATTATGCCAAAGGCTCATTTTTTGATGCACAAGTGGGAATTAATCCTAGTTTCTGCTGGCGGAGTATTATGGCAGCCAAGAGTATCATTTGTAGTGGGGTAAGACGGAGGATTGGAAATGGGGAATCTACACTCATATGGACCCATCCTTGGTTACAGGACGACCAAGACCCCATGATACAAACAGAGATGCCAGTACAGTTACAGGATGCTAAGGTGGTGGGATTGATTAATCAACAAACACGGACTTGGGATCTTTCAATTTTAACTGATCTTTTTCATCCTAGTGATGTGGCAAATATTCTTAAAATACCAGTTTCTCCGGATTATGATGATACTTGGTATTGGCCTGGGGACCCGAGAGGAGTTTATTCTGTAAAGGGCGGATACAGATTAATAGTTGGTAATTATGGGAATGAGAATGGGACCTTTACAAAGTGGTTAACCTTGTGGAAACTCAAAATACCCCCAAAATGGAGAATGTTCCTATGGAGAGCCATTTGTGATATACTCCCTACCACTTCTAACTTGCTTATAAAGAGGGTAGAAGTAAACCCATATTATGCCATGTGTGGATCATCTCAAGAGGACACTATGCATGCTTTAGTGTTATGTGAATTTGCAAAGAACATTTGGGACCGATCCAACCTTCCAATCCCCAATATTATAACGAATATTTTTCATATTTGGTTTGGTGAGCTCCTAAATGTTTTAGATTTTGATGGGATGTTATATGCAGCATCAATCCTCTACAATATTTGGAGAGCACGGAACGGGGCGGTTTGGAATGCTCTATTACCACGGCCACAATCTTTGTTGGCAGCAGCGAATTCGGCATTGCATGCATGGAGAAGGGCAAACCCGCCAGCAGTCCAAAACCACGTACCACTGCCTGCAATGCAATCTCAACATCTTGGCTCTCATGCGCCACTCGGACCTCACGGTATTGTACAGGAAGAGCCACCTCGGAGGCTATGTCGCATCGACGCGGGGTTTATACACAATACGGGCAAGGCTACGGTTGGGGCAATCCTCGTAGACATGAATGGAGGGTATGTCGCGGCCTTCAGTGCACCCCTCCCGGATTGTTTCTCACCACTTATGGCCGAGGCATTGGCATGCAAGGAGGCTTTGTCATGGTTAAAGGATCGAGGGGAACAGAACATCGAAATATATACAGATTATTTAATGCTACAGCGTTATCTTACTACACCGTCTACTACGTTTCGCACTTACGTCGGCTATGCCATTGACGCCTGCAGAGCAGCTACAGCTTATTTTCAGTCTTGTTCTTTCCATTTTATTTCTAGACTAGACAATTTTATAGCTCATGCCTTAGCTACTTCAGCATATCAGCAATCGGCTGCTATGTACTGGGATCTTCTCCCACCAGACATTATTTCGACATATTTTTAATAAAGCACCACATATATTTTCAAAAAAAAAAAAATAATAATAAGATAAATAATTTTATTAGTTATATTGTCTTTATTTTTCTTCAATATAAAAATTCTTTATATTCAAATTTATTAATTGATTATATTCGTTACATTATCCTTACAATGTCTTTATTCAGTGAAAATTTTTTTATTAATTATCAATAAATTAATTAAAAGAAATATTTTCATTAGTTATATTGTCTTTATTTTTCTCAAATGTAAAAATTTTTACATTCAAATTCATCAATTGATTATATTCACTACATTATCTATTATCTTTTTTGTGCACTATTTTTCTAATTAAATATCAAAGTTATAATGCAAAATAATGCTATATATTTATTTACCAAGTATTTTATTAATACCATGAAAAAATTAAAAAAAATATAATTAATAAAGTCAACCATATTAACTACTTGAGAGATTTTGTGACAACGAGAGTATTCAAATCACACAACAAATTGAAGTGAGAACTACCTCGCAATGTCCTTGTTTGACAATCAGCAGTTAGCGGTTAACGTTAGCGGATTATACTAGCGGATTTGACCAGCGAATTTATTTAATTATTAACATTGGATAGAAAAAATGACCGCCAAATTATTAAATCAAATGAATGGTTCATATTGTTCAGGTTTTAATTTTTTCTTTTAAGATTTTCTAATTTATCCTTAATTATATGATTATCCATTTAACTTTTCCGTTAATTCACCGTTAGTCTAATTATAATATTAAAGTCTAATATAGAATTATAACTACACCATTAATTTAATTCTAATATTAAAGTCTTAATAGAACTTAACCACAAATCCTAATGTCGGAATCTCCTCAAACAATATTAGTATATATTTAATATTTTATGTCTTAATTTTTATTTGTTCTCCCTTATGTCCCGTATTTGGTTTCAACGATACCTATACAATTATTTTATTGACAATTATAATCAATTTTGACTATATTATCTTGCATTTGTAAACTTAGAATTACCTATTTAACCCGCACGGGCTTAGCTCAATGGTTTAGTGGGTAGTATTTGGGAGAAGAGACGAAGGTTTGAACCTCGGCGGCGGCAGTGCGGGAATTATGTGCCAAAGTGGGCAGATTCCTTGTGCGTATCAGCATTTGACCCTGTCTGCTGAACCATTGAGTCACCGTGATTTACAACTTCCCACAATGCTCTGTCGGGTCGGAGTGTGGGGGCCCTTGGGGTTGGGGACTCAACCTTTGGGAGAAGAATTACCTATTTAAATACGCAAATTCAACCTTCAATTATCTATGCATGAACAATTTCAATATAATCCTGTCTTAATATACTTTAAAGTACTTATTTATAAAAAAAAAAAAAAAAAAAGCATTGGGCATTATCCCAATCGCGCAAGGCGCGTAAAAAACTAGTATAATAATAAACGTCAAAGGTTCAATTCTTGACTTTGGGTATGGAGTAGCATAAATCTCCAGTGCAATTGTTCCACGTATTCGACGGTGAAAACTTTGAGTACACCCCAAAAAAAATCATATGTTAATTTAAAAATTAAAATAAAAATGTCAATATGTGTATCATTTAATCTTAATTAGAATTTTGTTAATGTTATATTTGTATACTAGTATTTGCCCCGTGCGACGCACGGACAAAAATTTATAAGTATTGTTGTAATGTTATGATACAAAGCAGAATTAATTTTATTAAAAATGAAAGCATAGTTACATTGTAATATTTAAATGTTAAGACAATATATGACAAAAAATGCATTCATATTGCTAACCTCATTTGCAATAATGATTTTACAAAGTTAAACGGACAGAGAAAGACCCGGACTACCTCGTGGTTTACACAAAAAAAAATAATAATAATGATCTTTCAAATCTATTAATATGCAATCACACTTACGCGGGAAAATTTTTTCCCTACTTAATTTCACTTCACCTAACTTTCTTTGTAAATAAATTATTAAAAAACTAATAAAAATTACAACTATTAAAAAGTTAGTACATATATATATATATATATATATATATATATATATATATATATATATATATATATATATATATATATATAATCAAAATTGATATATAATACTCGTAGAAATTAATTATGATTACATGAATTTATAAATTTGTACGCATTTTTTTTATCTTGCATCTTTGTGTTGTATAAACTCAATAATCTCTTTCATATATATATATATATATATATATATATATATATATATATATATATATATATATATATATATATATATATATATATATATATATATATATATATATATATAGAGAGAGAGAGAGAGAGAGAGAGAGGGGTTTGGCCCATAAATTTTTTAAAAATGTAATTATATATTGGCCCAACATTTGTTATATTAAAACTTTTATTTTTTATTATATTATATTATTTAGTGTCAATTGATTTATTTTTTACTTTTATAATGCCAATAATTAATATATATATATATATATATATATATATATATATATATATATATAGAGGTTTGGCCCATAAATTTTTTAAAAATGTAATTATATATTGGCCCAACATTTGTTATATTAAAACTTTTATTTTTTATTATATTATATTATTTAGTGTCAATTGATTTATTTTTTACTTTTATAATGCCAATAATTAATATATAATATATATATATATATATATATATATATATATATATATATATATATATATATATATAAAGATTTATGATGAATATGAAGTCCTAAACCCTTGATATTCCATAACTCTCAAATGCACCAAATGGAGGGAAAAAAATTTCACCTTGATTCTGCTATATTATATATAGAGATATAGAGATAGAGATATTAATTTTATTTGTATATGAAAAAGAACATAAGTTGGGAAAAAAAATTTGATTCACCTTACCATGCAAATCATCGTCATAACAATCCCCACGAGACAATTTGTATGGTTATCAGTTATGATGTTTATTATTTACTATATATAAATGGTGCATGAGTTGTAATATTTAGACCTCATTTTTTTAATGTAATTGTGAACACGAGTTAATTCCATTTTTAGTTCTAGATTTATATATAGGTGACAGTCCATTTTTAATCATTTTTATCAGAATATCTACATTTGGTTCTAGTATTATTATAGTATAAATAAACATTTTTTGTCCTCTATCAACAAAACAGTTTTAATGTTGTTAAATACAAAGACATTTCGGTCTTCAATTACGATTTTTTTAAATAAATATAAAAATATAGCGGGGTCAACTCACTTTGTATAAAAATGATCGAAATGCCTTTGTATTATTTAACGACATTTCAACGATTTTGTTGACGGATGACCAGAAATGATCATGCCATAATAATATTAGGACCAAATGTGAATGTTCTGATAAAAAATAACTAAAAGTGAACTATCACCTATAAATCTAAAACAAAAAGTGAAATTAACTCTTGTAAACAATATTGAAAATCCTAAAATGTCCCACCATTGGAATCTAGTGTGGTTGTTCAGGCCAGATTTTATTATTATTTTAAAAATGTAAATAGTAATTACAAGTTTTTAGATTTGAGAAATTAAAACATTGTTGTCTGCATGGACAACTCAGTTGGTCATATGGGTGAAATTTAGAAAAAATGATTTGGAATTGAGTCTCACCCATAGCAATGAGGGGGCTCCTTGTGTACAATAAACAAAGGTATAGCATCTGTGTTCAACTGAGTTACCATGGAAATTAAAGCATTGCAAATACTATTTATATCATTTTTTATTTTACTTATTGCAACTATTATGTACTTTTGATATAATAATAATAATAATAATAATAATAATAATAATAATTATTATTATTATTATTATTATTATTAGGGTGAATTGGAATGGTATAGATGTAAAGAAAATAGTATTGTAATATAGATATAGGGGTTCGGCCTAGTATAGGCAGCCAGGGTCCAACGCGGGGTTCGCCTCAGGTCCAAACAAATCTATCTTGCTCAACTCCACTTAGTCAGTTTGGTTTGGGTTCATTTTGTAACGTTTATCCATTACTATTATTATAACATTAGGATAAGTTATGATAATATTCAGTATTTGATATGTGGTGCAACACTAATAACCTAATAGGTAGACTACCATTATGATCAGGAGTCTAGTTAGGGTTTAGGAGACCTAAAGACAATCAACCGCAATGATGGCCAGTGGTTATATAAGGTTATTAGTCCTCTCACTGCTCACAATACATACCTCATACAACATCTAGAGAGCTGAGTAAACTGAGAGACAAAATACTCATTATCTCTGCAGCAGTCCGATCGCTCAACCGTACCAAGAACCATGGCTGGAGGTTAGTCGATCCTGTTATCACATATTATATGATGCATGTGATATTTTAGTCTAACAGTTGGCATCAGTCACCATAAATAATCTCTGCCTAGTTCGTTTAATTGCATATAATATTTGCATATGTTGTATACATATTTGTATAATTCAATTACATATGGTGAATATTCTTTGGTTCGCAATTAAATTGTCTGGACTGCTGGAAATTTTGGTTTATTCCGCATTAAGAAACAAAAAAAAAAATTAAAATTGGATATTTAGCTATCTACTGCTTCGCCATTTTTTTTTCTCGCCCAGAATTTGCTCGCCGGTGGTGTTTGGAGCTTGACCTCCAGTTTGTCTCGCCGGCAGCTGTTCCGGTGGTGGAGACGAATCAACGGCGACGGTGGTGGCTGGTTTGCACTGTGGCGGGCGGACGGCGGCGGACATCGGCGTTGCATGGAGGCCAGTTGGCGGTGGCGGCGCTGGGTTTTCCAGCGACGAGGCTGCTTTCTGCTTTCCGATTGGCGACGCTGGCGACCTTTTGGCTATTGTTCGTCCTCCATGGTTGCTGTTCGCCGATGATGTAGCGTCGCAGGTCTCCTGGTCTGCTTCTGTTTGCGCTGCTTCTACGTTAGTGAATTAGGGAAGATGATGAAGATTAAGGTATTGGGCCGGGTTTGGCCCAATTGGGCCAAACCTGGGCTCATATTAAAAATAAAAAATAAAAATTTGGGCCTGTTATGGTTTTGGGTCAAACCTGAATTGATATTTGGACTACATCAATTCATTCCAATAGTTATGCTGTGCAACCGAATGTACCATGCGCATGGTGCATACGGTTCAAAACGACGTCGTTTTGATTAAAAACGCGCGTCCCACTTAAAAAAAAAAAAATCAGGTTCGACTCTCAGCAATAGCATTATTGTGGATATATAGTTATGAAATTGTGGATATATAGTTATGAAATTGTGGTTATATAGTTATGAATTTATGGATATTTAGTTCATTCATTGTGGATATTTAGTTCAATCATATATTGTGGATATTTAGTTCATTCATTGTGGATTTTTACTTCATTCATTCATTCATTGTGGATTTTTACTTCATTCATTCACTGTGGATATATAGTTATGAAATTGTGGATATATAGTTATGAAATTGTGGTTATATAGTTATGAATTTCTGGATATATAAAAATGCTATTGCCGAGAATCGAACCTGATTTCTTCTTTAAGTGGGACGCGCATTTTTTTAACCAAAACGGCGCCGTTTTGCAACCGTATGCACCTTGCAAGGTGCATTCGGTTGCACAGCATAATTTGCGAATTCATTCAGATTAACATCTTCATCATATTTGGACTTCTTCTAATTAAATTATCCCATTGAAATTTTTTTTTATTAAGTCTATTATTAAATTGTTGTTCAACTTTGAATAATTATTCAGTTTTAATTTTTCAGTTGAATTTTAATTTAATAATGTTTCAGATTAAATAGTATTAAGTGTTGCAATTTAATTGTGGAGTATTTTGTGAATAATATGCATAATCGGAGCATTGCTATTTATCTCTTTATTGCAATAATTATTTGACTGTTATAATTATGCCGGTAGAAAAGCATGTTCATTAAGAAAAATTTAGAGCCTTTTAGGTCTGAATTATATGTTATGCATGATTTAGTGCCTTTTAGGTGAATTAGTGACTTTCAGGTTAGATTATGCATATTATTACTCAGTCTTCAGTTATTACTCCACTCGTGTTTTATAAAGTTCCTAAAGCACATAAAGTACATAAACAATTCGTAGTTTACCCTATTCAAAGCCTTATCCATAGGTGAAACTATTCTTTAGATCTCTCAAACGATTTTACTTCAAAAATGAGAACACATGAATTAGGGAAGTTTCTTGGGGAGGAATACTAGTTTTATGGCCCTGGCTTAAAAGCCTTGTTGCTACTAGTCCCCTTGCGACGCTACTCTGTCTGAGGAGTTGGTTTTTAACCGAGCTTCATCTCGACCAACTTTCCTGGGAGTATACCTAAGGATTGTCTATCATATTTTGGTTTAATCTGTTTGTTTATTAGGTTTTCTTGCTAATGTGATTATGTTCTTTGGTTAACTAAAGAGTAGCCACAGCATCTTTAATTTTTTCCAAAATTACATATTAAGTTTTACTCACATAAAGTTAATGCAAGAATATTGTAATTCACTCTGCGTGATATGGCAAAATTTAGCCCACAGGCAATTTTGTTATATTTGTAGGGTTAATTAGGATGAAATACCATGCTATGATCATAATTTGCCCACAGGGATTATGTATCGGCATATAGTTTTGGTAGTTTTGTCATTAAGGGTGGAAAAATTAAAATCGCACCCATTCCGTTTCCACCATTCAGTTTTGAGAAATTCATTATGCGTAAAAATTTAGCCCACAGACAATTTTTATGGCATCCGAATTTATCTTTTGCATAATTTTACATTGGTAAT
The DNA here is from genome assembly GCF_001879475.1 of Ipomoea nil. Classification (NCBI taxonomy): domain Eukaryota; kingdom Viridiplantae; phylum Streptophyta; class Magnoliopsida; order Solanales; family Convolvulaceae; genus Ipomoea; species Ipomoea nil. The sequence continues at coordinate 1,876,186 of NW_017619189.1, read as the reverse complement.
ATTATGTACTTCAGTATCTCTCTCTATTTTTTGTGCCTCGAAAAATTCTAACCAAGCTTTCAATTTTCTTTTTACAGTCACTCTTCCAATCACTCAATCAATAACAATTGATATTCCTATCCTCAATTATGATAATCACAAAGAGTGGAAATACGCTGTCCTATTGAATTTAGGAATATTTGGGTTTGATTATGCTCTTCGCATTGAGAAGCCTGTTGAGCTTACTGCGGAAAGCACTGAGGAACAAAAAACGCTATACGAGCAATGGGCAACAGCCAATCGCTTAGGCGTATTCCTCATTAATTCTAAAATTGCCAGAGAGATTCGTGGTCCCGTCGATGATATTGCGGACATTGAGCCATTACTCAAGGCCATCGATGATCAATTTGTTAACGCGAACAAATCTCTGGCAAGTACCCTGATAATGCAGTTTATCAATATGCGTCTTTCCACTGTCAAGGGCACGCGAAAACATATCCTACAGCTCAGGGACATTGCGGCTCAATTGAAGAAGTTGAAGATTATTCTTCCAGATGCCTTTGTGGTGCACTTTGCACTAAATACCCTATCTCAGGACTATAATGCATTTAAAATTTCCTATAATACACATAAGGATGAATGGTCTATCAATCAATTGATTACCATGTGTACTCAAGAGGAAACACGGCTTTTAACTGAGCTTGGGGAAAGTGCTTTAATGGCCACAACAAGGCCTAAAAGAATGTCTGGAAAGCCTAAGGGACTTACCATGGATGCTAAGGGGAAACTAACCCCGAAAGCAGACATTAAGAAGATACAAAAGTGTTTCTTTTGCAAAAAGAAGGGACACATGAAGAAAGATTGTATCAAGTTTCAGAAATGGATGTCCCAAAAAGGTAACATTTCATCTTATTTCGTTTGTTTCGAATCTAACATGTCAGAAGTTAATACTAATTCCTAGTGGGTTGACTCTAGTTCAACAATCCACATTGCAAACTCTTTGCAGGATATGACAAAACTGAGACAGCCAAAGGGAAATGAGTGTAGCATCTTCTCTGGAAACAAGATTGCGTCACCAGTAGAAGCTGTCGGAGTTTGCAATTTAGTTTTGGACAATGGCTTTGTATTGACGTTAGAAAAGACTTTTTATGTTCCTAGTTTTTCTAGGAACTTAGTTTCAGTATCTAGACTTGTACCCTTCGGATATTCTTTTGAATTTAATGCCAATGATTTCAAGTTATTTCGTTATTCTACTTGTGTTGGTACTGGTACAATGTCTGATGGTCTTTTCCGTCTTAAATTAAAGAATGATTCAGTTTACAATTCTTTTACATGTTCAAAACGGCACCAAACGGTGTAGTATTAACGACAATTCCTCAATGTTGTGGCGTCGGAGATTAGGTCATATCTCCCTTGAGCGTATTAAAAGGTTGGTAAATGATGGAGTACTTTTTACTCTAGACTATACTGACTTTGAGACTTGCATTGACTGCATTAAGGGTAAGCAGACAAACAAGTCAAAGAAAGGTGCCAATAGAAGTTCAACGTTGTTGGAAATTATTCATACTGACATATGTTGTCCTGATATGACAATACCTGGTCAGAAATATTTCATCACCTTTATTGATGACTTCTCAAGATTTTCCTATGTGTATTTACTTCATCATAAACATGAAGCATTGGATGCCTTTAAATCATTTAAAGCTGAAGTTGAAAACCAATGTAACAGGAAAATACACATAGTTAGGTCTGATAGGGGTGGTGAATACTATGGTAGATATACTGAGAATGGACAAGCACCTGGTCCCTTTGCTAAGTTTCTTCAAGAGCATGGGATTGTTGCCCAATACACTATGCCTGGTTCTCCAGACCAAAATGGTGTAGCTGAAAGAAGAAACCGGACCCTTCTGGATATGGTGCGGAGTATGCTTAGCAACTCTAAGCTTCCGAAGTTGTTGTGGGATGAAGCGCTTAAGACGGCAACGTATATATTAAACCGTGTTCCAACCAAGGCTGTCCCTAAGACACCGTTTGAGTTATTCAAAGGTTGGAAACCGAGTTTGCAACATATGCGTGTTTGGGGATGTCCCTCTGAGGTGAGGATATATAACCCACACGAGAAGAAACTTGACCCAAGGACGATTAGTGCTTTCTTTATTGGATATGCACAGTTCGCTAAGGGTTATATGTTCTATTGTCCATCTCATACTACTAGGATAGTGGAATCAAGGAATGCTAAATTTCTTGAAGATGACTCGATTAGTGGGAGTGATCGGTTTAAGGACTTAGTTCCTTCCTTCGATCATACTGACTCTCGACCTTCTACGTCATCTGGTGGGGTTGTACTTATCCGCAGTGCTCCTTTAGTTTTGCCTGCAGATATACCACCTACCGTTGAGGTTCCACAAACTGTTGAGGATCAGCCTTTGGAAGAACCAGTTCAGGACTTACAGCAACCGCCTGAACTAGATTTCGAACCAATGGTTGAACCAACTCAGGATATACAGCAAGATTCTGAGCTGATACAAACTGAACCGATTCAAGAACTGCCACCAGTTCCTGAAGAGGTAGTTGCCCCGCAGCCTGTACAAGGTGGTGAGGGTCCAACCTTAAGACGGTCTACTCGGATAAGGCGATCAGCAGTTCCTAGTTATTATGTTTCGTATCTACAAGAATCTGACATAGGGGCTGAAGATGATCCTGAAACATTCTCTCAAGCCACAAATTGTGCACAGTTTGACTTATGGTTAGAAGCCATGAAAGATGAAATGAATTACATGAAGGACAATGGAGTTTGGGATCTTGTTGAGTTGCCTAATGGGGCCAAGGCCATTGGCTGTAAATGGGTTTTTAAGACTAAAAGAAACTCATTAGGCAACATTGAGAGATACAATGCCCGGCTTGTTGCCAAGGGATTTACTCAAAAAGAAGGAATCGATTACAAGGAGACTTTTTCTCCTGTATCAAAGAAAGATTCACTTGGGGCCATTCTGGCATTAGTTGCACATTTTAATCTTGAGTTGCAACAAACGGATGTGAAAACCGCTTTCCTAAATGGTGATCTAGAAGAGGGGGTTTATATGAAACAACCTGAAGGTTTCTCTTCTAGGGGGGGGGGGGGGTGAGCATTTAGTATGTAAACTTAAGAAATCCATATACGGTTTAAAACAAGCCTCCCGTCAATGGTACATCAAGTTCGATGGGGTAATTTCTTCATTTGGTTTTGTTGAAAATCCCTCAGATAACTGTATATACCAGAAGGTGAGTGGGAGTAAAATTTGCTTTCTTGTTTTATATGTGGATGACATCTTACTTGCCACCAATGATAAGGGGATGCTTCGTGATGTGAAACAATTTCTTTCTAAGAACTTTGATATGAAGGATATGGGTGATGCCTCTTATGTTATTGGCATTAAAATTCAGAGAGATAGGTCCCGGGGTATACTGGGTTTATCTCAAGAAACATATATAAACAAAGTTTTAGAGAGATTTCATATGCAAAATTGTTCACCAAACGCTGCTCCCATATCTAAGGGGGGTAGATTCAGTTTGGACCAATGTCCGAAAAATGATTTGGAGAAGGAATCCATGGAGAACATCCCTTATGCTGCAGCAGTTGGATGTCTTGGATATATTCAAGTTTGTACGAGGCCGGATATTGCTTTTGCGGTTGGAATGCTAGGGCGTTACCAACACAATCCTGCGTTAGGCAATTGGGGAGCTGTAAAGAAGGTTCTAAGGTATCTCAAAGGAACCAAAAGTTACAAGCTTGGGTTTAGGCAGACAGACAATTTAGATCTTGTCGGTTATTCAGACGTGGACTTCGCTGGCTGTGTTGATTCTCGAAAATCAACTTCTGGGTGCGTCTTCATTATGGCCGGTGGGGCTATCTCATGGAGAAGTGTTAAACAGTCCTTAATAGCTACTTCTACCATGGAAGCCGAGTTCGTTTCCTGTTTCGAGGCTACTTCACAGGGTGTTTGGCTAAAGAATTTTATCTCTGGGCTTAGAGTTATGGATTCTATATCTAAGCCGTTGAAAGTCTACTGTGACAACTCAGCTACAGTCTTCCTAGCTAAGAACGACAAAAGTGGGAGTCGAACTAAGCACATCGACATCAAGTTCTTAGCAATTAGGGAGCGTGTCAAAAATAAAGTTGTATTCATTGAACGCATTCATACTGAGTTGATGTTAGCAGATCCCTTGACTAAAGGTATGCCACCATTTAAGTTCAAGGATCTGATTCAGAAAATGGGACTTTCGCCCAATTTGTAATTTGTATATATATACATTCAGTTTTAATAAAATTCTTTGGCATTCAGACATTTTCTCAATTAAGTGTGTACACCTTCATTTGCTTTATATTGATGAGAAAATGTACTTCAGGGACTTGGAATAAACATAGTGTTTATTTCGTTGGGTTTTGTTTCCTAATTAAGTGCTCAATGGCAGTTTGCATTTGATCATAATGGATACTACTCGTGCTAATGAGAACATATCATTATGGTTGGTGTTTTTCTGTTATTGAGTGGTAGTGCTTGCACCAAGTGGGAGAATGTAACGTTTATCCGTTACTATTATTATAACATTAGGATAAGTTATGATAATATTCAGTATTTGATATGTGGTGCAACACTAATAACCTAATAGCTAGACTACCATTATGATTAGGAGTCTAGTTAGGGTTTAGAAGACCTAAAGACAATCAACCACAATGATGGCCATTGGTTATATAAGGTCACTAGTCCTCTCACTGCTCACAATACATACCTCATACACCATCTAGAGAGAGCTGAGTAAAGTGAGAGACAAAATACTCATTATCTCTGCAGCAGTCCGGATCGCTCAACCGTACCAAGAACCATGGCTGGAGGTTAGTCGATCCTGTTATCACATATTATATGATGCATGTGATATTTTAGTCTAACACATTTCTAATATATCTATCAGGTTTAGTAAAATTAACATCTATTTGATAAATTTTAAATTATTTAAACTCTGAATGATGAAATGAATTTTCACCTTTTTTAGTATTTTGTATGCCCAGAGACGATGTGTGTGGCTCCTTAACCAACAAATTTATTCTGGAAGTAACGTGCCAAGACATTCTGGTACAAAGGAGGAGATGTTAGATTCCAGTTCTCACAAAATTGTTAGTAGAGGAAAGAGGTTTGATTCATGGCATCCTAACGAACCAGATGTTGACTGCCAACTTTACTGACTGCAGGCTGATACAAAGTATAAAATTATTGACAACAAATCAAATTGGTTTACTTAGAGCATTCATAATAGTGAAAATATTTTGTGATTTTTGAGGAGTTTTGTAAGTGTGGTTAGAAAAGAGAATAATAGAGAGAGAGAAAAAAAACTAATTAAAAAAAAAAGATTACTGTCGGCGCCTGACGCGCCCAACTGGGCACAATTGCAACACGCATGCGGCACACGCGGCTGGCATATTTTCTCGGTGAGATCCACTTTTGTGCAATAATCTCCTCTCTTACTGATAAATCTCAACTACCCTCTCTCTCTTTGCCAACATGGCTTTTCTTTTTATTTTTCTTAGAAATTTTGCATGGAGACCACTTTGTTGTAGCAAAAAGTCTACCATGCCAAGGAGTCTTCACAGAAGCTATTCTGTGGATGAGGGCCAGGGATTATGACAAATTTTAGATTCATCTTATCCAACAACTCTGAATGATACAAACTATGATTCTTCTTTTGGATTAATTTTGCATCATGTAAAAGACATCCTTTTAACTTTACCAAATGTTTTTGTTTCTTTTATTAAGCAATCAGTCAATATAATTGTCCACATGTTAATTCAGAAGTTTTTTTTTTTTTTTTTTGTCTGATTGTAGGGAGTGGTTAGTGTATCGACCTCCTTTTATTTTTGATATTTTTATCTTCATAAAAGAAAAATAATGATTATTAAAATATATATATATATAATTCCGAAAGTCAAAACAGGTAATTGGAATCCACAACTTCCAAAGAGAATATGCGCTACTTTCGTAGTATATTTCATTGGGTCTAAACTCTGAACAAAAATGTCTACTTTTATTTTTGAGAGGAAAAGGTATCAAAGTTAAGTTTTAGAAATACTGCAATTAAGGTCTATGAGGAACAAATAAAAATTAATGGGATATTCTAAATCGATAAAATAGTATAATTAAAAAATTTTAAATATTGTCGATTTTATAGATTACCGCTAATGTAGCGTTACTTAACACATGGCATTTTAATATTTATGTTGATCATAAGTGTGTAATTTTCTTTTATTTTATTATTTTAAATTTTATTTTTGAAATAAAAACAATCACCGACCATTGAGAAAAGGATGAAAGGTAATTGTAGTCACCTTATCCCTCTAGCCACGAAGGTGGCTTGACTGTCTTTGTCTATCTAGATTTGGACATAAAAAACATGTCCATGTCCAAATTTGGACATATAGATCTATGGTTAAAAAAAGCTTTTAAGAGATAAAAATAAAATAAAATAAAAAATTGTATATTTAGATCCACATAAACATTAGAGCAAATATCAATTTTGGTTCTACGAGTATTAGTAAAATGATAATTTTGATCCACATATTTAATTTTTACCAATTTTTATCCACGACTATTGTTTTAGTGCCAAAATTCATCACGAGTTACCCCTTCATTTAAGACATGCCGAAATATAAAATTATTAAGGGTATTTTCATCATTTTCAAATTAAGATTCGAATTTGAGCATGCATAAATAAAAGGATTTAAGCTCTAAGATCTATCCCAATTCACAGCTCTCCTCCTCAAATTAAGGTATGATTTGGAGGAGAATTGCGAATTGGGATGGATCGTAGGGCTTAAATCCCTTTATTCATGCTCAAATTGGAATCTTAATTTGAAAAGAACAAGAATGTCCTTAAATTTTTTAGATTTTGGCATGCCTTAAATAGAGAGGTGACCGGCGTGATGAATTTTGGTACTAAAATAATAGTCGTGGATGAAAATTGATACTAAAACAACAGTCGTTGATGAAAATCGGTAAGAATTAAACATATGGATCAAAACTATCATTTTGCTAATACTTAGGACCAAAATTGGTATTTGCTCTAAACATTAAGTCACTGCGTGTTTGTCTAATCAGTGTCATATCCGTGATAACTTGTTAAACAGGTAAGATTATGACTTAATTGCACTATTTTGTTGGTTTAGGGTTATTCCATTGTAGGTTTTTTTTTTTTTTTTTTCCAGGTAAAGACCCTAATTACACTATTTGTTAGATTTAGGGGGGTGTATTCAATCATGACTTTTGTAGAGTTTTAAAGACTTTTAAAATGATAGATTTTAATAAATTTTGATTGACTTTCATAGAGTCGTTCAAAACTTTTTAAAACTTTATAAGACTCTATAAAAGTCTATATAAAAAACTTCTATAGACTTTTATCAACTTTTTATTTAAAAAAGTCTACTAAAGTCATTGAAATTCTAAATTGAATACATCCTTACAAACTTTTAATGATTTTGATTCTTATCATTTATATAATTTTCTTACAAAACATTTATAATATATCATAAATTTTTTTTATAACATAGTTCTTCACCCACATCAACATTATTATTTATCTCCATAGTATGTAGGTTGAGACTTATATGCTAATTACTTATATATATTATTAATAAACATAAAAAAAAATTATTTCATTAGAAATTCATAACAATATTGAATAATAAAATTTATAATAAAAGAATTGATCAAATAAAATATTTAAAAATATAATTACAAGTTGCATAAAATAAAAAAAAATAAAAATTTAATATATATATATATATATATATATATATATATATATATATATATATATATATATATATATATATATATATATATAATTATACTTGATATATTGCTAGACATCACGCAAAGAACTATTATTTACAATAAGAGACTCCGAACAACAAGAAGGTGCTACTGTTTGCAACCCCAAATTGTTGTTGCGAACAATAGTTCGCTATTCGTAGTAACTTGTTAAAAATAGGAAAAATATATATTACGAATATAAACATAAAAAGAATAAAAATCAAAATATATAAGTATTTATATGAATATTATGAAACATATACTAAAATTTGATGATGAAAAATTTGCTTTATTCATGTATTTAGGGAGAATTAGAGAAAATTAGAGATAAAAAATTCACTGAAAAAATAAAAATCAATATAAATAAGCAATAATGAAGTAAAAATAATATTATTTCGAATTTTTAGAGGAAGATTGTAAAGTTTAGGAGAGAGAAAAAAATTGGTTGAGTTTTAGGTATGAGGAAAATATGGGATAATGAAGAAAAAATTAATTTTATTAAATTTAGATAGGTTTATAAAGTTTAAATAGGGAGAAAAATAGAGTTTAAGTAGAGAGAGAAAACATTCAAAGTTGTTAGAAAGAAAATTTTGAAATCTTGGGGTTGATGGTTGGATTTCAACTATTTATATTTGAGAAGGAAAAGTCTACAAAAGTCTTAAAATTAAAAAGTTTACAAAAGTTCATAACTTTTTGAATACCACATGACTTTTAAAGACTCTATAAAAATCTTAATCGAATACCACACGACTTTTAAAGACTCTTTAAAAATTTTGATTGAATACTGCCTGACTTTTAAAGACTCTCTAAAAGTTTGAATTGAATACCCCAAACTTTTAAAGTTTATAAAAATCTTTAAAACTCTATGAAATTCATGATTGAATACACCCCCTTAGAGAACAATTTGACACTTTTCATTTTTAATAACCTCTACCTCGTGTTGAATCCAGATTCATTTCACGTAGTGAGGATATTGAATTTCATATTAAATAAAAAGTCAATTCAAGCTTTTCTAATCTCATTAAATGAGAGATAGTCAACCCCAGAGCAAATGAGATGGCATATATTTTTCAGCAAAATTAAACAAGTGAATTATGTTTAAAAAAAAAAAAAAACAAGTGAATTATTATGATGTTTTGACTTTTGATACCAAATTTTAAAGAACATTTCCCACGAATATGAAGAGCTGACTTGCCTATAAAGATGAAGCACGAAATATGAATAATAGTCAACCAGAGACCTAAAGAACTCACAGTATCATAACAGGTATGCTCAAACTCAAATCTTTTCTTACCATTCTCATTTTACTAGCAACACTATCCTTGATTCTGTGTTTCTCATTTGGGGATTTAATGAAATCTTTAATGCTAATAATGAGAGGTTATATATGGGATTGTGAAGTCCCATCATGTTTTCTGGGTCCTACAGATTTCCATCTTTTCATCTGTTCAAGAATCACTTATTATCTTGCACTGCCAAACAGGGATTTTGACTAAATAATTTCCTTTTCTATATTATGAATTTTCATTCTCTTTGGGTTTTGGCATTTTGGGCAATTTTAGATCTGCATATCTGCCCTTTTGGAGATGATTAAATCTAGACTGGAAAGACTTTAAAATGGTTCTGGAAAGTCAATGCAGCAAAAAACTGAAACATTGAGGATACTGCAGTAAACTATGTTGTCTGTTCTGAGGTTAAAGAAAAACATGTGTTTTACTGTGGCAGGTGAAACGTCTGAAACGTTTTTAGATCTCGAGCCATCCACTGCATTATGCGTATGATCAAGCGCTTATTATGTTTGCAGCCAAGGCATCTATCTAGTATTGATGATAATGCCACTCTTGCTTCCGAGACTGCTTGTAAGATAACGTCTCTTCCCAATAATGATTCATAAGAAAAAAGTGTTAGGATAAAGCGCCAAAAGCTATAGCTAGTACTGAAGGCGCAACTTTATTTCTTTATACTGCCACACACATTTTCGAAAAGCTGGGTGCTGGACTTGGCCTTTTAAGCCCTTTAGGCCTCGCCCCCGGGTGCTAGACTTGGCCATTACCGGCCTCTGGCCAACAAAAGGAAAGCCAATAACATACTGAAACAGCAATTAGTGTTTGTTTTGACAGTTACGGTGAACGAAGTGGAGGCTTTGCATATCCTATATGAGCAGCTAAGCCGTTCCATAACTGATGACGGTCTTATCCACAAGGTATTCCTTTCACATTTTCCACGGTGAAGTTCAAAGACCACATTGTTTACCTCGATTATTGATTTCTAGTACAGGAAGAGTTTCTGCTCGGGCTTTTCAAATCTAGCAGCAAGCAGAATTTTTTTGCAGATAGGGTGAGAACATTGATTTCGTCAACGCATTCTTGAACTCTTCTGCACAGTGTAGTTTCAACTAACATTATTGCAGTTGTTTAAGTTGTTTGATCAGAAGGATAACGGGGTGATTGAATTCGGAGAGTTTGTTCGGGCATTAAATGTATTCCATCCAAAGACACCAGAAGCTGACAAAATTGCATGTAAGACACATCTTTCCAAGTATAATTTAGGGCATGGCTGCAGTTTTTGCTAAAGACTTATCGTCTTGCAGTTGCGTTTAGATTGTATGACCTAAGGCATACTGGTTATATTGAGCGCGATGAGGTACAGAATCATATACCCGAGTGCTCATTATTCTAGCTTGTTTTGCTTGGAAATTTTCTTTTAATAGTTTTCGGTTTATTTTGCGTTTAATCATGTAGTTGAAGGAAATGGTATTGGCTAGTCTGACTGAATATGATGTTATGCCTACAGAGGATATAATTGAAGCAATTGTGGATAAGGTTAAGAACTAAACTCCTTTATTTCATCTGTTCTTTTTATCTGTTCTTTTGTCTGTTCTTGATAGCTAACTGATGTAATGTTTTAGAGAACAGACAATCTTAGAGGCGGATATAAACGGGGATGGGAGAATTGATCCCGAAGAGTGGAAGGCGTTTGTTGCAAGAAATCCTTCTCTCATAAAGAACATGACACTGCCATCTCTAAAGTGAGAACAATACACTTTCTGTCAAAAAACTGTGTTCTTAAGCAGTTACAGTTTTTGTCATTTTGGACTAAATACTTTAAGTCTTTACGTATATTCCAGGGAAATAACTCTCGCATTTCCAAGCTTTGTGATGAGCACTCGCGTTCAAGACTGGGAACTGGTTCTGTGACAGAAATTTGTCATAGGCATTCGGAGGAAGAACGTTAAAGAGACTGATTTTAACCATATAGAGGAGTTCGAGTTTTGAACCATGTATGGATATGACCAAGTACTTTTCATTATATCTGATATCTGTACACATTTCTCCTAAAATTTTACTGTTTCTGCATTGAAACTAAAGAAAAAAAGGGCAAAAGATATTTGCAGATCTTAAGGGCAAAATACCTCAGAGCTTATATCATATCCAGCAAGTTCATGGGATAGCATATACTTGAATGCAGGCCAGACCAGATGTTATCAGCCAGGATTGCGTTTACTGCATCGGTTGGATGAAATTGGTCCCACCATATATGGTTAGACGCGTTGCTGCAAGCCATCTCAGGAGACATACATGAAAACCAAGCTCTACGCCTCCCAAAACCGCAGCAAGCCTCTTCATTAACACTGAAACCTAAAATAAAACGAAAACAGAAAATCACTGATCCTAATCCATATCAGATGATCGATTTTTACTATGCCAAAGATTGAATTGCTCTACCATAGCGATGAAGATTCTCTATAATCTCCATGGAACTCTGAAACGCGTCGCAGAAGATGATTTTTGCATCTGCAAGCTCTTGACCGAGTTCATCAACAATGTACCTCAGTGCTAAGTTAAACTCCACTATCATATCGTTCATTATTTCCACGCAATGTCCAGGCTGGTTACGATATCGCCAGATGTAATAGGGAGCACAACCCATTGGCCCCAATCCCATCACAACCACTTTTCTTACATCAGCATCATAGAGGTTCTGTTCAATCAACATATCAGGAATGTTCTCTAATACCCAAAAAAAAAAAAAAAATACAGTAATAATGGTGATAGAACAGTCTGTTTAGTGTTTACCACAATCTCCTGCTTTAAACCCTGAATCAAGAGCTGGTTGAAACTCCAAGGAAGATAAAGAGACTGAGGATCGGATCTATTATGATGATAGTAACGAATGTAGTCATTGGTTCCAATAGAAATGTAGAATATAGAGTTTGAGATCAGACGAGCTCCTTCTTCCTCACCCATGCTTAGTTTAATCTGCTGAAACGTCTCGATTGCATGCTGAATCTGGTGTGTAAGTGAGCTAAACCCACCCTGCAAACAATTGAGGATAAAACGATATGATCAAGAACAGCCACAAGACAGATATGATCAAACCTGATAAGAGTTTGTGTTATGTGAATCATAAGTTGCAATTTAGAGCAATCTTGAAATAATGGAGGGAAGGAAATGTACCCATTCAGAGCCAGTGGATAAAACGATGCTAGCTTCAGCAGAAGCATAATTCACTCCCTGGATCAGATCATCAGCGGAATCGGGTTTCCCATGATAACCCGGCACAAATGGCAACCCTAGATTCAACGCTAATCCAGAATTGAACAACATCTTGAAATTAGAACTATGAAAAATCGCAACTAAGAATGCAATCCATAACACAATTACATATGAAACAAACAAGAAATCAAGAACTCAATCTTATAATTCCTCTACTTTCTCAGTGAAAAATGCACTGCGATTCAAGAGCAAGTGAAAACATAAAACAGAAAATTTCATTTGTGCTCTAAGAATCCGAACAGAAAACTAAAGCAACTAGAGAACTAGAGAAGTAATTACCAAGATAATCAACAGCGATTCGTCCATTGGAGAAGCGGCCAGTAGGTTGGCGAGTGTCGAAATCCCGTCCGTAAGGAAGTCTATCGGCCCGAGCGAAGTTGCCGAGAAAAGTGTGGTTTCCACAGTCGACGGAGGAGTCTCCGATCACGAACAACGCCGGAACCAGCGGCGGAGAAGAAGGAGGAGAGTTGGGAGACGGAGAAGGGGCACTGTTGATGAAACCTTGAGCGCATCCGAGAGGCAAAATAATCAGCAAAGTTGCGACGAACGCCATGGCTGTGCCTGTGGCTTCAGAGAGAGGCAGACACAGTTGGCGGGAATCCTAACGATTTAACGAATTGTGAAGGTGAGAATTAAATTCCACTTATCACAAAATCATATGGGCAACTTAAATACATTTATGTGAAGTTAATGATTACTCATTGATTAGTGGGTTCAATTGCTTGCCTACAAAATGTAAAATCTCTGACTCTGATCTTTACATCTCGACTTAACAGAATTTGTAAAAGTGGCCTGCATAGGCTTAGCTAAATGGTTTAGTGAGCAGTATTTAGGAGAAGAGACCAAGTTTCAAATTTCGGCAATAACAGTGTGAGAATTACGTTCAAAGTGAGCAAATTCTTTGTGCGCACTGGCATTTGGCCCTGTCCGCTGAACCATTGAGTCACCGTGATTTACATCCTTCCAAATGCTCTGTCAAGCCGAGTGTGGAGCCCTTAGAGTTAGGGATTCAACCTTTTGGGAGAAAAATTTGTAAAAGTGATAAATCAGTGACGGAATGACTCATTAAGTGACATGACTATCATCCGGTGCCCACAAGGAGCTCACCATTCTCACACTAAATTTTTTCCTTTCAATTTTCAAGGTGACTCTTCAATATATATATCCCATCCATACAAGTTTCTAAAAATAAAAAAGAAATTTTTATTATAACTACGCATATAACATATGACCATAGTGTATTTATTCATTCATTAAATATAGGTTTGATGGCATCTTTTGGTATAACTTTGAAACTTGGGTGTTATAGAATATGAAGAGGCGTGATTATGGAGCATGTAGAAATGATAACGGCTACGGGCTATGTATCATATATTCATATGTTAAGTTCTTTGAACCCAAATTAAAACCAAATACAAATTTTAAACTAAGTTGTAAATCGAATTGAACTTGTAATCTTGTAATTATATAGTCAATTGTCTAATCAATTTGATTAAAATTGTCTTCGTATACAAACACTTTGATGTGCGGGAAGAAATATTGTACAAGGGAATGAATAATGACGTGCAAAAAGTACAATAAATATGATTAAATGTATCATAATTTAGAACATAATATTTCAACCTATTGTAGTTTAGGAAAAATCTCAGAGTTTAAGTCATTACTATAGTGATAAAATATATACCTTGGGTCCGTGTTCCCATTTATAGCCGGGTCGGGGCTAAAAGGTTCGGTCCCGATCTACGGGTCGAGGTCAAAGGTGACGGGTCAAACCCGTCACCTTCTTGTGCCTATAAAAGGGCATATAGCCCTTCAAGTTGGCAATTTATATCGTGCACTAGGGCGCACATTGCATTGTGCGCCCTGATGCAAAACGACGTCGTTTCATTTTTTTATTTTTTTTTTGAAATTTCGCTACCCTGTGTTAGCAGTTAATTTTTTTTTTTAAAAAAATCTCATGTTCAAAAATGTACATAATTTTATACTAGAATACACATAATTGTATACATGAATGTACATACTTTTAACATAATACACATAAACTTTTAACATAGTACACATAAATTTCCTATTTCGGATGTACATAATTGTTTAAAATGAAGTACATAATTGTATAAAAAATGTACATAATTGTATAAACAAATACACATAATTGTATAAACAAATATACATAATCACGTCAACTCCCTACATAACTTACCAAAACGACGTCGTTTTGGAAGGCGCGGGACGCACAGTGTTATGTGCGACGCACTAGTACATAAACAGTCATTCGCGTCCAAAATTAAGGCTAATACGAGTTCAAAGTTGCTTGGACGCGTATGTAGGAGACGCTAATTGTTACAATTATTTGGACGCTCAAAACTACAAAATGCGTCCAAAGTTCAGGAACTTTGGACGCGTATAGTATTTTTTTTTAAAATAAATAAACACTATACGTGTCCGAATTATCTCATCCACATTTATTTTCTTGAAATGTATTATGGGTCATTACTCATTACCAAACTCCATAATTTCTAAACAATCACAAGTCAAGTCCATTAATTAGCAATCATTTAAAAACATATAAAGTACATTATTTTAACTCATAAAATACTTATTTTAATACATAAAGTACATTATTCTAACTCATAAAATCATTATCTTATCCCAAAAATTTCATTATTCTAACACATAAAGTATATTATATATTATTCTAACTCATGAAATACATTATTGTAACACATAAAGTACATTATTTTAACTCATAAAATACATTATCTTACCCCAAAATGTTTATTATTCTAATACGAGTAATTCTACATGAACTCCCATATCCTACTCTCATTTTCTACTCCCTATGACATGACATGCCTTGATTGCTTAATTTAGTAGGGGGTCATGATGTTTAGGACATCCTTAGATTTTTGTTGTAATTTTTGAGAAGTTTTTGTAAGTGTAATTAGGAAAGATAAGATGGGATGGAAGAAAAAAAATGAAAGAAAAAAATAATAAAAGCTGATTTAAAAGAAAATAAAAAATCACTTTGCCTCGATTGTATGTAAACCACCCCTTCACCCCCACCCCCTAAAGTAGTAAAGAAGGGCTCTTTGGGGTCTAATTTTCTTTCTATCTGACAGGATAAATAAACAGGAAGGGGTGGAAGTGGACCCCACATTTCTGCAACATGCAAATAGAGATTGAGAGAGGCTGGCAAAGTGGACCCTACAATTCTGCAAAAAAACTCATATTTGCAAGACATATTTTATCGTCTCTCTTCATCTCTCTCTCTTCCATGTTGGTAAAAATTTTCTCACAAATCATGAGAAACTAACCTTCTAAATAGGGATAGCCTTATTCATTCCTTTTTTTCTTCCTCCAATCAAATTTGAACACACATGACAATAAAAGTTTAAAGTATGTTTTTGGGAGTACATAAAGTAATTTCCTTCTAACACACACACGGAGTAAGAATTTTATTTTATTATTATTTTTTTTTAACATCAAATCAACGTCATTTTAGACCGTGGTCTATACAACTATGTTGACCACATTCTACACAAAAATTTGCCGTATAAGATAGCCCAATTATTCAAACGACTTTGGCCCAACTTAATCAATTACTTAAAACATTGGGACAATCTATCAAAACTCAATCATCCGGCAAATTATTGTGTGGATCATGTCCACACAATGTTATATGGACCATAATAAAAAAAATATATTTTTAATATACGAAAATTACATTATTTATGTATTGAATATACATTATACCAAATAATATACTTTTAGTATTCAAATAATGTACTTTTTCTAAGTATAATGTACATTTTTAACATATTAAAAGTACATTATTTCTGTACTGAATATATATTATTAGCTAAAGTGTCATCCCGCACTATGAACTATATTGGATTGTTCATGCCGCACCTTGAACTTTCATAATGTATATTTAGATCCATGTACCATTAATTTTTTTTCATCTAATATTTTTTGTAAGTTTTCCGGTTACCAGAATGACATGGCAATGGTAATATGCTGATGTGGAACCTCTTTCATATTTCAGTGGGCCCTAAATCCCTAAATTAATCCACGTAATACTTTCTGATTGAAAACGCGAATTGAATTATAGCTGTTACCGCTGTGTTTTCCGCCATCGTCGCAACTCAGGAGCTCAGATATGCTCTAGCACCAGCGCCTGGACCTGACGCCGGAGCGACGGTTACCATACCGGTCTCTGGTGCATTGATGGTTGCCTCGTTCGTCTTCTCTTGTTGCCGCTTTTATGAGGCACTGAAAAGCTTCATTCCTCCAATCAGTTATATTGATGATGATATGATTCTTTTGGCTGTGTACGTGAAGTTACTACTACATAATAAACATACAATTCATATTTTATTATTTTGAAGGTGCAAAACTACAAATTATTGTTCTCTGATCATAATCTCCTTGGGATAGCTCCTTCAGATTCAAACAATATATAAATTCGTGCTGAGTCCTTGTTTCTGATGATGAGAATGGGGTTGAGCCAGACTTATCACAAACTCTGCATCAATATTCGCGGTCGAGAAGGAGCAGACTTGGGTACTCAACGAACCATTTTCCGGCGAGATTACAGACCACCACCATCACTAGGGGTGGGAATAGGCCAGACCCCTTGTAGGGGTCTACGTCCAGGCCTAATTAAAGCCTATCTAGACCTAGCTCGTTTAGTAAAAAGGTCAGGCTTGAACCAATTTCGAAAGCCTATTGAACTAAACAGGCCAGACCTATATTTACCAGGCTCGGCCTTCAGGCCTACAGGCCTGGCATATATATATATATATATATATATATATATATATATATATATATATATATATATATATATATACTAGTATTTTATATGCGCGATGCGCAAAAAATATATGCCCAATATTAAAATTAAATATTAAAATCTTAGTTATATTAATTTTTTAAAAATAATAGTGTGTGTGTGTGTGTATTATATATATATATAATTGTATAATTCATATTAATATTATTCAGGTAAAAATTATAGAAATGATAATTTACTAAATATAACTATGGTAACATTTTAATTAAAACCTAAATGAATTCAAACTTACCATTGAAGGATGTAAGAAAAAATATTGTGTATGCATGTACATGGTAATAATAATGTGGAAAGATAACAGAAGTTATAACAGCAGGGATATTTTTGTCCAAAAAATTATGTAGTACAACTTTTATAGCACAAGGTACAAAAAAAGTTAACGGAAAACATGGACATAAACCAAGGGTATAACCTGGATTGAAGCTTATTATGTTTTTAGATATATATATATATATATATATATATATATATATATATATATATATATATATATATATATATATATATAGTATAACCTCAAGTATATATAATTACCAAAATCTAACTATCCACCTTCAAAATTCCATTCTAGATTATGATTCAACTATAAATATTGTTGTTAATCCTGATGTAAGTGTTTTTATTGTTTAATTGTTTTATTAACTGTTCTTATTATCATAATATTTAATAAAATGTCGCAACTTAATTATGTGAGTTGATTGTTAATTATTTGTGAGATCATATAGGATAATAAACAATAGTACAATTGAATTTATTTCTAAACATGTTAACGAGCATGTTGTAGATGTGACTTGTTTTATTTTATTTTATTTTATATTTAATGCTATTATATTTGCATTGTGTGGATATACTTATGTAATTATGTATTAGTTTTGTATTAGGTATATTTCTTAAATTATTTAGATATACTTATTAAAGTTTTAAAAAAGTTTTAATATGTAGGACTTAAAGACTCAAAGTAGGACTTACTTTGAAGCATTTTTAATGGCCTAAATATTAAACAGGCTTTTAAAAAGGCTTCATCATGTCAAGCCAGGCTAATTGTAGGCTCAGGCTTGAGCCTAACAAAAAGCCTACATACAGGCTCAGGCCCAGGCCTAGGCTTTAGATTTTCATAACAGGCTCAGGCCTAATTTTCAAAAGTTCGGCTCGGCTCTACTTGGCCTATTTCCACCCCTAACCATCACTTCCAGCGCCTCCACGCGAAGAGGGGGTACAACGCTCCTCTTTCCCCCTGGAAAACTCAAGGACTTACTGTTGTGTGGAGAGAGCGAGGTGGGTAACAGAAATTGCAGCAAGAATGCTATAATACAAAAGAAAAAAGAAAAAATAATCCATATCAGCATATTATAACCTGTAACCTATAGGTAACCTGCAAAAAATGCTAAATGAAAAAAAAATAATGGTACATAGATCTAAATATACCTTATGAAAATCCAAGGTGCGGCATGAACAATCCAATATAGTTCATAGTGTGGAATGACACTTTAGCCTATATTATTTGATAGTATGGTCCACAAAGTTGTGTGGACCATAATGATTACAATCATCTTTAACCAAGCAATTAGACCAACTAAATATTTATTGGACCATTAACCAACCCAGTCAAATAAATAATAATCCGACAATACTGGAATCATCTAAGTAACAAAATTAAAGTAATTAATTTAATAATTAATTACCAACCACGGTCAAATAGCATGTTCATTGGGTTTTCAAAAAAAAAAAAAAAAGCATTTTCATTGGTCCATTATTATTATTATTTTTTTAATTTCTACACTCGTAATATAGTTACTTATAGTTTTTTTTTTTTTTTTTTTTTTTTTTTTTTTTGAGAAAAAGATAGTTACTTATAGTTTTAAAAATAAATTATTATTATTATTATTATTATTATTATTATTATTATTATTATTATTATTATTATTATTATTATTATTATTATTATTATTATTATTATTATTTTAATGTCTTCTTATGTATATGAGCTTGTTTAATCGTTAATTTTATCGAATATTCTTAATAGGCACATTCATAGTCCATGCGTGGAGCAATTGATGACACACTTTTATCATCTTAACATTGAAACTTCATATTTTTTACACCTTTCCTAATGCCATACCTTTTACCAAATTATTGTAAAATATTTAAAACTCTCTCCTAAACTACAACCCATTATCGTAAAAAATTAAACTCAGTTAGACCAGGCCATATCGATTTACAATTGCTATCCCTACCTACTAGCAATTATTCATGGGGCACCAATAATTTGAAGCCACACAATTTTATTAAAATT
Organism: Ipomoea nil; assembly: GCF_001879475.1. NCBI lineage: Eukaryota > Viridiplantae > Streptophyta > Magnoliopsida > Solanales > Convolvulaceae > Ipomoea > Ipomoea nil. Next base: position 1,856,662 of record NW_017619189.1, on the reverse strand, counting down.
ATTATTTTTAGGAAACAAATTATGGATAAAATAAATATACTACTAATTAATAGCATTTGGGGGTCGTTTGGTACTACTTACCTCCGAACTAAATTTTTGTTGGAGTAATTCTAGAAAATCATTACGCTATTAACAATTTTGTTGAAAAAATTAATTAATTTGTTAATGTAATTAGGGTGATAAGTTGCACACACACACACACATATATATATATATAATTAATTAATTAATTAATTATTTAACATTTTGGGAGAAGAAGATATTTTGGGTTTTCTTTATCAGTACAAAAAATTAGGGAGGGGTTTTTAACTAATAGGAATGACCTTTCAAAAAAAAAACTAATGGGAAGGTTTTTTTTTTATTATTTTTTTAAAGTTTATATTCTTGCAAGTTATGTTTTTTTGTGGACCCCATTAATTGGGAAGGAATTAGGGAAAACAGTGCGCGTTGGGTGCACCTGTTGCGTTTTGCTGGCGTCTGCAGTGCACGTGCCAGCTAGGCACGTAAATAACAATTTATTTATTTATACTTTTTCTTGTCAGATATTTTTTCCTTCTCCCCCCCCCCCCCCCCCCCCCCTCCTCTTTTTTCCCCTTTCATCTCCCTTGCCTTCTTTTTTTTTTTTTTTTAGTTTTTTTTTTTATATGTACTAGTTACCACATGCGCATTGCGAGAATAGTCCAATGCCAATGTGTCTTTTTAAATTTGTGTCTCAGAATTTATCAAAGTATAATTCGGTATCCGTGCGTATATCAATACAATATTATCAAATTTTTCATAAAATTAAATATTTCAAAAATGCATAACTATGACCTATAGCAGAAATGTTGAATTAACTAGTGCAATTACAGTTTTAGAGGGTAATAAGCTAAGTATTTACCTTTTCTTTTCTCAATAGGAGGTCTTGTGTCGTTGGACCTGCCCTTTATGCAGCAGTAGTTTCGTTGTTTATTATCCCCTTTCCATCAAACTTCTACCGAGCGGAAGAGAAAGGTAGACTTGCCTTCTTTCACAGCCGGGTCTGTAACAGCTGATTTTCTTCCTCCAAGTAGTAAAGCAGGCCATTTATCCATTCCTACTTTTTTTTATGCCAATGTTGGTGGTGACTGGAGATAACTCTAGGATTTGAAATTGAGAATTCCTCTGACTCTGACACGGATTGAATCAGTAAGCCTATAATGGGATTAGTTGTTCTTTCGGCCAGATGGTTTCCACGAGTAAGTAAGTTTGGGGGACCGAAGGCCCATTTCTAGCTACTCACGTCGTCTGTGGATCTATTATTAGTTAGAACAGAACAACTCTATATCACAAGCCAAAGAGGGGAGATGAGATATTGAGTAGGTAGTAGATATGGCGCTCCTTGCGCTATGATGCTAAAGAGATGCCCCTGAGAATCATATCTCTGAATTGCAGACCATTCGGGGCATATTCCTTTCGATTATGGCATAGGGAGGGGATCCTTCCGCCTATCCGGATTGTTGAAAATATAGCAATGGTTTTTGTATTTATTATCTCCGTTACACGTCTTTTGCTAACGCGCAACGGCTTGCTAATGTGTAACGGCTTTTGAGAATCGGCGTAACCGGCCTCTGCTTCAGCTTCTAGAGTTGTCGAATCGGGCCACCACTTGGGATGGGAATGGCTCAGCCCGCATGCATCATTTGATGAAAGCAAATCCCCCGCATGCCATCAGGGACCTAGTGGTAAGGCCATGATCCGCAGGGGAATGGATCACTCATTCTTCCAGGGAAGCATAGTACCCTAAGCATAGTTTTTGCAACACAAAACCTTATTAATTGGGGTGATCCCTGCTTACTCTTGTTGCCACTTCCGCTAGAAATAAATTCTTGATTTGATAGTCTCCTGGCATGCTTCACTGCAATTTTAGTGCTTTGGGGCAGTCCACCTTCAAAAACAGAACAAAATCCTCCTCCCCCCCCCCCCCCAAAAAAAAAATGATAATAGGCATAGTTTCTCATCTGTGCTGAATATATATTGTAGATTAGGTGTATTGTTTCATCAATGCCCAATGCGTGATTTTAATTAATTGACCAAAGTTCATGTTAAATTTTATATATATTTTTTAATAAAACCATCAAAATGAACTATTAATGCGAACTAAAATCACGAATACAATGAGGGATCACGAATACAATGAGGGATATCTGCGTCTCACACCTCCCGACCAGTATATGAGCAAGAAGCTGGTGTGAACAATCACATTGACTGTTATATTGTATTTTTTTAATACACTCTAACGTATTCATAGTATATACCAAGTGGCTTGTAGTCCACTGATATCGGATTGCTCCCCTATGTGGGAGGGAGGTCTAGGTTTCAAGCCTTAGTGTAGGCGTAGATTGTGTGAGTATCCCCTAATTCCTTTGTAATAAAAAACATATTCATAGATAATATGTTTAACAATTATGTCAATTTTGATTGGAATGAGATTCGAACCTAATACCTTATTTATGAAAATCAATGAGTAAGTTAAGAATAATAAATAGTTAAGCGAATATTCCGTTACTAAAGTTTACGCGGAGGGAATGTAAAGTATTTAGGAAAAGTAAATGATATAATAGAGGGTAAAGTAGGAAAAAAAATAAAAATAATACTAAAATCAAAATAATATGAACCATTTATTTTAACCAACAATTACACTAATATTTTTAGTTCATGTTAGGAGTCTAATATTATTGACTCTTATTAAGTTTGTAGATATGACAAAAATCAATCCAAAAATTAAATCACCATACACATGATGAACACATGCGTAGATCCATAATTTCTATGATGTAAATTCATAATTTTTTTTCATTTGTTGTTAACGACGTTTCTCTATTCGCAATCGCATTATTTCGTCTTCGCAGTACAGATATTATGAATCTACAGTACATAAATTATGAATCTAAAGTATAGAAATTATGAATCTAAAAATTATGAATTTACAGTATAGATATTATAAATTTACAGTATAAAAATTATCAATCTACAACTTTAAAATTATGAATTTATTCTGTGTTTATCATGTGCATGGTGAACACTGAGGATGATTAATAATGAAGTGTTTGTAAGGATAGCATTCATGTAGAGATGTCTGACTACTTGCCGACCTTAACGGTTCATACGTCAACGGTCACCAATGGGAGCGGAAGTTGGCAGCTTTGTAAGAGTGGGAAGCTGACATCTACGCGTCTTTGTCTCAGGATGTCCTAGAGAACGTTAACGTCGGTTTGGCGGTGCCTTTTTTAATCTTTTCAAATTGAAAATTAATAGATTTTTTTTTTTCTTTTTGAAAACAACATAGTCCCCCGTGCAACTTAATTTGCAAACATCTTCACCATATAGCAATGAACTAAAGTTATAACAAAAAATGTATTGAAATATAGATTATTTTTGTACTAATAAAATTAATATATAAAATATTTATCCGTATAAGAAAAACTCTAAATGAAATATTTTAAATGATAATTATATTGATTTTCTTTTAAAATTTTTAAAAATAGATTTACAAGTTCATTAAGTTACTATTTCAGGTTCATTGACCCATTACTATAGTTATGTTCATTATGTCACTATTACATATTCATTACTCAAGTTTCATTAGGAAGATATTGTAAGTTCACTAAGTCATTAGTGCGGGTTTGTTACAACAAGTTCGTTAGGTTATTATTGTATATTTATTGAATCACTACTGCGAGTTTATTAAATTATTATTGCAATTAAGTTTGTTAAGTCACTACTATATATAGGTTCATTAAAGAGTAAATATCGTTTTTAGTTCCTCGACTATAATACATGTATCAATTTTAGTCCTTGACTATTAAAATTTTCAAATTAGGTGTATGATTATTCAATTTGTATCGCATTTAGTCCTTGACTATTAACATTTTCAAATTAGGTGCAGTGCATGACTATTCAATTTGTATCACATTTAGTCCTGTCGTTAAATTTTTTGATCAAATTTTCGGTCAAGTCACCGTTAACCGACTAATTTATTTAATTTTTATTTTAATAATTATTTTAATAATTTTTAAATTAAAAAAAAAAAAAAAAAAAAAAAAAACGTCGGCCACCTCCCACCCTCCTCATTCGTCTATGCTGGAGATGAAGGAGGAGGGGCGTGGCCAGGGTTCTCTTTTAATACGAAAATTGTAATCTTCAGAAATGGGATAGTTCATCAAGCCACTAATATCTCGGGAGTTTGCTCTCCGACGAAACCCCTTCTGCTTGCTAAGCTCAAGAAAGACGTTTCCCAACTCAACCCCCTTCCTCATTCGTCTCTGATGGAGATGAAGGTGGAGGTCGGGGGTGGGGTGGCCGTCATTTTTTATTTTATTTTATATTTTTATATTTTTAAGGTTTTTAATTTAAAAATTATTAAAATAATTTTAAAATAAAAATTAAATAAGTTATCCGGTCATCGGTGACTTGGCCGGAATTTTGGCCAGAAAATTTAACGGCATGACCAAATGTGATACATATTGAATAGTCATGTACTTAATTTGAAAATGTTAATAGTCAAGGACCAAATGTGATACAAATTGAATAGTCATGCATTTAGTTTGAAAATTTTAATTGTCAAAGACTACAATTGATACATGTATTATATTTGAGGGATTAAAAATGATATTTACTCGTTCATTAAATCAGTAATACATGTTTGTCATATAAGTTTTAATACGATATATTAAAAATATATAATAACATGGGTGGTAATAAAAAAAAATTCATCAAGATATTTTTAACAATATATTTGTTTATTCATTGATTTTCTTTGTACAATATAGAAGTATTCTTCTATGGAGAAGAACAGGTAGTGGAGTTTGTTTTATTTTGGGATGCTTGTGTGTTGTCTTTTTCCCTCTCGTGTCGTATACTCGTATCTATAGTTGTGAACTTGTGATGACTTGATTTCATTTATTAATGAGTAAATACACAAAATGGTCCCCCGACTATAGCTAAATTCACAAATTGGTCATTGACTTTCAACCAATTAAGTCCTTAACTTTGCAATTTTAACATAATTTGGTTCTCTGTCTATTTGACCATTTGTTGCTGTGATTTTTGAGGATATATATGTAATTTCATGGTCCATCGTCGGGTTTTTAAGGTTCCAGTTGCATTTTCAGACCGTACTGTTACATTTGAATCCACTGCCGAAAGCAATCTACCATCCGATCGCCTTTTTTCATCCTCCTTTTAGATTCAATGTAGTTGAGTTCATACCAGAGCGAAGAAGACGACGTGTTTCCAAACCGGTGCAACGTCATCCTGTAGGCCTCTACGTGCTCCAACGAGAGCTGAAGGTTCTTCTGGAGATCGTCGATCACGGTCAACAAATGGTCAAATAGATAGAAGACCAAATCGTGTCAAAATTGCAAAGTTAAAGACTTAATTGGTTGAAATTGAAAGTCGATGACCAATTTGTGAATTTAGCTATAGTCGAGGGACAATTTTAGGTATTTACTCTTTATTAATGGCTCTTATCACTTCTAAGCAATATAATATAATTGGTGTTATTTTTCGGACAATTACTATTATAAATAAGGTTTGAAATATACAGTAAAATGTATATAATTATTTGTTGATGATGTTCTTAATTTGGTCTATCATCTTTCCTGTGTCTTGCTGTTTTCTTTTTAATAACTTATGTCTTAATTACAATCTCTTTTTAGAACGTACTATAGTCGTATTAAGATAATATAGTTATTTTACTTGACATTAATTGTAATATAATGTAACTCATAACATTTCTTAGTAATTTTTTCATCCTTTATATCTTACTAATCTAATAGATCCTAGTTATATACTTCTACATTGACCATTTTTTTTTTTTTGAAAACTACATTGACCATTTTGGTAATATAGTTAACTTAGTTAATTTTGGCTTGTTTGACCACTATTAACTGTTTGACTTGGTTAAACAACTAATATGAATGTTTGATTAATTAGCTTTTTGTAACAGTTAATTGCTTCAAAACGTTAAAATTCAAAAAACTGCTCAAAGCAGCTTTTTCAATCAGCTTTTTGAGAAAGTCATTTTGCATGTAATCAACTAACAGCTAATAGCTAATTTACCAAAAGCTTTCTACAATTAGTTAATGGTTAATGCTATCAACTAGTCAAACCCACTAACCCAATAAGCTAACAATTATTTACCAAACAACCCATTTTCTCATCCTATGAGCATCTACATCAGGGGTGAAATGGGGATTCTTGTCAGGTCATTTAACTTGGGTGGAGTTAATAGTCAATGTGGGTGGGTTTATTTTAAAAATAATTCTTATGCAAGAGCCCAATTAATGTAAGAAAAAAAAAATAGAAGGCTGATGCGCGCTTGGGCGCGCACCTTGCGCCCATAGCGGGCGCGTGTCAGAGTGGCCGGCTGGCCGCCAGCACTCTGACTTTTGAACCTTTTTAAATTTTTTTTTAAAGTCAGAATTTATTTCATTTTTACTTTTTCTTTTTCACCCACATTTTTATCTTTCCTAATCACACTTACAAAAACCCCTCAAATACGACACCGGTAATCAACTACTATGGATGCTCTAAGGGGAATAGTGAATCAACAAGTGCAACATGTTGGTCCAAATGCACCTTCCCTGTTTTTTCTTGACTCCAAAAGTCATCATTTTTTAGGGTTCCATTCCTCCATTAGCATCAATTGTGCACTCCTTATTTGGTTTATTGTCTTGTACCTGGGAAGAATCACTCTATTGTTTCCATTTTATTTTTCTTTATGATGTGATTGTGTCAATTTTGTCAAATTCTTATTTTGATCTATCTTCTTTTTTAATGATTCATTTTCAAAATAAGTCTGAATTTAATTTTTTTTTTTCTTAAGAACCTCTATCGGATTTAACTACTTGTATAATGTTTCCTTTGTCCCATTGACCATTGTACTCTCATCTTGATCGAGGGGCAGGGAGTGGGTGTGGGGGGGGGGGGGGGGGAGAGATAGACATACCCCATAATATTAAAGTATTTTGCGAAAATAGCATTACTTAAATCAACATTTATTAGGCTTAATTTTATATATCTAATTACATAAAAATCACTCAAAATGATATGGAAGACTGGTTATGTAAATTCTATTAAATTAAATGATATTTTTGCAGCCAAAGACCTTGTGGTCAAGAGGCATAACTGTGGTCCTCACAAATGAGAGGTTAGAGTACATTGTAACATAGTCAATATAGTACTAAAAAATGATACTTTTTGCAAAGATAAATAATATTAAAATGTGATAATTCATAGTGAGATTAATTAATTATTTAATAGAAAATAAATTTTAAAATGATATGTTTAACCTCAAAGGAAATGTATATTATTTGATGTATTATTATTTTTTTAAATTATCTATTTCCTTAACAAATACGGAGTAGTAAAATGAAATAAAAATGAAAGTGAATAGTAAAGTTTTAAATTGTAACTTTTATTGGTTTGTGAAAAGATGAAAATATATAATGCTGGTGCATGAACATCAACAAGGTTACATCTCTGACATGTTAGAACTTATAAATGCATATATTCATCATCTTTGTCTTGAATTTTGAAGCCTTCGTAAAATTGTGTGTTTATTTTTGTATTAATTTACTCTATTTTATGGTTTAGATGTTTCAAATTGATAGTATTCGATTTTTATTTACGGAGCATTTATTTATTTAGAACTATTCGCCGGTCTTTTTTTTTTTTTTTTTTTTTTTTTTTTTTTGTTGAAAATTTCGCCAGAGAATGGTCGGAACCCTAATGACCTGTGATAACAGATTATTAACCTATATTTGGGCTTTTTTGCATCAAAATAAAGTGTTGATGGGTGTAATTACATCTTTAAAAAGTTTAGGGGGTTAATTAACTTTTCAGCTAAAGTTTGAGTGCCTATTTGACCCTTTTTTCTTAAATAAATAAATATCAAAACTATTTAAGGTTAAAAAAGAATATAATATTAAGAAAAAAAAAAGAGTATATCGTGAGTGTAAACATTCATAGGAATTACAATAAAAGTTAAAAAATGAAAAATGGTGGCTAGTGTGTCATTCACTAAAGCATAAACAACTTTTGTGAACACGATCCGGTATCGGAAGTAGGGTCAACAATTATATACTCTCATTGCCCCACTTCTTCTCTACATCAAATGTATTGTTCATAGGATGTGAACCACTTTGTCTAATAGCGCAGATGAGGTGTTTGGCTTCCTAAAAAGCACAAATTTTGTGATCTCGAATAGAGTTCATAAATTAAATTATATTATCAATATAATATTACACATTATGAAATTAAATAAATGTCAAATGAGTAGAAGATAATGAAATTATAAAGAAGGTATGGATAATAGAAGTAATCAATATATCATAACAAATGTACAATATAAATTGGGGAAATGATGTATTTATCCAAAATTGTATGTTAATAGTTAACATAGTACTTGGAATTGAACGATGTATTTATCCAAAATTGTATGTTAATAGTTAACATAGTACTTGGAATTGGATTATGCATGTATATTATCCCCTCAATTTTTTTTCTGTACTGCGGTTGAGACTTGAGAGCAACATTACGAATTTGGGTCAATAACTTCATTTACCTGACTTTGAACTGTTGCTTTTAAATATGATGCATGTATATGTTTTACATCTTGTTGCTACTTTTTTTTTTTTGTTGATATGTTGTAATATTCTACGATCAAAATATGACTTTGATTGCTACCTATGCATGTATAATGAAATAAAGTTGTTCATTCGTTACTAGTTAAATATAACTTTTGACGTAGTAATAAGCATTTGATCTTGACAATTGCTATAAGAGCAAGTTACGAATTCAATATAATTAAAGTGGTTGGCATGTGTTGGGAGAGAGGCTTACCATCAAAACATGGTAAGCGCTTAATCATGACAAAATTCAATTTAGTGTAGACTAAGATTACAATTAAGATAATAATTTTATGAAAAAAAGTGGAATAGTTCAAGATCAAAGTTAACTTTAATTATTAAATGTATAACTTAGCAACATTTAGATGCAAGATTCAATGTACAAATACTTCACTTTTCCCTTTGCGCTCTTTTTATCATCAATTAATCATTAATTTAATCTCAAATAATGCAATTAATCATTAGTAATGATAATAATAATAATAATAATAATAATAATAATAATAATAATAATAATAATAATAATAATAATTTTTTAAACCATTAATTTTATTCAAATGATTATTAAGTAATACATTGTACATTGTCTAAAAGGAAAAGACTCAGCTCACTACTTGAAAATATAAGTGATATAAGCTTTTCCTTTATTATAACGCAGTAATTTTTTTTTTTTTTTTTTTTTATAAGTAAACACAAAAATTTCTGAGTTTATATATCCAAACTCAAATTTGGCTACAACCAATATGCAAACTAAGCTAAATTGTTATTAAAATGTCAAAATAAACACGAATAGAAGAACCACGGTTTAAAAAATATTACTTTTTGTACCTAAAAATGTTGATTATTAGAATACAAAGTAATGAAATTTATTTATAATTTTCATAAGTTATGTAAATATTTGAACATACACCACTTTCTATTTTGAAATATGTGGTTGTATTTATTTTGATATTCAATTTTTCATTCTCCATTATTTAGTTTCTAAACTGAAAAATGTATAATTAAACGTATTCTTTGTTTTATATTTTTAAAAATTAAATAATTTTTTTCAATTAATAAATGCACCCTAATATTTCAATATGCAACAGACGTGAATGACCTATTATATATGTACTAGTAATAATAATTTCCTACTATATGCTTATTTTTTAAATCCATTTTTTCATTTTATTCTATTCAACTCAAGTGCTTTACTTATTCTATTCAACTCAATTTAAAATTTCAATCACGAAAATTGGATTTTCTTTTGAAAAAAAAACAAATATTTCTCGAATCACTAAAATTTAATACGAGTCAACAATATTAGCTCTTAACTAGAATGAAAATTAAATGTTTGTTCTTTGTGTTATCTGTATTATTCATTTACACCTTTAAAAAAAAAATTACCATTCACATTTTTCCTCTTGATCTTTATTTTAATGTTAATCCTTAAAATGAAATTAAAAATTTGTTAGCACTATAAGTGACATTAAATGCTTATCTCTGAGTATTCCAAAAAAAAAAAAAAATGCTTATCTTTGATACTCTTTGTTCTGTATATTTATAATTTTTACCAAGTTTACCCCAATATTTTTTATTTTATCAGTTCTATCCTTATTATGTAATATACAAACATATAATACATATGTTTATATGTAGTTTTAATAAATATAGTTTAATTTAATAATAATTTTAATTAATGAATAATTTGTATTTATTTTAATATGCTTTTCTTATTTGAAAATTTAACTTCTATTACTTTTAACTTTTTTTTTTATTAATTAAAACTTTTTTTTTTTTTGGGTAAAAGAGTGTTTTTTTCATTTATGTATTATTTGATGTGGATTGTAGAATATATGCTTATCATCAACAAAACATATTCATTTAATTTATTATGGTATTGATATCAAAATCTAATTATAATAGAAACAATTATAAGAATAACTAATTCCATTTGCTAAAAGCTAAATTTAATATTTTTGGACCACAATACCTACTAAGTTCAATGCATTTCTTAAAAAAAAAATACTAAATAATAATATATATTAGGAAACATTGACACTTTTTCCCTTGAATGATATGTTTATAATGTTTTTTCCCATGAATTATTCATGTATTCACATTTGCCACTTCAATTATTTTAAAAGTGACGCTGTTTTCCCTTCCTATTAAATAGGTTTTTGGATAGTTAAAAATAAGGGGGAAATATGTATTTCATTTTTTTCTTCTCTTCTCCAAATTTTTTTTTGCTTAGAGAATAAGAATTCAGAATAAATACGAAAAGGAACAGACACCATTTACAAATATTATATGTATAACTTTAACCTAATGCTAGCAACAAAATTACAACTTAACCACAAACAATTCATTATTAATAAATTTGTATTTAAGTATTAATTATGTTACTAGCATTAGTTTAAAATAATAATTAAAATATTTGTAAATGATGTTTTTTTTTTTATTGCATTTATCATGATTTCTGCATATAAGCAACAATTTGTTGGAAAAGGAAAACGACTTGAAATACATGTTTTGTCCTTATTTGTAACAATCTAAAAACCTATTTAACATGGAGAGAGAAAATCGTCACTTTTAAAATATTTAAGGAGAAATTCAAGATGGGAAAAAACTACAAGCATATAATTCAAGAGAAAAAAAAAAAACTAAAAAAAGTGTTATTTCCCCAATTTCTTATCATCTGAAATTAAAATTCCATCTTCTAATATTTATAAGATTCGTGTCATCATGTGCTCCTTTATTTATTTCGATCATTCAATCATTGACATTATTTAATCGTCCATGGTGTGTATTTACCACTAGTATTAATAAAAAAAGATAAAGAGTCATATCAAACAATAGCAAAAAAATGATGGTTTGAATTTTAGAATATTATAATTTGGGGTATAACAGTAAAGTATTATGTATCCACAAAGTGATAGTTTTCAATCAAACCATAAACTTGGATGAAATTTTCAGTCAAACGCAAAATGCACACCCAACGGCTATAATTCCGGTGTGGCTTTCTTTCTCTTCAACATCTTTACCTGAGATTCAAGAACCAGGAGAATTCATCGGAACTGAAATGCCACAAGCTCAAAATTTCCTCTGTCTTTGTGGAACATCTCATTCCCAATAATTTTTATAAAGTCAGTCTCGCTTGCCCATTTACCTCTTGATTCTTTCAGTTTGTAAAGAATCCACTCTCCTTTGGGAAAACAATAAAAAAGTAGTAGAGCAACACGTCTTTTCACCCCAACATCTTCTGCATTCTGCATTCTCCCCTGGGGTGTAATTTGCTTTTCTTTTTTTTTTTTTTTTTTTTAAGTTTAATTTTTGTTTTTCATTTTGATGATTTTGGGGGGTTTTGTCAGTGATAATCTTGAAAAGCTCTCATCTTTGGAGTTTCTTGATCATACCCTCCCTCTCCCCCATTAGGGCATCTCCTGTGATGTAATCTGTCTTGGAAGACAAAGTTTGGGTCTTTCAGGCTGGTTCTTTGGATCCAAATCTGTTTCTTGTTTCAATTTTTAATTTTTTTTTTTTGGTATTTTATAGATTTTGTTTTTTGTGTGTGTTTGTGTGAATATGTTTAGCTTCATTTTTTCTCTTTAGGATTATTTTTGGGTCCAGTTTTTCTTATATTTTTGCCTATCCAATATCCATTGTTCCTATATATATTTGTTAAATTGTTTATTGGAGATAGGAACCTTGTAGGCAATAAGATAAGAGGAGAAAGGGATCCTTGAAGAATTTATAAGGGTAAAAGTTAAGGCTATATAGAAAGAAAGAAGCTTCACAATGTCTGCTGTGGATTTGGCTTTGTCTAGTCCTTTTGAAGAAGAGTCAGTGAGGTCTAGCAGGCACAGCAATGGCACGAACGAGTCGATTGTGATTTATATAACGGTGGGTGGTTTCGTGATTCCCATGCGTGTTTTGAAGTGTGATTCCATAGCTTCAGTGAAGCTGAGGATACAAACATGCCAAGGGTTTGTAGTGAAGAGACAGAAGCTAGTTTTTGGAGGGAGGGAGCTGTCCAGGAATGATTGTTTGGTGAAGGACTATGGTGTTGTGAATGGGAATGTTGTGCACCTCATTCTTAAGCTCTCTCATCTCCTTATCATCAATGTTAGCACCACTTGTGGGAAGGATTTTGAGTTCCATGTTGATAGGCATCAGAATGTTGGGTATCTCAAGCGAAAGATTGCCAAGGAAGGGAAAGGGTATTTCGATCTCGAGGATAAGGATCTTTTCTGTAATGGCGAGAAGCTTGAGGACTTGAGGCTCATTGATGATATCAATAAGAACACTGCTGATGCTGTGGTTCACTTGGTAGTTGAGAAATCGGCTAAGGTTTGGGCGAAGCCCGTTGATAGGGACGTTGAGCTGTCTGTTGTTGCAGCTAATTCGAATTCGAATTGGAACGAGAAGAAGCCAGAAGTTACCAGAGAGCCTACCCGAGATCTCCAAGCTTTGTCCAGAAACAAGTCCTCCCCACATGGAGGAGATGTCCTTTTGGAGCCAATTATTGTGAATCCAAAGGTTAAATTGGCTCAGTCTTTGTGGGATATAATGGATTCTGCACTTGATGGGTTGGTGAAAGGCAAAACGCCTATTAGATCGTCTGAAGGCACCGGGGGAACCTACCTTATGTTGGATGGATCAGGGAAAAAGTATGTTGCTGTGTTTAAGCCTATCGACGAGGAACCGTTGGCTGTGAATAACCCTCGGGAGCTACCTTTGTCATCAACCGGTGAGGGGCTCAAGAGGGGAACCAGAGTCGGGGAAGGTGCCTTTAGGGAGGTTGCAGCCTTTTTACTCGACCATCCAAAGACCGGCCCTCGCTCAGGCGGGGAGATTGGGTTCTCCGGGGTGCCTCCCACAGTCATGGTTCAGTGCTTGCACAATGGCTTTCACTACCCGGATGGATTCCAGTGGTCACCCGAGAACATCAAAATCGGTTCACTCCAGTTGTTCAAGAGTAACTATGGGAATTGCGAGGACATTGGACCTCAGGATTTCCCGGTCGAGGAGGTGCACAAGATCTGCATCTTGGATATTAGAACTGCCAATGCAGATAGGCATGCCGGGAACATTCTCGTCAGCAAAGGTGAAGACGCCCGCACTTTGCTTACACCAATCGATCACGGCTACTGCTTGCCCGAGAAAGTAAGCCCCCCCCCCCCCCCCCCCCCCCCCCTTTTATCTTACATCTATTTGATGCATATGGTAATTGAAAATACTGCATTGTAACAGAATCAATAGTTTATGAACAGATACTGCATTGTAACAGAATCAGTAGTTTATGAACAGATACTGCATTGTAACAGTATGAACAGATACTGCATTGTAACAGAGTTAGTAGTTATGAACAGATACTGCATTGTAACAGAGTCAGTCAGTAGTAATAATATGTGAGTTTGGTTCCACATTTTTGTGCAGTTTGAAGATTGCACATTTGATTGGCTGTACTGGCCACAAGCCCGGAAGCCATTCTCAGCAGAGGCGATCGAGTACATAAAGACGCTGGACGCTGAGGAAGACATTGCACTTCTGAGATTCCACGGGTGGGAGCTGTCGTTGGAATGTGCTCGAGTGCTGCGTATCTCCACCATGCTATTGAAAAAAGGGGCAGAGAGAGGACTGAATCCTTTCGCAATTGGGAGCATGATGTGCAGGGAGAACCTGAACAAGGAATCCTCGATTGAGGAGATAGTTCGCGAGGCTCAAGAGTTGGAGTCCATGGAGTCGATGGCTGCTCGGGGCAGTAAGAGTGAAACTGAATTTCTTCAGACTGTGTCGGAGCTCATGGATGTCCGGCTCGAGAGCCTATTGAAGAAGGATGATGATGTTGATAAGTATGGTAAAAAGTAATATATGTGTGTATAGAAGAAGAGAGAATGGCCAGTGAAGTCCATAGATGGACAGAAGGGTCCTAATATATAGTGATTATAGGTGGATGATCAACTCTTTTGTGTGTGGTCTGAAGCCCCCTTTTTTCTCCCCTTTTTGGATCAACTTTCTCACACTATGTGACTCTTTGATATGTTTAAGGGAGAGAAGTTGGATAATAAGTAAAAATAAAGTTTGGTTAGATATGGATTCTCCTTCCTTATCTGCTCTTCTCTTCTTAGTATCATTATCCAATTTCTGCAAATTCTCTTCTATAAAACTTAGCCACATTTTGGGAACAAGGAGACTTAGAATTAACCATATGATAATAACATTTATTTGGAGTCTGGAGATGTTATAGTATTAGGGCCCCAATGCTCCAACATTGTCTACTCTCATAATAGAATACGCCCAAAGGCTTAATAATCCCTACACTATGCCCCAGCATATGTAGTGGCAAGTTACGGTCCACACACATTCGTCTAAAATGATATCGTTTGATGTTTTTTTTTTTTTTTTTTTTTTTTTTTTTTGTTTCGTGTGCGTGTTAGAAGAGTTCAAGAAATATTGAGCTTTGTAAATTTTCACCACCAAAGAGTGACGATTCTGAATGATCTTCCAAGATTGTTTGCTTACCATGCCTAAGTTGAACTCCCGAAACTTACGAAATCCCAGCGCCACCCCCCCCCCGACGTTGTTGTTAGGCAGAAGTCAGTAAAGGGTCGAGTCTAGCACCGGGTGGTTGGGGGGATTGTTGGGCGGAGGCCGGTAAAGGATAAAAAGGTGAAGTTCAACACCCAGCGTGTCTCGAACAATGTGATGACGGTCTACAAGTAAGAAAATAAAATTACATCTTCGCTTCCAGCTATAGCTTTTGGCGTGAGTAGTAAGCGTTTGATCCTAACCAATGGTATCGGAGTCACATGGTACTGAAACTCTAGAAGAGAGAAATTATTGGGTGGAGGCCATTAAAGGGCTGAGTCTAGCACCCAACACACCCAAAATATTCCCCACTAAATCCCTTAGATGGATCCCCTAATGAAGCCCCCTAGAATGAAACATTCAGCCACAAGAATAAATAAATAGGGATAATGGATCCCTGACGAAGCCCCCTAGATGGAATTATTGGTCCAACTTCATTCCCCTGATTTAGCATAAAGTAACTCACATTCTAAAATCAGATTGACCCATCTCTGAGCAAAACCCAAGCTGCCATCTAATAATTGTGATTCATCAATTTTTAGATTTAGGGATTTGAAATTGTCAAATTTTAATTAATAATTAAAATAACTAAAAACAAAAAATTCAAATCATTACGGAGTATAATCAATTGAAGCCGATCAAAATAAGTGTGTAACCAAAATGTCTGAAACCAAACTTCAAGGGGCCGTTTGGTTCACGGAATGTCAGATTACCTTAGGGAATGTTGGATTGCTGGGGATGTTAGATTCCTGTGTTTGGTAAAAATTGAGTTATATAATATAAACATGTTTGGTTGAAATATTGTTATTTATGTTATAATGATTATTTTACTTTAATACCCTCAATATATTTTAATGCATTTCAATATTCCAATGCATGTAACCATACAAAATTTGATATATATATATATATATATATATATATATATATATATATATATATATATATATATATATTCATTCCTTTATCCGAAAAGTTGACTCGTGGCTTCATACATACAGATTCTTTAATTTCTACAAATTCAAATGTGGCTTCTACAAAGTTGATTTTTCATGTTAAGCAAAGTGAACTTAGCTTGCTTGCTTTAACCGAAAGGTTAATTTCGAATTTTTTTTTTAAACTTTTCGGTAAAAAACAAAGCAATGTGATGGATAGTGAAGGGCAAAGTTAGTAAAATGCCAAGGGAATCTTTTAATACCTAAAAATTCTAAGGGAATCACATTCCCTTCAAAAGAGGGAAAAAGATGATGTGGAGGGTAAATTTTATTCCATGGGAATGTTGCATAACTCCAACCAAACATAGGAATCTTATATAACCAACTAAATATAACCTTGATTATCTTAGATAACCCGAACCAAACGCCCCCCAAGATGTTTTTTCGGTCGATTATTCATAACCGACTGTTATGTTCAAATGCCAAACTGATTTTTTTTTTTTTTCAATTGTCGTTTCCAATAAACAAGAAAATGAAGCAATACCTCCACAAATTGTTAAGTCGAGGTGTGAGAACGCCAAGAGTCACCTTTTATCACAAGAAAATAAAGCAATAGCTCCTAGGCAACAATTGCATAACTTCAAAATTAATAATAGCTACACCAGGTATATCCCGAAAACGATTCTAAGCAAATGAGAGGGGAAAAAAAAAAAAAAAAACAAGTCCCATATAGTGATGAAAAGTTAGCCGAAAACTTAAAAATAAAAGTTAAAAGTTAAGAGCAGTTAAATTAGTTGGTTATAGTTAAAAGTTTTTGGTAAAATTACAAAAATAAAAAATAAAAAAAAAACTCCATAATAATAATAATAATAATAATAATAATAATAATAATATTATTATTATTATTATTATTATTATTATTACTACTACTACTAGTATTTGTCCCGTGCGATGCACGGAAAATATGTTATAAAAATATACACTATATGAGGTTTATTCATATATAAAATTTTTGTTATTTAATAATTATTATGTGTGAATTCCTATGATAAAATTATGAACATAAATATATTTACAATTAAAATAATACTTAAGGTGGGTGATTACTACAAATCTTAAACTATATTAAAAATTTAGTACATAGTATTTAATATTATAAATTTTTAAGAACTTAGTAAATTACAATAGTAATTGAATTACAATTTTAGAGTCACCACGGATCAAAATTTTTAGACCTTTGAGATTTCTAACTCTAGATGTAGCAACATACAATTGACCTTCAAAGACCAAAATCACAATCTTAATTAGTTAGAACATTGATTTTTTTCTTCCAAATACTATTGAATTAAGTGTATAATCAATAAAAGATGAGAACTAATAATTCGAAAATACAATCTTAATGTTACTAAGCCTACTTCACGTCAATTAAGTTTGAGCGTGTTGTTGGATAGTATCCGATGAATCCACGAATAGCGCATCTTTGTCTCCGTAGTCCTCAATATGCACATCAACAATCTTAAATATTAAGCCACATAGCTATGCTATATATTAATTTCAAACTTATGGACTTTGGGTTGCATGCATGGTTCTTAAAGCCATATGGCTTTAAGATGTGAAAATTAAATGTTGCATTTAATTTTCACATTTTAAAGCACATTTAATTTTTACAAGACTTTCACATCTTAAAGTCATATGGTCTTGTGAAAATTAAATGCAACATTTAATTTTCACAAGACCATATAGCTTTATTATATACTAGTATTGTACCCGTGCGATGCACGGTCTATAAATAAAATTTTAATTTATTGCGTTATTGTAATAAACAAAAATAATGGAATGGATATAGGATAATTTGTTACTTGAAATGTTCAATAATTTGGTATTGATGCAATTATTGACCACACCAAAACTGATAAATGTTAAAAAGCAAACCTAAAAGTTCACAAATCCTTCACTTTCTCAACTTTAACAACAAACTTCTTAAGACTTTTTTGAACAGTGTTAATGAAAACTTATCACTGTCATTCACATCTTCATTTTCCTACAAAAATTTCTATATAAACAGATAAACAATAAATAAATTTAATAAAATTTGAAATTAAATAAGGGCAATACTAAACAAAAATACCAACCTACTGAAACAAAAAGAACCAATAACGTCTCTCCACTAAGGCTCAAACTCACAACCTTCCAAATGGAAATCCAATCCGGGTACCATTCAAAAAACAAAAATACCAAACTCATCATCCCCAATATAACTTATTTAGATCATGTTAATATTGAATATTTACAAAGGCACTAAATTGAAATTAAATTGTTCTGCATTTGGTATTGAGTGATAGTACTATTTGTACGAACTAAATATTTATTAAAAATATACATTGATTTGTAATAAGACTACATAAGAATGATTTTACAATATAGGATAGTATCTCTAAGTGAAGAAACAAAAGAAATTCTACAAATTACTTCTCAAAACAAAAAAGAAATTTACAATTTACATAAATCATAATTTGTTTCATGCTCAATAACCTAACATTATTAATACAGTACACAATAAACTAAAACTCGCGTAGTTGACTACTGCTGCTTTGTACTTTGTAGAATGGCCTGTAACTGAAAACATACTTAGTTCCTGCATCAACATAATAGAGAGAATAATAAAGACTTAACAATATACACATTCATAAGGTAATAAGAAAAACAAAATGCTATTATAAAAAAAGAAAAACAAAATGCTAAAGCAATCTTGAAAACCATTGCAATACCACGTAATGCTTAAATTTCTGTTGGCAATTTCTTTGTTATTCTCTGTACAATAGACATATACAGAGAATAAGTTAATCATTAACTGGAAAATAGATTTAATACATACCTCCGGATATTTTTCTATCAGCTGCATTGCTGTCATGCGTATTAGTTCGTTGTAGTCTCTATCCCATAGAAGAAATGGTCCATTACCATCTTTATCTACGATCCTCACCACAAGGTGTAAGCTTCTTAATAAAAAAATAGCATGTAATCTTTTCTGTCTAATTATGCATTTAGACATAAATACAACACAGATCTATTTTATATTAACAATCCTGAGTTTACAACCTCAAACCTAATGAATAAAAATTCAAATTTAATATTCTAATGAAATGTACAACGGATATATAAGTATGTGTATCATACCAAATGACAGTGACTTTTCTTTCAAATTAAAAAAATGGCAATTACTTGTCTCCTCTCATAAACATCATAAATGGTATTGATCACCAATTCACCATTGACCTACTGGTGAATTCATCAAATGTGTTCTCATTAGATAATCTTGTTATTGTATTCACACTCCAAAGAGGAGTTTGTTCATCGGAAAAACTAAGTATGAGCATGCAAAAAGCATAATCCCTGCAATAGTATCTAGAATTACAATAGAGAAAAAATAAATTTATACATGTTATACTCCATGGGTATTATACACAGGTTACATATATACAATAGCATAAAGTACTGTTTAAGTAGTTAACATAAAATAGCATAAACAGGTTCTTAATTCTGGCGGGACTAATTTGCTTTTTATATTTTTGTTTACCACCTTAAAATATTTACTTCCTGTTGGATTAAAGTGTTTCCTGATACTCTGCAGGTTGATTTTGCATATGTAGTTTGGATGAAGATAAATAACATTTAAACTAATCTTATAGAGCATAAAGTGGTATGTTTCAAAACTATCTTCTTTTATTCATGTGTTTAAAGTTCTGTGGACAGTTCTAATTTTTTAAGAAGTATAGAAATCTATTTGAACTGTGCACACGAGTTTAATAGAGCATACATACACACATACCTCTTGATCATGAACAATTGATGGTTTCTTCGCCTCTTCTCGCAGGAACTTCATATGTGTTTTATAGCATTTCTGGAGTTCATCGGAGCTAAATCACAACCCAGAATGTACAATGGAGGTTATGGAGCCATTGGACTGTGAAACAATGAAGTATATATCAAAAGTTTTTTCTATGTTGATTAGCTTCCAGAATTGATCGAATATAAGAAGTACAGACATATGGGAACTATAAATGGAAGACATATATAGGAGTCTATATACGTTTGGGAATCCTGTATTCTTCTTTACATTCCCCAATGCGCAAAGGAGAGTCCAAAAGTCATCTGTCATTATTGCTTAAAGTCTTAAACTTCCAAAGCCGGCTACTGAATTCTGAATCATTAAAAATCTAAATTATTAATACCGAATATTTTTTAAACTTCCAAAGTCAGCTAGAACTGGATTCCTGTATATATACACAATAATAATACGGCGACGTTTTCTTTTGAGCGGGAAATTTGGCTCTATTGTGCATCTCAATACTTGTGGTTTTTTTATATAGTAAGATAGGATTATTGTTGTTGTTGTTATTTCTATTATTATTATTATTATTATTATTATTATTATTATTATTATTATTACTAGTATTTGCGCCCGTGCGTTGCACGGAATGAATTTATTATAATATTTTAAAAATATTTAGATCGATATACAATTGTATAAATTATAACATCGAATATTATATAATATAATTGAAGAATTGAGTTGCACCGATTATGTTTTATGATGTTATCAATACTTGAATTCGAGTAAATAATTGTCCAATTAATAGCTAACGTGTAGATATACGCATTCGGTGCTGCAACTTTAGAGATTTTATATATCAGTGTTTAGAATTTGTATTAATTGGGCTAATTAGCTCGTTGTCTAGCAACTCAGTTATAGAAATTATTTATACGGAAGATATATTTTCTATGTAAATATATAGCAATTTTGTCATCTTTGTATATAAAAAAACATAATATCAATGGCTTGAATTATACATTATTGAAAATCTTTTTGTAGACGACATTGGTAGTAGTAACGGAATTTTATCCATCCCCGTCTAGAGTTAAAACCATCAAACCATCAGGATGGGTGACTCGGGAAAAAGTCACATACAATTAACCGTGATTAAAGACTGATTTTTTTCAGTAATAACTCAACGTGAGTTAGTGTTTGACCCTGACTTTTGTTGATAGTCATGGCATATGCGAGCATCAACATGAATTGTTTTCGTTAGAACTTGAAGGGCAATCTCGTATCAAAAGGGTGAAAGACATTTTAATTAAAGATTTTACTCTTATTAATAGTATAGATATAGATTGGTGTAAATAATATTTAATAAATTATTATTTTTTGAAGGTATATTTAATAAATTATTATTTCTTTATAAAATTACATAGAATTTCAAATGAATTTTC
The DNA here is from genome assembly GCF_001879475.1 of Ipomoea nil. NCBI lineage: Eukaryota > Viridiplantae > Streptophyta > Magnoliopsida > Solanales > Convolvulaceae > Ipomoea > Ipomoea nil. The sequence goes on along the minus strand of NW_017619189.1, from coordinate 1,835,235 downwards.
CCATATATTACGCATAATTTATTTCCGTTTTTTTTTTCTAGATATATAGCAATTTTATCATTTTTAAAAAAACATAATATCAATGATTGTATTTACACATTATTGAAACCTCTTTATAGACTACATTGGTAGTAGCAACACAGTCTTGTCCATCAATGTCTAGAGCTAACACCTTCAGTCCACCAGGATGGGTGACCGGGGTGAAAATATATAGTTGTAGAATATTAGTCAATTAGCGATCCTTTTATATTTTAAGTCAATTAGTAATGTCAGATTCATTTTCAACCAATTATTCTTTTTTTAGTCAATTAGAATATCATATGCAGTGATATTTTTACCTACTTTTCGTTCCATTTTTAATTGATGATTTATAATATCAATATTGAAATATTTTCATTCCATTTTTAATTTACCTTTACTATTATTTAAAATATGCATTTACTATTTATGATGTAGAATATTATTATTTAAATATTTTCGTCCAATTTTATTTTCTGTTCTATTTTTAATTAAATGCAATGATCTAACCATTTATTTTTTCAAATTAGTCAATTATGGATCATTTTTTATTTGCAGTCAACTATTAATATTCATTTCCTTTTACATTTTCAGTCAATTAGTAATATCATATTCATTTTCAGACAAGTATTCTTTTTTTTTATTCAGTCAATTAGCCAATTAGAATATCAGACGCAATGATATTTTTCCCCAATTTTTATTCCATTTTTAATTAATGATGTAGAATATTATTATTGAAATATTTGCGTTTCATTTTAAATTTCCGTTGCATTTTAAATTTACCGTTACTATTGTTTAAAATATGCATTTACTATTGATGATGTAAAATATTATGATTGAAATATTTCCTTTTCATTTTTAATTTATCTTTAATTGAAGATGTAGAATATTATTATTGAAATATTTCCTTTCCATTGTTTAAATTGTGAAAGAGTTATGATATAATTATGATTTGATGTATTATACTGTGTAATATTATTGTGAAAAATTAAAATACAATGATCTGACCATTTTCTTTTCCATTTTAATCAATTATTGATCATTTTGTATTTTCGGTCAATTATTAATATTCAATGTATTGTACAATCATATACATATTAATGTATTGTATGAAAACATCATATTAATAGAGATATATACAATTTGTATTGAACGACTCGTTTTTGCAGGTCTTATTACTCTAAGTGCGTGAATCTATTTTCGCATATCTGAAAAGTTTCATACCCCATGTGTGTTTTCCTTGTGTAAGTCAAGTTCATGTTGGAATGTTGGATATTGGGGTATAGCAACAATGGTAACAATATAAATCCTTTTTGTTTCCTGTATAAACTGCATAAACTTCTTGTTTTATATTATTCAATTTATTGCATTAAGGTGATATCAATATTCATCTCTAATTTTTCAACTTATGTTTGTGTAAAAATGTGCGATAAAAGAAGTGTTTTTTATTTAATCTCTAGTCTGGATTTAACTGGTACTTGAGCATCGTATTATTCGTATATAATTGTATCTTTACTAAACATGAAGAAAATAGAGATAAAAAGCATTTTAAAAAAAAAAAGATACATTGTGATGTTACCTTTGTTCTCCAATCGATGTTTCATCTTGTTCCTCTTGTTAACTTCTTCGTGGCTGGTGAACTGTTTATTTACTGCTTAATCTGCTGGGATCTTAGAGCATTCATAATAGTTAGATTTCATATAAAATTTTTCTTACCAATTATGATTTATTATTTTTTACTAATTAATTAATATTCATATTAATTTGGGCTGTATTGTTGTAAATGAGGATTTTCCTTTTATTAAAGTCATTTCACTAAGGAAATTAAAACTAATTAAAGTAAATCTAATCATGCTATATTTATTTGTAATTGTATATTAATTTCATTTTGAAATCATTGGTTCACATATTTGAATTATTTATTTTTTCTTTAATTATTCTCGTTGTAAACATAAATGATATTGCAATAATTAATTTATGATATTTATCAAATTGTATTTTTTAAAATATAAAATTTTCTCATATTTAGGGATTAAAAAATATTTTAAAATTATTTTGTATTAGTAAGTATTTTTATTTTTAAAATATTTTTCAACAACTCAAACACTCCCTTAGTCTCTAATAAAAAACTGAAAAATAAAAGTCATTTTATTAAGAAAATTAAAATTAATTAAAGTAAATCTAATCATGCTATATTTATTTGTAACTGTATATTAATTTCATTTTGAAATCATTGGTTCACATTTTTGAATTATTTAGTTTTTTCTTTAACTATTATAAACAAAAATTATGATATTTATCTAATTGTATTTTTTTAAAAATATAACATTTACACATGTTATGAGGGGTTAAAAAATATTTTAAAAATATTTTTTTATTTTTTTATTTAAAATAATTTTCAGCAACTCAAACACTTCCTTAGTCTTCCATAAAAAAACAGATAAAGAAAAGTCATATCATTAAGGAAATTAAAACTAATTAAAATAAATGTAATCATGCTATATTTATTTATAATTGTATATTAATTTTATTTTTCCTTTTTTTTACTCCTAACAATATAAGTAAATTATATATCCTTTTGTATTTTTCTATTTTGTTATTATTATTATAAATCTTTAATTAATGAATTATTAATTATTAATTGTTTGGGTGGAAGAGTTTGGGCAGAAAAACACAAAGAATAATTTTATTTTTAATAATAGTATAGAGTATAGATTAAGTGAATTAGGGATTATTTTTCATTTTTCCTTTTTGACTCCTAACATTATAAGTAAATTATAGATACTTTTAAATTTTTAAATTTTATTATAATTATTATTATTATTATTATTATTATTATTATTATTATTATTATTATTATTATTTAATTAATATATTATTAATTATTAATTATTTGGGTGGAAGAGTTTGGGCAGGAAAACACAATGGATGATTTTGTTTTTAATAATAGTATAGATTTATAATTTTTTTTATTCAATTGACTCATTTATGAATTTGTTTAAAAAAAAACCCGTGTAATATTAGCATAATATTATGTCCATAATTAATTAGTCTATATTTTGGCATATTCTTCTGCAATATGTATTAGCAAAATTAATGATTCCATAGACTAAATATTTTTAAACCAATTGACTCATTAAGAATTATCCGGTACTACATACTTATAATTAGAATTTCTTTACCATATTTTAATTTTTTTTATTCAATTGACTAATTAATAAATTGGTTCCAAAAATTTCATTTAATATTACCATAATAATATGTCCATAATTAAATAGTATATATTGTGCCTGATTCAATTCTTCTACATTTTGTATTACCATAATTAATTTATTCCAGAGTGTAATTATTTTTTATTCAATTGACTCATTTAAAATTATTCGGTACTACATATACTTATAATTAGAATAGTTATTGCCATATTTAAAATATTTTTTTATTGAATTGACTCATTTATGAATTGGATGGAAACATTATGTGTAATATTAGCGTATATCAATTTCCAAAATTAATTAGTCTATATTATACCATATTCTTCTACAATGTCTATTAGCATAATTAAATATTGAATAATCTTAATATTTTTTGTATTCAATTGAGTAATTTTAAATTATCCGAAACTACATACTTATAATTAGAATATATATTACCTAATTTAAAATATTTTTTATTTAATTGACTCATTTATGAATTGGGTCAAAGCATTTGGTGTAATATTACTAAAACTAATTAATATTTCCAAAATTAATTACTGTATATTCTGGTACATTCTTTTACAATTTGTATTAACATAATTAATTATTCCATAATCTAAATATTTTTAAATCAATTGACTCATTTAAAATTTTCTGGTACTACATACCTATAATTAGAATATACATTACCTAATTTAAAATATATTTTATGCAAATTTATGATTTGGGTCAAAGCATTCCGTGTAATATTACTAAACTAATTAATATTTCCATAATTAATTACTATATACTCTGGCATATTATTCTACATTTTGTATTACCATGATTAATTATTCCCTAGTCTAAATATTTTTTATTCAATTGACTCATTTAAAATTATCCGAAACTACATACTTATAATTAGAATATATATTACCTAATTTAAAATATGTAAAAAAAGTTGACGTATTTATGAAATGTGTAAAAAATTGCGTGCAATATTACTAAAGTAATAAATAGTTCCATAATTAATTAGTCTATATTTTGGCATATTCTTCTACAATTTGTATTTGCATAATTAATTATTCCATAATTAAAACATTTGTAAATCAATTTACTCATTTAAAATTATTTGGTACTACATACTTATAATTAGAATATTCATTACCATATTTAAAATATTTTTGTATTGACTTGACTCATTTATGAATTGGTTAAAAAATTCTGTGTAAATTATTTTAATATAAGCAGTGGAAAATTAGTGAATTAGTTATAAGGTATATAAAATTAGTGAAATAAATTAGTCAATTAGTTATAAGGTACATAAATTAAAATTGGTAAAATCGAAACTATATTCCTAAAATTGTATTCTTAAATTATTAAATAAACTATATAAATATAAATTAAATTTGATTAAATTGTTAAATCGTAAGAGGATGATCTTAATTCGCAAAATAAAAACATAGTGTGCAATAGGAGTAAATTAAGAATTAAGAATATATTAAAATAAGAAAATAAATTAAAATAAGAATAAATTAAGGATATATGAAGTATAGATTAAAAAGTGACAAATAACAATAACGAATAACATAACAAAAGCAAGATTTTAATAGGTTAAATTGTTGACATATTCCGCATTATTCATCTCTAAACAGACTCGTCATTATTTGATTCTTCTTCTTTGGTAAGCAAAACAATGTAAGTAAGCAATAGACCACCTCTTCACAGAAAGTCCCCTGAAATTGAAAAAAAATAAAATAAAATCATATGCATCAACTAAAATTTTAAAAATACAAAATATTAAGATTAAAATTATAGTAAAAAAAAATATCTCTATATCATGTACTACACACTCTATAGAGTTTATGATTTCAGAACTACCTCTTGTCTCTGGAAGACGAACGACACGGAGCACTCTAAACCTGATGGAATTCCAGTGGAGTCAAGGATGAAGTTGTGTACTAACAATCTCGGTGTAAAGTTCAGCCGCCATTGAGAATTGGGAATCGTTGTAAATAAGAGAGTACAAAGGCAGAAACATTGCACGTTGGAAGCTTACAACTTTGGGATTTGGGTTTAGCACAATGAAGGGTTTAAATAGCAAATTGTTATGTTATTACCATAATTAATTATTAGGTTTGATTGTAAGTTATTATTCTTACATGAGTATTCATACATTTAAGAATATTAAAATACTAATGCAAAATATTATTACCATAATTAATTTGTTTTGCATTGGTTTAAAATATCATTCTTACACGTGAGTATCCATCCCAAACAATTCTTGTATATAATGCAAAATATTACTACCATAATTAATTTGTTTTGCATTGGTTTAAAATAGTATTCTTACGTGAGTATTCATCCCAAACAATTCTTGTATATAATTTCTTTAATCAATTAAATTTAAATATTACACAAATATCCTTAAGTTTTGGGGAAAAAATTTGGAAGGAGGATTTTACTTTTATATATATATATATATATATATATATATATATATATATATATATATATATATATATATATATATATATATATATATATATATATATATATATATAGATTATTATTATTATTATTATTATTATTATTATTATTATTATTGTTGTTGTTGTTGTTGTTGTTGTTGTTGTTGTTATTGTTATTATTTTAATTTTATTTTATACTTGAACAATAATATTTTTATTATACTTGAACAATAATATTATCAATTATATTATATTATAGAATATAATACCATATATAATATTACCAATTAATAGATTTTATTTAATTTCCATTTGACAATTACTTACCAAATAAGTTTTACTACAAAAGTTTTGGGGGGAAAATTTGTTAGGAGGATTTTACTTTTATATAGATATAGATATAGATATAGATTATTATTATTATTATTATTATTATTATTATTATTATTATTATTATTATTATTATTATTATTATTATTATTATTATTATTATTATTATTATTTACACAGTCTCAAGGCATGTAAAATTATGTTATTTAGAGTGGAGAGAATATAAAAAAATCTTACCAAAAGGAAGAACAATAAATAAATAAGTGAGATTAAATATTAAAAAAAATTATGTTAAAGATAATATTATCTATTATTTTTTTTAAAGGTTGAATCTCAAACTTTAACAGCCCTTTACACCCTTGACAGAGTATTTAGGAGGATGTAAATTACGGTAATTAAGTGATTTAGTAGGTATGGTCAAATTGTCGATGCGCAAAAGAAATTTTTCCGAGTTAATACATCTAGGGTCCTCCGAGTATAGTGGTTTTGCCACATTTAGTCCTAAACTTTCAAATTACCACCTATAGTACTTCGACTTTAAAATTTTTACCATCTGTGCAGGGTCGGATTTTGGGCTGTGCAAGCAACCCAACAGCACAGGACCCCAAATTTTAGAGGGTCCAATATTTATTTTTACTTAACTAGTTAAGATATTAAAAGTCATAAAAATTAAAATTAATTTTGAAAGGGTGCATGGAGCAATGGTAGAAACATGGGGTTATTGTATTTCCTTAGGGAGGTTAAGGTTTGATTCTAGCTTGTGACATCTTTCATTTTCTCAAAAAATTCTTTTATTATTATTAGAAAAAAAAAAAAGGTTTTTGATAGGGCCTCATTTATTTTAAGAACGGGACCACACAAAATAAAAAATCGGCCCTACATCTGTGGTCCAAGTTAACCACACATGGTCCTTCAACTATAAAATTTTAATCACCCATGGTCCTTCTAGGACGACCATGACTGGTTAAATTTTAATAGTCGAAAGACCATAGGTGGTTAACTTGGACTACGAATGATAACAATTTGAAAGTCGAAGGACCATAAGTGGTAATTTGAAAGTTTAAGACTAAACGTGACAAGACCACTATACACGGAGGATCATAAGTGGTATTAACTCAACTTTTTCCACTTTGAAATATTATCTATTATTGCTAGAGAAGGAAGAAGAGTAAATGTAGGGGAAACATTGAGAATGAGGAAAAAATTAGGGATAGGGATAAGTTTTGTTGGAAATTAGTGAATAAATCGATACACAAAATATATATAAAAAATATATATTTGTCCCGAAAGATGGAATTTAATTTATACAAAATTAATTCCAACCAATTTTGGTACGAAACCAAAATTACATACATATATATATACCTCGTATATATATTAACCAACTAGGGATTTATTTTATCAAAATAATCCCACTACAACTAGTACGAAACTAGTACACGGGACTTAATTTTCACGAAATTAATCCCACCACAACTAGTACGAAACTAGTACAAGGATTTAATCTATCCGAGATTAATCCTACCACTTGGTCCGAAACCAAGAACAAAAATAAACAAGAGACGGGTTTCTAACCTGAGGTTTAACCCAATGCGAAGAAACAAGAAGAAGCAGATGAAGCCCGAGTCGTGTGTACACACACTCTCCTTAAAACCGATTCGCCACCTCCCGAGGGTGTTAGGATCGTTGTGGCGTCAGTTTCCCAGGATAAAACGGACTACGACTTTGGCGTTCGAGCACTCCAACCCAAAGCCCGGCGAACTAGAACACAAGTTGAGCACTCCGATGTTTTATGGAATTATGTTGGCAAACAATTTTCTCTTTTGAAATCAGGGAGATTAGAGAGAAAAACAATGGTTTTTTGAGTTTCAAAAAAAATGGTGTGCAAACATTATGCCAACATAACAAGCTATTTGTAGGGAAAGAGGAATTAAGTAGCATTATAATGGCCATTAACCAACATAAATCCAAGATTTAATAATTGGATAATAACGTTTGAAACGGTCGTAATTATTATCGTAATAATTCCAACGGTCACGAACTTAATACGCGATTAATTCGTACCGACCACAACGACCTGTTTCAAAATATCTGAGTGACCGAGAAGTCTGTACAAACCCGAAGGTTTAACGAATTGGGACCGAAAACCACACCCGAGTGGTCCACACGCACCGAAACGATGCAGCACGAATCAATGCATATAGCATTGACTCATGCTCACCGAATCCATAGCACGAAAGGTGCCTAAGCCAAAGATTAATAAAAATCAAGGCACCAAAACCAAAGCTTACAATTAAACTTTCAAGTTTCGTGCAGCATCTTTCGTCCATGCATGAAGGCATAACACGAAAGTACACTTTCCAATTCACTAATCAAGCTTTCAAAAGCTTAATTACCACTTAACCTTTTACCAAAGCCTAATTACAAGCATTCTTTCGTGAATGCTAAGTAATTAGCATCAAGATTAGTGCTAATCTTAATTAGCCACTAAACAATAGGTTTAAGTTGTTGACTTCTCTCAAAATAGGTTCACTTTGAGAATCAATTTCTCATTCACCTATTACCCATTTTGAGCGTACATTATATCAAATTCTTTGTCTCACTACGAAGAACCCGAATCCACTTTGACCCGACCCAAATCGGAAGTGGACCCACATATATTTGTACCACAAAATCATCACTCAAAATGCCATTTTTAGCTAAAAATTCCAACAAGTTTTAACTTAGAGGGGTAGATGTTGAAATTTTTATAAACTAATAAGGATAAAATTGAAGAAAAAAAAAAAGATAAAAAATTAGGACATTATCTTTGAAACACTATTTGGGGGAACATTATCTTTGAAACACTATTTGGGGTAACATTAATCTGTGAGTACGTGCCCACCTTACAAGGTGGACACAGTTTTATATCCATAATTTCTATACTTTAGATTCATAATTTTTATACAATAGATCCATAATTTCTATACTGTAAATTCATAAAATTTATACTTTAGATTCATAATTTCTAAACCGTAGATTCATAATATAAATACAGTAGATTCATAATTTCTATACTGCAAATTCATAATATTTGTACTGTAAATTCGTAATTTCTATACTGTAAATTCATAATTTCTAAACTATATAGTTATCAATTATGAACATATAGTTCTCTGATTCGTGAAAACAGAGTTCAACAATTGGAATCTAAAGTATAAATTTTATGAATCTACAGTATAAAAGTTATGGATTTACAGAATAGAAATTATGAATCTACAGTATAAAAATTATGAATATGAAAACGTACCCACTTTGCAAGATGGACACGTGCTCACAGCATAATTTGCCATATTTGGGGTAACTAAGCTACTCCCTATTATTTGAAGCCCGACTTTATTTACCAAATAGAGGTTATAGTAATACATAATTTGGCCCATTGACAATGTACATTTACTTACTTTTGTCATTTAACTTTAAAAATTACATAGTTTGGTTCTTTCAGTATTGGTTTTGTACCTAATTTAAACCTCCGTTAAGAAAATCATTAAATAGGTATTAAATTTGAGTGTAAATTTAAAATTTCAAAAGTTGAGGATATTATATATATATATATATATATATATATATATATATATATATATATATATATATATATATATATATATATATAGTGAAAGGTTCCCGTGCGGATGTCCGGTGGATTAATGTGCGTGAGATTTGTACTCAATGTGCGTGAGTGTTGTGCTTAATGTGCCTGAGATTTGTACTTAATGTGCGTGAATGTGTAAAATGCAGCAGAAAATATTGATGTCAGCTTCTTCCATATCCCCAGTAGCCATTGCCCCCTCCCTGATGATGATGATGCGAAGGTGGGCTATGGTGGTTAAGAATTATGGGAATAATACAACAGAAATCCACACTTAGCTACTGTGCGTGTGTCATCTATATAAACATTCAATTGCACTGAATGTAGCTGATAATCCAGAATCCATGGCTAAGTTGAAGGAAGAAGTAACAAGAAGCTTGGGCGTTAATGTGCGTGAGTTTCTGTTCTGCTTTCTTCTGAGCTTGTAATTATGAAATACTCACGCATATTAAGCACAAATTTCACGCACATTAAACACAATACTCAGGCACATTAAGTACAAAACTCACGCATATTAACATGACGCACATTAAGTACAAATCTCAGGCACATTGAGTACAAATCTCACGCACATTAAGTATAAACCTCACGCACATTAATCCACCGCACATCCGCACGGGAAGCTACAAATGCACCTGATTCCTTCCCTATATATATATATATATATATATATATATATATATATATATATATATATATATATATATATATATATATATATATATATATATATATATATATATATATATATATATATATATATAAAGAATCAACCTCCCCATGAGTCCATGAGAACTAATCTGGTGCATTAAAAAAATAAATCTATGGATGGGATTAATTGAGAGAATTAAAAACGCGTGTATGCATATAAAGCATTATGATATGTGCATATTAAGCATGTCCGTATGTTGCACACAATACATGCTTAATATGCACACATCAAAATGCTCCATATGCACAAACGCATTTTTAATTTTCTCAATTAATCTCATCCATAGATTTATTTTTAATGCACCAGATTGATTTTCTTGGACTTTTGGAGAGGTTGGTTCTAATAGGAACAACGTCATCCCCCTCTCTCTCTCTCTTTTGAACTATAGTAAAAAAAATCATACCATGATCGACCACTAATTGTATGTACGGTCTATTTTACACTTTCTTTTTTCATTTTCAAGACTTTCATTTTTCAATCGGATGAAAATATGTGTTGTTCATCTAAACTATAGTTCATTCCAATTTCCAAAGTTTTAATTTCAAGCTATGAAGTTATAAGATATTGTGTTCCATTTGAGCAATTAACATACAATTATTATGCAATTTTAAATCAAGCAATATACAATATTCACAAACTCACATAGTATTGCTAAATATTTTATAGTTAATTCATACAAATACAAATCTTTATATATTTAGTGTAAACAATGATGTATCTTACATAAGAACCCCAAATATTTTATATACACTAATGATGTATAATTTGGGGGTTCTTATGTAAGATACATCATATATTGTTTACATTAACGGCAAAACAATTTAAAGATATTGTAAGTAAAATAAATATATCTCTACGAGGACTACTTCAAAGGTTGATACCTATTTATCATATACAAGGATCATTATGGTATCTCTTTTTTTTTTTTTTTCCTTGAAAATCAATTTTCATTGATGATGAGATTATTAGAAAATTGACATTAATGGAGAAGAAAAAAATTGACATTAAATTACCATGTGACTGGCTACTTTGAAACATTATTTTGAGTGGGGTTGGTTACTAATTTGGGTATAGTAGAAGTAGATTTAGATTATCTTATGTGATGATATGAATTTTATATATAGATTAGACTTGGCAATTATGGATATGATCTGTTAACACGATATTAAATCAGATACAAAAATAATGGGTTAGTGTTTAGTCTTAACGTGTTTCGGGTCTTTAACGAGTTGACCCGTTAAGGACACGCTATGTTTTGTGTCTTAACGGGTCAACCCGATAAATATATTAAGAACCCGTTTAACCCGTTAATATTATCTTGTTAAAACCATTTACATGAACTTGTTTACACAAACCTGTTTAACCCGTTAAGAACCATTGTCATGAACAGGGCCGGATTTTAGATTAACCATTGTCATGAACAGGGCCGGATTTTAGATTTTTGTGGCCCTGTTCTGGTAAATAACTGAGGCCCTCCAAAATCATGATTTTTAAAACTAACATATACGAGTTTCGAACCTTTGACCTCTAAGTTAAAAGACAATAAATACATATTTCAACCATCTCTTCATAGAACCTTTTAAGATTAATTGTAAACTTTTAATTTTTATTTCTAAACTAGCTAGGTAAATATTAAATATTGGGCCTCTAAAATTTGGGGCCCCTCTAAAATTGGGGGCCCTGTGCGGTAGCCCAGCTTGCACAGCCTAAAATCCGGCCCTGGTCATGAATGAGATTACAAAACATATCATGAACATGACTAAGGATGAATTTACTACATTAGGCAAAGATCCTACACCAATTATTGAAGTTCAACAATCTGAAATTTGAATTTTTATTGTTTTCAATTTTATTCTAAAAACTAGTATGGACTTTTTAAATTATGATTTTTGGATGTTATTTTATCATTTTATGAATGTTATAAATTGAATATTTTTTTTAGTTTGTTTGAAGGATTGCATTGTAGGTTTTATTTCATTTTTATATAATTTAACTTTAAATTTTATTTATTTTTTAATCTACAAATCTACAAATCTAATAAGAGCGAATAATGTTAGGCCCTTAACTGGAATAAAAAAATGTCGGTACTAATTGTTTCTTAAAATGAATGGTTCATATTATTTTGATTTTAGTATCTTTTAATAATTTTCCTTATTTACCCTCTATTATATTATTTTCTTCCCTTACATAACCTTAAATTCCGTTAGTTTAAACTTTAGTAACGGAATATTCCGTTAACTATTTATTATTCTTAACGTACTCTTAATTTATATAAGGTCTTAGGTTCGAACCCCATCCCAAGTATAATTTGCATAATTGTTAAACATTTATTATGAATATGTTAAAATGTATTATATATATATATATATATATATATATATATATATATATATATATATATATATATATATATATATATATATATATATATATATATAAGAGCGCTCATATGCGGCGGGGTCTTACGGTGCGGCGGTGCGGTCAAATTTCAGAATACACCAACAGTGTTAACAATATGCACCAACAGTGTAATAAAAACACACCCCAATGAAATGTAATAAAACATCACAAAATACACCACAGACTCAAAAAAACACACCATATAACTCACCACCCCCAATGGTGTATTTCCGAACAGTGTATGGTGTTTTTACTCACACCTAATGGTGTGTGTTTGGTGATGCAGGGCTCTGTTTACTCTGTTTTGTGTGGTGTATTTCCTAACGTTGATGGTGCATATTTGGTGAACTATTGGTGTTGTCGCACCGTAAGAAATAACCGCACCGTAAGACACTGCCGCACCTGAACCCGCCTATATATATATATATATATATATATATATATATATATATATATATATATATATATATATATATAATATAAAATTTAGCATAAACTTTGGTCAAATAATTAGCTCGACTAAATACATAGCATTCAAAGATTATAAATCATGAACTACTTTAAAATCATTTGATTTTCTTGAATTTTTTATTTTTATATTTTTTTTAAAAAAGAAATTTAGGTTAAGTTTTTTTTTTTTTTTTTTTTTTTGTTTTTTTGTTTAATTAATCTTTTTCTGATTATTTAGAACAAAACTTAATATTTCAATTATGCTTTTGCATTATTGGAATGATTTAGGCCATTATGGTATTAATATTTTTTGTATTTTTTTATAATGGTACAATTGTACATTACTTTATAAATATTATACTATTATTTTTTTATCAAACAAAATTGTTCTTACGTCATTGTCAGACTTGTGCGGCCTAACTACAAAGTTGTTGATCATAAATACAATTACACATGGACTCTAAAAAGGTAGGATCATTTTTCAAATAATTGACAATGTTAACATCCTACTAGCTCCAATTGAATAAGTTTACACATCAAAATTTTATCAACGCATGAAAATTTCTAAAGGAAATTTGTAAGTTAATTTTTACTATATCATTATATTAATATCTATTGTAATCATATATTTTGAATTATTTATTATCATCCCCTATTGACAGCAATTGTAACAATTGTCATGGACAAACTATCAAAACAATTTCTCTCAACAAGGAAGGGAAATTAAAAAAAAAAAATCATTGATTTCATTATTGTTGAAGAAAAGTATGTACGACACTTTATTACTCTTATTAATTAAATAAATTAGTAACTACAACAAAAAATAATACATATGCATTTAATTAATTTAGAATTAGATGTCTATAATGCTTTATTTAAAAAAAATTATTCATTATAAAAAAACTTAAAAGAAATATAATTTCATTAGTTATATTATCTTTATTTTCTACAAATCAAAGATTCTTTACCTTCAAATTTATTAATTTACTAGTTTTTTACGCGCATTGCGCGGTTAGGATAATGCCCAATGTTTTTTTTTTTTTTTTAAATAAGTACTTTAAAGTATATTAAGAATTTGCGTATTTAAATAGGTAATTCTTCTCCCAAAGGTTGAGTCCCTAACCCCAAGGGCCCCCACACTCCGACCCGACAGAGCATTGTGGGAAGTTGTAAATCACGGTGACTCAATGGTTCAGTAGACAGGACCAAATGCCGGTGCGAACAAGGAATTAATCTGCCCACTTTGGACATAATTCCCGTACTGCTGCCGCCGAGGTTCAAACCTCGGTCTCTTCTCCCAAATACTGTCTACTAAACCATTGAGCTAAGCCCGTGCGGATTAAATAGGTAATTCTAAGTTTATAAATGCAAGATAATATAGTCAAGATTGATTCTAATTGTCAATAAAATAATTGTATAGGTATAGTTGAAACTAAATACGGGACATAAGGGAGAACAAATAAAAATTAGGGCATAAAATATTAAATATATACTAATATTGTTTGAGGAGATTTCGACATTAGGATTTGTGGTTAAGTTCTATTAATACTTTAATATTAGAATTAGATTAATGGTGTAATTACAATTCTATATTAGACGTTAATATTAGAATTAGACTAACTGTGAATTAATGGTATTTAACGGAAAAGTTAAATGAATAATCATATAATTAAGGATAAATTTGAAAAACTTTTAAAAAAATTAAAACCTGAACAATTTGAACCATTCATTTGATTTAATAATTTGGTGGTCATTTTTCTACCCAATGTTAATAATTAAATAAATTCGTTGGTCAAATCCGCTAATATAATCCGCTAACTGCGGATTGTCAAACAAGGACATTGCAAGGTAGTTCTCACTTCAATTTGTTGTGTGATTTGAATACTCTATTTGTCACAAAATATCTAAGTAGTTAATATTGTTGGCTTTATTAATTATATATTTTTTTTAATTTTATCATGGTATTAATAAAATACTTGGTAAATAAATATATAGCATTATTTTGTATTATAACTTTGATATTTAATTAGAAAAATAGTGCACAAAATGATAATAGACAATGTAGTGAATATAATCAATTGATGAATTTGAATAGAATTAATTTCACTTTTGGTCCCACGACTTTTGATGTTCTATCACTTTTGGTGCACAACTTTAAAATTTTTTAATTTTGGTGCCTAACTTTGTTATTTTTATCAATTTTGGTCCTTTCGGCCAAATTGACTGTGAAATGTTGTTGGATTTTATATTGTTAGGGGTAAAATCTTCATCCCAAGGAAACATCTTCAATATCTAAACAAGATCACCGTAAAATCATATCTATAGGTGTTTGATGATGAGAATAATGGGGAAGATGGGCAGAAACCAGACAGATCTATGGGATTTATAGTTTCGACCATTGGCAAACTCTTCTTTTCCTCTTAATATGATTTTTCTTTTGTTTAAATATTGAAGATCTTTCCATGGGATGACGATTTTGCCCCTAAAATATAAAATCTGGAAATATTTTACCGTCAATTTGGCTAGAAGGACCTAAACTGATAAAAATAACAAAGTTAGGCACCAAAATTGAAAAAATTCAAAGTTGTGCACCAAAAGTGATAAGAACTCAAAAGTCGTGGGACCAAAAGTGAAATTAATTCAATTTGAATATAAAGAATTTTTATATTGTAGAAAAATAAAGACAATATAACTAATACAATTATTTCTCTTATTTAATTTATTGATAATGAATTTTTTTTTTTTTTTTTGAATAAAGGCATTGTGGACACATAATTCTAAATTAAAGAAATGTATATCTATAATTTTTTGTTGTAGCTACTAACTTATTATTTATATCTACTATCTACTATATACTATATACTATATATATACTAATAAGAGTCCAAGAGAGTTAGGCCTATAATGGGTAGAAAAAATGGCGGTCACAGATTTTAATCAAATGAATGGCTCAGATTGATTAAAAGATTGATCAGATTTAAATTTTACACTAAAATTTTCTAAAATACCTACACATCGTTACTAATTCCGTTAAAATTTTAAGAATTGCCGTTAGTTCACTGTTAACTTACTCATTGATTTCAATAAAAAAAGGTCTTAGGTTTGAACCTAATCCCAATCAAAGTTGGCATAATTAGTACTTTATTTTACTCTTATTAAATTATATAAATAATAATTTAGTAGTTACAACAAAAAATAATACATATGCATTTCTTTAATTTAGAATTATGTGTCCACAATGCCTTTATTAAAAAAAAAATTATTCATTATCAATAAATTAAATAAGAGAAATAATTTTATTAGTTATATTGTCTTTATTTTTCTTCAATATAAAAATTCTTTATATTTAAATTTATTAATTGATTATATTCGCTACATTATCTTTACAATGTCTTTATTCAGTGAAAAAAAAAATTATTAATTATCAATAAATTAATTAAAAGAAATATTTTCATTAGTTATATTGTCTTTATTTTTCTCAAATGTAAAAATTTTTACATTCAAATTCATCAATTGATTATATTCACTACATTATCTATTATCTTTTTTGTGCACTATTTTTCTAATTAAATATCAAAGTTATAATACAAAATAATGCTATATATTTATTTACCAAGTATTTTATTAATAACATGAAAAAATTTAAAAAATATAATTAATAAAGCCAACCATATTAACTACTTGAGAGATTTTGTGACAAAGAGAGTATTCAAATCACACAACAAATTGAAGTGAGAACTACCTCGCAATGTCCTTGTTTGACAATCAACAGTTAGCGGTTAGCGTTAGCGGATTTGACCAGCGAATTTATTTAATTATTAACATTGGGTAAAAAAAATGACTGCCAAATTATTAAATCAAATGAATGGTTCATATTGTTCAGGTTTTAATTTTTTTCTTTTAAGATTTTATAATTTATCCTTAATTATATGATTATCCATTTAACTTTTCCGTTAATTCACCGTTAGTCCAATTCTAATATTAAAGTCTAATATAGAATTATAACTACACCATTAATCTAATTCTAATATTAAAGTCTTAATAGAACTTAACCACAAATCCTAATGTCGGAATCTCCTCAAACAATATTAGTATATATTTAATATTTTATGCCCTAATTTTTATTTGTTCTCCCTTATGTCCCGTATTTGGTTTCAACCATACCTATACAATTATTTTATTGACAATTATAATCAATCTTGACTATATTATCTTGCATTTGTAAACTTAGAATTACCTATTTAACCCGCACGGGCTTAGCTCAATGGTTTAGTGGGTAGTATTTGGGAGAAGGGACCAAGGTTTGAACCTCGGCGGCGGCAGTGCGGGAATTATGTCCAAAGTGGGCAGATTCCTTGTGCGTATCAGCATTTGGCCCTGTCTGTTGAACCATTGAGTCACCGTGATTTACAACTTCCCACAATGCTCTGTCGGGTCGGAGTGTGGGGGGCCTTTGGGGTTGGGGACTCAACCTTTGGGCTTTGGGAGAAGAATTACCTATTTAAATACGCAAATTCAACCTTCAATTATCTATGCATGAATAATTTCAATATAATCCTGCCTTAATATACTTTAAAGTACTTATTTAAAAAAAAGCATTGAGCATTATCCCAATCGCGCAATGCGCGTAAAAAACTAGTAATAATAATTTAATAAGAGTAAAATAGAGTACTAATTATGCCAACTTTGATTGGGATGAGGTTCGAACCTAAGACCTTTTTTTTTTTTTTTTTAATTGAAATCAATGAGTAAGTTAACGGTGAACTAACGGCAATTCTTAAAATTTTAACGGAATTAGTAACGGTGTGCGGGTATTTTAGGAAATTTTAGTGTAAAATTTAAATCTTATCAATCTTTTAATCAATCTGAGCCATTAATTTGATTAAAATCTATGACCGCCATTTTTTCTACCCATTATAGGCCTAACTCTCATGGGCTCTTATTAGTATATAATATAATAATAATAGATAGTAGATTATATTCACTACATTGTTCATTGTCTTCTTTTTTACATTATCTTGTAATTAAATATCAAAGTTATAATACAAAACATGTTTTATATATATATATATATATATATATATATATATATATATATATATATATATATATATATATATATATATATATATATATATATATTTATTTATTTATTTATTTACCAAGTATTTTATACAAATATAATAAATATTTATATTTTGTTCAATACTTTCACATGATAACCTACGACACACATTTCACAAAATATGAAACATGTAGGGAAAGAACTACCACTACTAAATATCAATAAGTGTTTGTACGCTAAAGAGTTCATATTACAACTAAAATCTCAGTCATATACACATCAAGACAAATCTAAAACTTCCTACACCATAATCTCATTGCATGATAATCCCTCTATGCTGCTACCATAACCTAATTGCACATGACACACTACCAATAAAAAAAAAAAAAAAAAGAGGACATGTACTGAAGATGAAAACAATAACAATGCTACCCAAAAGAGAATTAAGAAGAATTAGAGAAATTTAAACCAAAAGTAGTATTTATTTAGACTATCGTTTTAAGACTAAGTATTTAAACTAGCGTTATTACAAAGTTGCAAACATTTATTTTAGTGACAATTATAATCAATCTCTCATATATTATATTGCATTTATATACTTTAAATTACCGATTTAAATAAACAAATTCAACATTTATTACCTATGCATGAACATCTCCTATATAATATTGCATTGATATATTTTGAAATACTTATTTAAAAATAATTATTGGGCATTATCCCATTCGCGCAAAGCGCGTAAAAAAAACTAGTATATTAATATGTTTAGCGAGTTTGAACGGGAGTCATATCGTCTCGACACGACCTAAAACCCGTTAACAAAATGTGTCTATCGTGTCAACCCATTTAACTCGTTAACAAATTATATTTGTGTTTGTGTTAAAAATTTGAACCCGTTAATTTTAGTGCGTTGTGTCCGTGTTAAAAATTTGAACCCGTTAATCTTAGTGCGTCGTGTGCGTGTTAAAAATTTGAACCCGTTAATCTTAATGCGTCATATCCGTGTTTAGCCTTATCGTGTTCGTGTTGACCCGTTATTAGACCCGTATACACGAATTGCTATGTCTAATATTTATACCATCAAAATAGATAATGATTGAATGAGAAATTGAGTTTCAATTGAAATTGGAAAGAATGAAATTAAAAGGCTTTGAAAAAGCTTTTGTGGTATATTAAAATTAAAAATATATATAAGTTTAAATTAGTATAAATATATTTTTACATTTTAAAGATCTAAAAGACGTTGTTAGAATGCTCTTTCTTACGTGTGCATACTAGATAAATTTTTTATATTTTAATTGTGTATGAGAAAGAAGAGGATAAAGTTAGACCTTTGTCTGGTCCAACCAAACATATACAATTAGATTCAAGAAAGCAAAAATTTGGTATATACAAACTTTAAAGTAATGTTCCTAAATTCCTGGCATATACTTTGCTTTTCTTCAATTCTTAAAGTAATGCTCCTACATACCATTTGGCCCTTGGGAAGTCTAAATACAAATTTCATGTTCTATACCGTGAATAAAAATATAAATCAAACACCCAATAACTCTCAACTTAATAATTTATTTATCTCAAGCTTGAACTTAAAATTTTATCATCTGATCTTGAATAAAAATATAAGCCCATCAATTAATGATTTATGTGAAGCTTGAACATAAAGTTTATGGAAAATGGAGTTAGTCTCCACTCATAACAAGGGTCGGAATCTTAATGAAAACTTTAAAAAAAGTCATTATCTTGACTGATTAGAATATATAGACTCCTTATGCATATATTGTATAGGCAAGGATTAGAACATAAGATTAACGGGATGACTCACAATTAACCTTCCCCAAAAAGTTAGATCTCCAACTTTAAGGGCTCTCCACACTAGGTCCGACAGAACATTTGAAATGATGTACATTACGATGATTCAATGGTTTAGCAGGTAGGGCCAAGTATTGGTACGTACCAGGAGTTTATTCACTTTGAGCATAATTCATACACTGTTGTTGCTGAGATTCGAATATTGATCTCTTCTCCCATAGACTCACAATTAACCTCTTTCAATACAACCAAAAAAAATGGGGAAAACACCATAAGAAATTTGAAAAAAAAAAGAAAAAAAAGAGAGGGGGGTGGTCAAAAGACAAAATTAGTGAAAGAAAAGTCTCTATTTCACACTTTAATATCTTTTCCCTTCTGTCCATGTTAGTCACTCCCCATAGTCCTCCCTCTGCTGTCTACTTCCAGTCTTCCATCATTTTCCTCCTTCTCTTTCCCCCCACAAACCCTCATCTCCTGCAACTCAAATACATACAAAAAAATCAAATCAAATTCAAGAATTTAGGTTAGAAGTTAATTACAGATCAGATCTCAAGTATGGGGAAGCCTCCTCATCCTCATCATCACAAGCCGCCGAGTGGGCGCACAAATTTAGCTTCTTGCATCGTCGCCACCATTTTCCTCATCTTCCTCCTCATCGTCGTCTTCATCGTCTACTTCACCGTCTTCAAGCCCAAGGACCCCACCATCACCGTCAACGCCATCCAGCTCCCCACCTTCTCCGCCGCCAACGCCACCGTCAACTTCACCTTCTCTCAGTACGTCTCCGTCGAGAACCCTAACCGCGCCGTCTTCACCCACTACGACAGCTCCCTTCAGCTCCTCTACTCCGGCACCCAGGTCGGCTTCATGTTCATCCCCGCCGGAAAGATCCACGCCGGCAAGACCCAGTACATGGCCGCCACTTTCTCCGTTCAGTCGTTCCCCCTGTCTGCCGCCGGCCAGCCGCTCACCGTCGGCCCCACGGTCACCGATGGGCTCAGCGGGTTCCGGGTCGGGCCGTCGTTGGAGATCGAGTCGAGACTGGAGATGGCGGGTCGGGTTCGGATGCTCCACTTTTTTACCCACCACGTGGAGGCTAAAGCAGATTGCACAGTGTCTGTTTCTGTAAGTGATGGATCTGTAATGGGTTTTCACTGTTAGTTATTTTGTTTTTAACTGTTTTTTTTTTTCTTTTTTAAGTTGAAGCCAAAGATTCCTCTGAAGAAATTGTAAAAATTTTAATTTATTTAAATTTAAATGTGAAAAAGTGAAATGGGCTTTTTCTGTTTTTTTTTTTTTTCTTTTAAAAATAAAAGAACGCAAAATTTATAACATATTTATTCCACGAATAATGAATTAAAGATTATAATATTTACAAATTTTAGTACAACCTTTTGATAAAAATACCAGTTTTCTTTTTATAGTAGTCCTTTCGGTTCAAGAAATCGAAAAAGGTAAAAGTAGGGCGGGATTAGTGAAACATTTGCGCGAAATCAGCATGTTTTTTCGCTAATTACGTGTAAAGGTTAGTTTGACATGAAATTAGGGTTTTAGAAACATAATTTTTTTTTAGAAGCATAATAATGTTAT
Organism: Ipomoea nil; assembly: GCF_001879475.1. Taxonomy (NCBI): domain Eukaryota; kingdom Viridiplantae; phylum Streptophyta; class Magnoliopsida; order Solanales; family Convolvulaceae; genus Ipomoea; species Ipomoea nil. The sequence continues at coordinate 1,813,589 of NW_017619189.1, read as the reverse complement.
GTTATTATAATACTAATTAAATTATGAAATTGAGAAAACCCAATACATTGTGCTCAGATAGCATGTACCTTTATTATATGGGAGATCATGAGATCGAGTCTCATTAGAAGTATTGTTGACTCTTTCTTCAAAATGAATAAAAAAAAAAAAATCCACATCCACTATTTATTAATTTAAGAGTTAATACCACAAATGGTACTCTAAGAGACCGGGAGTCTTCCTTGGAAGATCTCCAAAGGATGCTTTCCGCTTTAAACGAACAAGGAAAATTCGCACCACAAATGGTACTCTGACTATTGGGTAGTACTCCTTTTAGTTCTCAACTTTCAATTTGACTAAAATACATACCTCGATTTTCATTTTTGGCCACAACTAGTCATTTGTTAGTCTTTCCGTTAAATGAGTGTCAAATTTAAGGGTATTATTGTCAAATTAAAGAAAAAAATAAGAGTTAATACCACAAATGGTCCTCTGACTATTGTGGTAGTACTCCTTTTAGTCCCCAACTTTCCATTCGATCAAAACACATATCTCGATTTTTTTTTTTTTTTACCACAAATAGTCCTCCGTTAATCTTTCTGTTAAGTGAGTGTTAAATTTATGGGTATTATCATCAAATCAAAGAAAAAAAATAAAATAGTTAACAAGTCCATTTAAAACAGCAAAAGCAAAAAGTATCAGTACAATCGTGGATGCAAGGTGAAACAAATGGAGCCGAGATGCCATGAATTGGGCAGTCAAACATATCATGAAACCAAAGGTTATGCTGGTTGTTCTTGGAAGCCATAAACTCTATTACGTTTCTTTGAAGTTTTTTGGTTTTTGTTGAAAGCTGCTTTGATAGATCTGCGAGTTTTGGATAGATAAGGGTGACCGACATGCTTCTAGATTATAAGTGGAGTTTATCAATAGAGGCATATATGTATGTGGAGCAAATGAAATATGATATTCAATAGAGATATACCTAAGCCAAGACCAATAGACCATAGTTAAATTTCAGTAGAACTGTCGAATATTTTTAAACTCCCAGAAGACTTAACGTACAAAAACTATTAATTAGCTAGAGAATTTCTATTGATGACTACCTTATATCTATTTTTTTAAAAAGCAATTGAACACAGTAATCAAGCTAAATACATGAAATCTTGACATCATAACAAAGTCAAAAACCAAGAGTATGTGGTCTAATGGTACCCGGGTTGGACTTTTATTTGGAAGGTTATGAGTTCGAGCCTCAATGGAGGCGTTATTGGTTCTTTGTGTTTCAGTAGGTTGAGAAAGTATATGATTAAAATAAAGTGGTGGTTACCAAAATATGCAGCGCGTCTGATCTAGTTAATGTCTTCACTTAACGAAAAGACTAACATACGACTATTTGTGGTCAAAAATAAAAGTCAAGGTATGTGTTTTGGTTGAATTGAAAGTTTTTTGAACACAGTGGAAGGGTGGAACCCCGGGAACAAAACAAACTAGTCACCGCGGACAAAAGGAACTCCTAGACTATCCTTGCATACACACTCCACGAGCTCGTCATTGGGGCAAAAATACAAAATGGCCAACTCGTTGTTCGGAGCACAATTCTTCGCAAGCTTGATTTTGTTCCCGCAAAATATGACAGCATTTGACATTCCAGCTCTTCATGATCCAAGTTTTACACTCATCAGTAATAACATTACACAGGGTTCCACCACCTTTGGCGTAAAAAAGAGGGTCATTAATATACTTGACCACGTTGACAGAATCACTCTGGATCACGATGTTAGAGAAGGTTAAACTCCACGCGACCTTGAGCCCAACAAGGACGGCACGAGCTTCCACAACCTCTGCCGAGCATGTTGAATTGTCAAAGGACTAAAATGAGTACTACCTCAATAGTCAGAGGACCATTTGTGGTATTAACTCTTAATTTAAGTTGAAAAAGAATTGAACCACATCCACTATTTATTAATTTAAGTAGTTATCACACGTGCATTGCGCGAATTGTTTATATCAATGCAAGATTATCAAATATTTTATAAAAGTTAATATTTCAAAAATGTATCCACTATTTATTGATTTAAGTTGAAAATAGGTTCGAATCCTGGTAGTAAGGGGCTTAGATTATTTGGGCTAAAAATGTGTTATATGGAATAGTTAGAGACTTAAATATATGAGTTTTTTAAATGCTACTGACTATCTACCTACTGAAACATAAAGAGCCAATAACGCCTCCGCCTCTACTGAGGCTTAAACTCACAACCTTTTAAATGAAAATTCAACTGAGTACCATTAGACCATATAGTCTTTGTGAAAAAGTATATCAGTTTAATTACTCTATTTTCAATAAAATCTGATATTGAAAATATTGCATCCTTTCATATTCCTTCGGTCAAGATTGATCAATCTAAAAAATCCATTATTTCTCAATTTTAAAATCACAAAATTAAACATATTTTCTTGTACTATAATTAACTGATTTCATCAAATTCCTTTCGGTGATTTCATATTTAATTTTCTCAGAAATTTTGGTTATTAATCAGATAACCAGTTATTTGGTTTCAATGAGACAATTTAATCTTGTTTGATAGGTCAATTGTATTTTTTTTTTCAATGACCTAAGTGCATTTTCATGTAACATTAAGTGATTTTTTACCCTTATTCATAAATTAAAATATGACATGTTAGTATAAAATAAAAAAAAACAAATAAAAAGAATGAATTTCATATAATAATATACTACTTCATCATTTTATGTATTTTAATTACTATTCGTTAGTTGACTCAACTTTTTTTTTCTTTGATGGTTTTGTAGGGACCAAGTCAACCATAAATAAGGTATAGAAGTACATAATAGGGGTATGAAAATAATAGTATTATTGTTCGAGAGACTAGACCAAAAAGAACATGTACAAAGTCTGAGATACTGACTCAGAACGGTGGTCCAAATAATAAATAATACAAGCAAGCTAGCCCTATGGGCTAAAATAATATTATAAGGTGGGAGATCGAACATGGTATAAGGGTTGAAGATTGGAATAACAACAAGCACAAGCAACAGAAGGATGATTTCTAAGGGAAGGGAAGAGTGCCTTATATAGTGTAGAGGGCCTTCCGGATGCTTGGCAAATATACGACATCGGCTTGTTTTCAATCTTGGTCGTAAATATGTCTCCCACTACTTGGATGTCAACGATCTCCACACAGCTAAATAAAGTATTCTATCTTCTTGTACATAAGATGTATGATAGCTTAGTGGTTTGGAACTTGTGTTGTTATTATGATTGAGATTATAGGTTTGAATCTTTTTGGAGCACATCTTATAATATTTTGCTTCATGCTTCTTTCTTTTCTTGACAATAAAAATAGATCCTTATTGAGTCAAAAGTTAATGCCCCATTAAAATTTGAATCTAAGACCTCTCATATAAGGAATTACAATTATGTCACTCAATTATAAGAGCTCTTGTGAAATAAGGAGGATTTAGGTAAAATTGTCATTTGTAAAAGGTTTAGTGAGTGGGATTTCAGATTTGGACCTCTGACACGACTGTCAGCACAGACACGTGAGGAGTACTCAATTTTATCATAAATGGGCCATATGTGGGCCCTTCAGTTGCAACTTGCATTTGGGTTTTTGAATTGATTTCATTACATTTGCACGAATGCGCGCCACCAAAAATTGACAAATTATATCGTGCACCGCGGTGCATAATTGATTATGTATCGCGCATCAAAATGATGTCGTTTTGATTAATGAAAAGAAACAACATTTGTTTTCCGTTGTTCTCCACTTTTTCACAAAATGTAACTCTGTTATTCAGTTTCATTTTGTATATAATGCAGTTTCAGTTCAACACAACTACAATTTCATTTCGATATAACTGCAGTTTCAGTTCAACACAACTACAGTTTCATTTCGATATAACTACAGTTTTATTCGATATTTATAGACTCAATTATGTGAAAATGTTATTTAATTTTATTTTATATAAACTATGGTTTTATTAAAACATAACTACATGATCATTTTGATATAATTATAGCTTCATTGTACAATATACACTCAAATATGTGAAATGTTATTCAGTTTCATTTTATATACAATGTAGTTTCATTTCACCACAACTACAGTATCATTTTGATATAACTGTAGTTTCATTTGATAATATAAAATAATACGTGAGGCAGTGTCATTTTAAATATACTGCTGTGTCAGTCCGTTAACACAAACGGCGCGCCATTTCTTTATTTAAAGAAACAGTACCGTTTTGACCGCGGTCCATGTGCACCACGATCCATGATATAACGACTGCCAAAAATTACAGTAAATTTATATCATGGACTAGGGGCACATAGTATTATGAATCTTAAATTTAAACGACGAGATTTAGAATTTATATTTTTAAAGTATAGAATTTTATAACACAAGATACATATACATGTTATATATTTACTTATTTTTTAAATATGATTTAGGTACATAGTTCGCGTACATAGGCATATCATTTCACAACACAAGACACAAATTCATAACATAAAACAGAATTACTAATTTGTTTCAAATACAGAAGTCATACTCTTAAGATACAAAATTTCATAACATAAAATACAAAAAACTCATAACATAAAGACACATACATATGCACCAAGGTCCAGTGGTCCACAGTGCACTGTGAATCTTGATCCATGGTATAAGGGTTGCAAATTATAGGCAAATTAATGAAATCAGTATTGCAAAAATTGCAAGTGTCGCCCAGCCACGACGAGGAAGGTCGGAATCGACCTCCTCCGCGGTTGGGCGGCTAGGCGGCCGGCGACTGAAAATAATGTGTTGGATATTATTTTCTATAACAATTTTTTGCCTATTTATTTATTTTTTTTGTTTGTTTTTTTTTTTTAGGGTTCATAATTTGCGGTTAAGACCAAAATACTACATTTACTAGATATGAGTGTTGATTTGTTGAAGTAATGAAGTTTCTACTAGTTGTTAAGTATAGAAACTTTGTCAAGGCATAACTTTTGATTCGATTATTCGTTTTGGACAAATTTTTTTTTTTCAAATCGCGTAATTTTTCGAGATCTATGCGAAACAAATAGCCGTAGGCGGTTTGCCCCACCAATTTCTCAGAAAAATGCTTCTTTTACTCTTAATTTAGTTTTTCTTTTTATGTATTTAGATGGTTTCAACAATATTTTGAACAATTTTATAGTCACTTAAATAAATAGTTTTTAAGAAAAATCTATGGGAACCTTATGTTTTATTAGTGAATTTTTACAATTTTTTAGTTTAATTTTTAAAAAAATAAATAAAAAATAAAAAAATAAAAATCGGTGGCGCCTAACGTTTTTTGCAACTTTGAATGAAATTATACCGTAGACCATGGTCTATCTTAAAAGGTCGATCATTAATATAAAATACATTTTTAATATATTAAAAATATATTATTTTTGTAATGAAAGTTTATTATTTAGTATATTATCAAATAATGAATCATTAGTATAAATAAATTGCACATTCAAATAATGAACATTCAATTGTAACATCAATATATTAAAATTGCATCTTACATTCTTACCTTAGTGGTCCACCATACATGCTAGACTATTGTTCATTTTATAATGATTGAAAATTACATCCTTCTATCTCATATTCCATATTTCAATGAAACTACGCCATAATGTCAACTATCGTAAATGAGGCCACCCCGCAAGGCTTATGGCTCAAGAATTTCATCTCTAGGTATAAAATTGTGAATTTTATATCTAAGCTATTGAAGTTCTACAGTGACAATTCAGTTGTTGTCTTCCTGATTAAGAATGACAAAAGTGGGAGTTGAAGCAAGCATATCGACATTAAATTCTTAGCTATTAGAGAGCGTGTTAAACATAAAGTAGTTGTCATTGAACACATTAGCACAGAATTGATGTTAGCATATCCTTTGATTAAAAGCATGCCTCCATTTAAATTCAGAGATCTTGTTGAAATGATGAGACTTTCGCCCACTTTATAATTTTGTATATACATTCAGACACATCATGGGTTTTCTTTTTGGTGTGTACACTTTATTTCAGTTTTTTTATCTCATTAAGAAAATACTTCAGTGGACTTGAAATGAACATATGGTTTGTTTCATTAAGTTTTATTATCTAATTAAAACTTGAAGGCAATTTACATTTGATCATAATGGATACTAGTCGCGCTAATGGGGAAACATCATTATGGTTGGTGTAATCCGTAATCTTGTTCTTGGGGTTTCGTGTTCGCACAAAGTGGGAGCTTGTAACATTTTTCATTATTCATTATTGTTATTGTTAGGATTATTATAATAATATTAAGTATTATTTTGTGTGGTGCAAACTTTTTAGGTTGACTAAGACTTAGTATTTGGTCAGCATTAGGTAATTAGTTACTTACATTGGTGGGATGTGGAAATAAAAGTTCCTAAGTCCCTTGGTTAATCAACTCATACACCATTCACAGCACACAATGAAGTGGGAATTTTTTTTTCTTTATTCATGATGATTCTACCGCGGTCCCGAGGAACTCCTGTTCACTGAACAAGGACTCAAGCATCAACAACTATAGAGCTAGAGGTTAGTAGGTTTTATATTCATTACCGCGTATTTAAATGATTACGTGAATTATGTACTTACAGATAGCTATGGCTAGAGGTTAGTAAGTTTTATATTTATTACCGCTTATTTAAATGATTACGTGAATGATGTGCTTACAGGTTCAGGCCTTCAGCAGTTCAACTTAGGGATTAATTTTCTCATTTCACATTACTATTAATTTATTATTATTAATAATTAATTAATTAATTAAATTTTACTTTTGGTCTTCTACCATTATACATGAATCACATTTTATAATTGACTATTAAAAATTTACTATTAACTCTATTACAATGCATTATCTGTGAATAACTACTTTCTCAACCTAATGAAGCACAGAAGCACAGAGAGTCACCTCCCCTGTGAGAGTTCAACTTAGTACCATTGGACCTCAAGGTCTTTCATATTAAAAATTTCTAATTAATTGTATGACTATGTAATTTGTATCTTCCCTTAAAAAAAGTAATTTGTATCACATTTGGTCATATTATTTAAGTTCTTGACCAACTATTGTTAAAAGTGTTCATTCCTATAGTGCTTCTTACCGAAGAAGCAAATGCAGTGCTCCTTTCGAAAAGAACACTTCTAACAATAGTTGACCGAAAAATTAAAGCCGACAAAATCAAATATGATACAAATTACATAGTATGCACCTAATTAGAAAATTTTAATAGTCAACGATCAAATGTAATTGAGTTAATACCTAAAATGGTCCTCGACTATAGTGGTTTTTCTCAATTTCGTCCTAAACGATTTTAGTGACCGAATATAGTCCCAGACTTTTGTGTTTTTACTCAATGTAGTCCTCCATTTGTTATTTCGTCAAATTGTTGTTAAATAGAGGAACAATTAAGTAATTTCAATATTTGTATCTCTTTTCTCCCAGACCTACAAAGTGCGAAATCCATCTTTCTTTTACGAAAAATTAAACCGACAAAATCAAATATGATCAAATTACATAGTATGCACCATAATAATTATTAGATAATTATACTAATATTAGTGCAATAATACTTTTTTTTTGTCAGACCACGAGGTATCCTGAGTAGGCCGTAACTGTAGGAGACACATTTAAGCATATATCATACTCAGACTAATCACTGTTCGCACCAGGCCGACCCAATTAAGGGGCAAAGTGCTGAACAAATTGCAAAAATTGAGCCTAGGTGCTAGGCGGCGCCCAGCCGCGTCGAGGAAGGCCAGAATCGGCCTCCTCCACGGCCGGCCGCCTAGTCGGTCGAACTGCCTCAAACTGTGATGGAGGGTTAAAGGAGGCAGTGGCAACCAGAGTGGCTGGCGGTTGGAGGCGGCTGGATCGTAGACTCGTCTGACTGGAGTGACTGGAGGTGGAGGAGGCAGTTCGACTGACGACCGGTGACGGAGGCGGCTGGAGCTGTTGACGGTGGAGGCGGCTAAAGGTGGTCGACAGTCTCCCCCCACGCCGGTGTGTAGTGCACCGAAGGTCTTTCGCCTCCCGCTAGTCACCGGCTCAGTGGGGTAGTCCTTAGTCACTGGCTCAGAACTTTAGATGATGTGAGGGTGGGAAGACTGCAAGAGTGATGGACGAAAGAGTGATGAATGGATCTGATTAGAGATATTAGTAATGTTGGGAAGTGAGAATAGCACGCAAAGGACGGTTCTGATTGATGGTGAGAATTGTGAACAATTGTATAGCATATCAACAGACACACACTCAACACTCAATTTCCAATAGTCAACTCAACTATAAAAGAAATAAAAAATAAAAAATTAAATCGGGCGCCTAGGCGCCGAAAAATCGACGCCTAGGCGCATAATATTTTTTTTCAACTCTGAGAATTAGTAGGATAATTAGGATGGTACGACTTAATTAGTTTGAGAGTTAATATTGTGCCTTCTTTGAGACTATTTGCCGTGACTTGAGTATTGTTAGGAGCTAGAAGCGTGCTCAAAAAGTTTCACATCCGTTAATTCTAGAAACATAATTAATTCTTCATAATTAAGCTACATAAAACAATTATTTAATACAACAACAATTTAAGAGCATTTTTGTCATCTTTTTCTTTTTGACGTTATTTTGCATGTCATTATTTTTATTTTGGTATTAATTAAGATTAAAGGTTCATCTTCATTTTCTCAATCAACATTAAAATAATATTGTCTTCAACATTTTTTTTTTAGAAACAAAAAAAAAAATGCTACAGTATAATTAGTACAAATTAGGGATGTCAATTGGGCTAACCCTATAGGGTTGTTGAGCTTATATGTTTGGACTAAATGATCTCGTTTTGTTTAGTTTTTGGGTTGAACTGGCTCTAACCCTTAGCTATGAATTATTGGGCTTATCCAATGGGCTAAATCAATGAACTAATAATCAAGCATTAACATAATTGACATGCCACAAATCCACAATCAACATAAAGTTCAAAATAAAAAATACCACAAATCCACCATTAATATTAAGGTTCAAAACAAAAAATGCAACAAATCCACAATCAACATTAAAGTTCAAAACAAAAAAACAAATCAAGTGTAAAATAACAATTTTCTTTTTCCTTATTCTCCTCCCACAACATTTGAAGCTCCAACACCAACTTTACCTTCAGCTTCATCTCCACCTTCATCTTCATCTGCATCTAAAAACGATAACATTTATTTAATACAGAGTAGTACAAAAAAATAAATCAAACTTAATAAATATACTAATATTACCATTTGTAGGAAATTCATATAACCAATTCCGTGCACAAATAAGAGCTTGTACTTTTTCTTTTTTTTTTTTTGGAGGGGCCTATTTCTGTATTTGTTCAAAATATGAGCCCCAATGCTCAAGGGGGATTCTGATGCTACAACTATAATAGGAATAGAAAGCACATCACATGACATTTTAGCAAGCTCCCCATAACTTTGCTCTTTTTCTTTCCAATACAAAAGCACATCTATATCATCCAATTGATTCATTTGCACTTCTTCTAAGTATTTGTCTAAATTAGATTTTAAATCTGGGCGGCAGTTTTAACTTTGTTTCGATAATCAATATAACCCTACATAATTTAAGCATTTACACATGTTAACAAATAACAAAGAAATAACATAACAACATATGATTAACAACATAAAGAATTAACTTACAAAAATAAGAGCTTCATCTAATTTTCTGTGTCCTCCTCTACTTCTCAATCCTCTCCTCCCTACTCCACAAATATTTGTTACCAAAAATTGAGAAGTAAAAACTCTAGAAGATGAAGAATCAACACTCTTCTTCTTATACTCGTTGTACAACATGTATAATTTGTTTTTTATCCATTCAACCTTGACTTGACAAGTAAGTGGATTAAGCATCTTATAACAATATTTCACAAATTGTAATTTCAACCTTGGATAAAAAATAGCTCCCATTGCAAGTATTACATTGTACTCATCCCAATACTGGTCAAACTTCAATTTCATATTCATAGCCATATCCTTTGCTACTTCATCCTCACTTACTAAATTTTCAAGCAACAAACATTCAATCTTCTAAACTTGCAAAAAATACAAATTTGAAGTAGGATAGGATGAACCAGAAATCAAGTTGGTGATAGCATAAAATGGATACAAAATGTACACATTCTCAATGTTTTAAAAGGCGGAGGTGTGCCTTGAGGCGTTTTGTATTTTGAGGCGAGGTGTAAGCCTCAATTTTTAGCCTTAGAATATATTAGTAAGTTGTAAGCCTGTAAACGGCCAAGTGTCACTCTAAGATATTAGTTATATACAAATATATAATACTCTAAGAGTCTAAGTTTCCAACAACCCCGTAGGTTAACCCAAAAAAAAAAAAAGAACAAAAAAAATGACGCATCACTTGAAGACTGAGATTGCCGGAAGCTGGAGTCGCCTGAGGGGGGAGGCCTCGTCGCACTCTCGCACCGCAGTTGGCAGTAGCAGCGCAGACTTCGCACTTTCTCGTTTCTAGTTTCGTTGAATTCGTTCTTTCACATTACAGACTTCTAACTCCTATCTTTAGTCAAATTAGGTTGAACATATTTTGTATTGGGTAGGGTCTTTTTGTATTGGGCTTAAAAAAATAAAATTGGGATCTGAAATATAAAAGGGCCAAAATCGCCTCAGACGCGCCCTGAGGCGTACGCCTCGAAGGGTTGAGGCATACGCCTTAATGCTATGTCCTTACGCCTCGCCTTGAGGTGCACCAAGGCGCGCTTTTTTAAACCTTGCACATTCTTTTCCCTCTTGACCCCTCTTCATCCGAAGGACAACACTTGTAATTTCTATCCTTAAAAAATTCCATAACGTAGACTTTAATACCACTAGTAACTCAACTACTTATATCTCAAAGGTTCATAACCTATGCGCTTCTACTTCCTGTATCCAAGATTTCATAACTTAGGTTCCTAAAAGTTCAAACTGCTCTGATACCAACTTGTAATACCCCGTTTTTCAATTCTAAAACTTACTAATTATAGTACTTCTAAAAAGATAAACATCCATATTTAGAATCTGTAATGATCCTAGGGATTTGCAATAATGAAGAAGAACAAAGAGTAGAATAATGGTGAATGAGAGAGAAAAAAATGGAGAAAGGGAGAAGGAGAATTGCAGAGAGTTTAGAGAAGAGAGAGAAAATCTGTGAATTCTATTCTAAGCATTTCAACACTTTTGGAATGGCAGCGAAAGCAATCAACAATTCTAAAATGATAGTGCACTTCTCACAAGTCCTAGGCCATCCATCCACAAACTCCCAAGATAGGAAGTACCTCACATAAATCAACCCAACATGAGCACAAATTACACCAACAATTGCAGTCCAATACCCTCCCAACTCATTGAGCTTTTTATCACCACCTTCATCTCCATCATAACAAGCCAAAATAATTAACATCACCGCAACAACAAGCAATAGTAGTAGAAACTTGCAGCAACAAACAACTATAATTTTAAGCATTCCTCCTGGATCAAAATGAAATTTACTGCACTCTTGCATTCTAGGATTGCCATAAGAGACATCCAATTTCACTTCACCTTGCAGCATCCATCTCATAGCAGTTAAAATAATTCTTGCAAGCTAGGCAAATTCAATATTCATCCCTAACTCTTTTTCGACCCAATCCACATGATCCCTTCCAACAAATTCATCCCAGCTCATCACCCCATACATAGCCCCATTTTGAGCATTAAGAAACGAATGAGAAGCACAATCAATTACCTCAAGCATTAGTTCAGGGACATCCTTTTGCTGGCACATGATCCATGGGACTCCAATGTGAAGAGATTCAGCAAGGTTTGTACACCAATCAAGACAAGCTTTTCCAGCAGCTAGATCTGTTTGATGATTACTCGAACCTGAACACCTCGGTGGAAATTCAATTGATTTATGCAACTTCCCCAAACTCATCTCTGTTTTTCTTTCCAGAAGTTCAGAAATCATTGGTTCACAGAAACATGCAAGGTTTACAATATTTACCCAGGCCTCATCTCTAAACGCAATTATTCATTCATTTTTGAAAGCTTCTCTAGCACAAGAAGCGATTGCAAGTATGAGATAAAAAAGAAGGGCCACTGGCCAATCACTCTCGTCTGATGCTAAATGTGGCAGCGGCAGCAACACCTTGTCCATAGGATTAGCCCATGGCACCCTTTCAGAGTCACCACCAGTATGAAGTAGCAGGATATGTCTAATGACAATCAAGTCAACTAAGGAAAATGGAGGATCGCCACCCTCAGATCTCTTGAGTTGGGAAGAGGATTAGAGTTCAAGTGGCTTGCATCTGCTTCCTCAACGTCTGGATTCGTCTTTACTACATCGGAATCTCTGGCGTAGATCGCCACCTCTGAATCACCGGCGAAGATCACCGTTTCTGAATCACCGGCAAAGATCGCCTAATCCGTGCTGATCCCCTCCGGTTCCACCTCACTGCCGGATTCCTCGTCATTAATGGTATTTCCTCCTATTCCGGCAGCTTGCATGGACATCGTAGGTGCCTTCCCTGGCCTCCTCCCTGGTTTGGAGCTAGCCGGAGGCTCCTGTCTTGAGCCATTCACGGAGGATCCACCAGGAACTGAATCTATTATCGGTGGCGGTGGCCGAGTGAGCCGGATTATTTCTACAATTCCATTTTTTCAACTGCTCATTCGACCATCTATCTGAGCAACAAATTTTTCCACGAGTTCCTGCGTCGATTTCTTCTGTGTTTCCATCTCACTACTTAGGTTAGCCACAACCATTTCCAATTGACTCATTCTTGCCTCCATTTTTGGGCTCTGATACCAAATGTAATGAACCTTAGAATTAAAGCAGGGGAAAGGGAAGGATATGGTAGAAGTGGGGGGGAGAAGAAATTCGAATTTGCAGAAAGGGGAAGGAGAAGTGCAGAGAGAAGTAGAGTAGAGAAATTGAGAGAAAAGAGATTAAATTGACTAATATTTAAGCATGAAAAATCTCAGTACACTGCATTTCTTATTTATACTAAGGATAAGGAAATATCTAATAACACTAACAATTTAGCAACAGAGTAATGGCTCAAGAAGTAAACGACATCGTCTTGGTGTTGCTTCCGGTAGGCTCAGCATTTCTTTCCTTCCGAAGTCTTAGGGCGTTACAGTTTGAATCAGGTAGTAGGATCAACCTAAATTTTTCAAGAAACAAGGCTAGAATACTACCAATATAACAAGGAATTCAAGAATAAAGAATATAACACAATATCAACACAAGAACACTTTTCAAATCAAGACATAACTCAAAAATATCAACAAGAACATACTCAAGAGATTCAAGAATGTACTCATCATCATATTGGAATGAAAATAGATTTGTTGGGCATGAAACTTACCTTATCAACTAAAATTGATTAGGCTCTGATACAAAGTGATATCAGAGCTATAGATGTGAGATTTTTGATATAGAAAATAAAACTGATTAGGCTCTGATACAAAGCGGTATCAAATCTTAGGTTGTGAGATCTTAGATATAGGAAATAGAATTGATTAGGCTTTCATATCAGAGCTTAGCGGGGTTATGAGATCTTGGATATAGGAAATAGAATTAATTAGGCTTTGATACAAGAATTTTGCATTCATTTTACCGAAAGAAAAAGGTCTGAAAGCGACCAATACTCAACATGGTTCCAATCAAACCTTTTACTTTTTTGAAGAATTTAAAGAAAAATAGTGCTTTTTTTTTTTTTTTGTTTTGTTTTAAACCTTAGTAATTCTATTTTCTTTTTAATCTAATTCTGACAAACATATCTGCCCATTTGCACCCTGACCTGGGCTAAATAGTGGCCGGTTAGGTATTCATCAAATCCGTTGACTGTTTGTCCAGGCTTGCTGCTGGCCCATAGTAACTAATCCCGTTAGGGTTCTGGTTACTAGTTCGGTGTTGTTTCTGGCTTGGTTGTGGATTTTGGTTGTAATTGTTTTGTACATGTTAATGGAAATCCTATCTAAAGACGTTTGACGAGCGAGCAGATAAAAGAATATTTCTCAGATATTTATCCACCAATAAGGCATATAGTATATTCAACAAATCAACGATGGTGGTGGAAGAATAAAAAAACACGACGATACCATATAGCACTATCAAGCATCACATGTTAAATTTTCAACGAGTTGGCACATCCAAAGCAAGTCCACAAGTAATATTAACAACAACACATTGAGCACATTGTTGAAATTATATCATTCTTGCTTCAGACCTTTTTACATACTTAATGTTCTCTCTAATTTTTCCTAATGCAACACTAGCAACTTTCAATTCATCTTGAACAATCAAATTCAAGATATCTGCACAACACCTTACATGAAAAAATTCACCACCACAAAGCAAACTATTTTGTAACAAAAGTTGCTGCTTTAGAAATCTCATCATCACATCATTAATAGAAGCATTATCCAAAGTTATGGAAAACACTTTACTATCTATCCCCCAATCTACCAAGCAGTCGTAAACTTTCCTAGACAATTCAAAGCCAGAATGTGGGGAAAGCATATCACAGAATGAAAGTATTTTATTATTCAACACCGAATTTCCGTCCACATAATGCACAGTGAAGCATATATAACCAGCATTTGTACAAGCAGTTCACACATCACATGTTAAACAAAGCATACCAGGAGTATTTTTCAATATGAACTTCAATCTTTCTTTTTGTCTTTCATACAATTGCAAAACATTCGATGACATAGTATTTCTAGAAATGAATCGAAAATTAAGATTCAAATACTGACACAGTAACCTCACACTCCTATATTCGATCCATTTAAATAGAAGATTATGTTCAATTGTACACTAGGCAATTAATTCACGACAAACATTTTCATCAATGATTCTATTATTCAATTACAATAATTACATGTAACCATCTCTCAACCATCTTCACCTTTTTCAACAGATGAAAAATGATTTCTAACTTTCGATGATTTTCTTCTTTTTTTGAGTAGATACACTATCACTATTAATTGTATCAGTTTCATTCACACTAGACATTTCTTCTATATCTAAAAATAAAATAAAAGTAAAATGTTGGTACCCCGCGGTTTAGCCGACAAAGAATTTCACTCAAATAGCCCACATGGGTAGCTCAACTGGTCATAGAGGTGAAACTTTGAAAGAATGACCAGGGATCGAGTCTCACCAGCAGCAGTGTGGGAGCAGCCTCTCAACGTGAGGGGGGCTCCTTGTGCGCAGTGAGCACCGGTTTAGCCTTTATGGTTCATGTTCAGTTGAGTCACCATGATTTACATCCGCCTCCTAAATGCTCTGTCGGGCCGGGGTGTAGGGGGCCCTTAAGGTTAGGATTCAGCCTTTTGAAAGAAGAATTTCACTCAAATAAATTCCTAAATAAATAAACATACTGCCTATATCCCTAAATCAAATAAGTACCTAAAATAAAAAACAAAATAAACACAATGTTTATGCTTGAAGAAATCAAATAAATTACTTGCAGTTGGAAGAATTGAGCAACCGCAGGCGATGGTAGTCTACAGTCTGCAGCTCGCATTGAGAAATTGAGCAGCCGCAGAATTATAGAGACTAAGTTGGAGGTCGGCGGTCGGCAATCTTGGCAGATTGGGTGGATAAGCAATTTTGGCAAACGGTTGCGGACGATAATCTCGGCGGTCGACGATCGACACCCCTACAATCTCGGTTTCTCGCATCAACAGTTCTCTGTTATTGCCTTCTTGTGTCGCAATAGCCAACAAGGACATAGACTATAGCTTGATTTCGAATTGAAATTTGCTAGAAACTCATAAGTTTCTTGAAATTTTGGGCTTCAAATTGCTCTCCTAATCTCTGTTCTCTCTGTTCCGGCTTCTCGCGTCGCAACAGCCAACAAGAAGGGAGATTAGAGTTTGATTTTGAATTGGAATTTGCCAGAAGTCTAGAAGTAGCTTGGAATTTTGGGCTTCAAATTTCTCACCAAATCTTGGGCTTCAAATTATATTTTCTCTATTTCACCAATCCGGTGGTAGGGGTTGACCACGGTTCGATTCGAATCAACAAGGAATTTTCGTAATTAAGGAATCGGAACTGCCGATTACGGTTTCAAACTATTAAAAAAAAAAGATGTAATTGATACTTTGATCTCACGTGAGGTCCGGTGCAATTGCGCAAAAGCCAAAGACCAAAGACCAAACTTTGGTTTTTGGCCTTTGCGCCAAGAGGACAAAAATCATATATATGTGTGTGTGTGCGCGCGCCAACTACCATGTAGTCTAATGGTATTTCAGTTTCCATCCAAATAAAAAATCAAAAGTTTGAAGTTCGAACCAAATGGTGGGAGCTTAGATTCTTTGTGCTGAAAATGTTTGAAAAAATATAGAACAGATACTACATTGTAAAGAATCATGAGTATTTCAAATATATATATATATATATATATATATATATATATATATATATATATATATATATATATATATGGGGGACTTCAAGAAGGAACCACTAGTTAGGTAAGAACATAAGAACTAATCCAAACTTTTGAATTTAACACAATCAATGGTTAAGATTAAGTAATCACTTATAAGGAGATCATTAACATAAATAATTAAAAAGGATACTAGAGTAATTTTAACCAGCCACCAATTATAAACTAATAATATATTTGAATTGATTCCAAAAATTTAGGAAAATAATATGGCGAAGAACTCCACTTGGACTGCAATCCTATGATCGCCCAATCTGTTCCAAGACCTTCATTTCCACCGACCAGCGTAAGCGAATTATCGATGATCGTGTGCATCTAGAGGTAGTCAAAGTCAAGCAACAATTGAAGTTTTTCGGAGAGAATGATGACAAGAGAAGACTACAAAAGTAAGAGTAATATTTCAATGCCTAACCGTGTTTGTATTTGATTTTTGAATTTAATGGAATTCGTAATGATGAGTTTCAGCATGCAATTAGTTGAAAAATTAATTCTCATACTACTGTGTGCAAACACAGGTGGAGAAACGCTTCTTTATGTGCACCCACCTGGGTCCGCCATTTTTAAGTACACAGACAAATTGTGCTGTAACGGCACACCCTACACCGCTAAAGTGCACAGACATGCCTGTACATCTTTGGCTGTGTGCACACACATTATAATGAGAGTGCAATGCGAAAATCAGGCATAACGTGTGCACAGACATCCCACTGTAAGTGTACATAACGAATCATGAGAACGAAGCATAACTGTGCACAGACATCCCACCGTAACTATGCTGCTCTTAAGGCACATGGTGTTGGCACACACCACTTAAAGCAAGTGCACACATAGGAAACACAACTACAGAGAATGGGTGTGTCATTGTACACATCCCATTCTCTGAAGGCGTGATTCTTATGTGTGCACTTACGGGGTAATGAATGTGCCACATGGGCTACAGAAATCTTGATCATGTGCACGTTGGTTGAAATGTGTGTGCCACATAGGCCACAGAAATCCTGATCATGTGCACATTGGTTGAAATGTGTGTGCCACATGGCTTAATCATATACCGATTAAATAATGAGTATAACATTTCATAGGTCATGACCGCTCATCAAGAAGTTCATCCAGGACGGTACATCCTATCACGATGGACACGCAATACATGTTGGCAAGACGCACTAGTTTCTACAAAGGTGACTTGGACGATTCAACAACTATTGGTGGTGGGAATTCAAGAATAGCAACCGTATTTGATGAGTTATTCAAGTGTGTTGGACTAGCGTATGGAAACAATGACAGAGTAACAGAACTAGAACAAGTATTGAAAGCGCACAGTGATAAGTCAATGGAAAACATGCCCCAAGAGGAAACTAGATCAGGGAAGAGCGGTATCATACATAGCTTCTGTGGGTCTACATTATCACCCAATATCGAAGTTTATACCCCCACCACCCCCCCGGGCCATTTCAAAGAACAAAGGGTTAGTAAAATGCATGAAATCATCGAAGGAGATTGCATCAGAACAATAAAATGTTGGACTTGCAACCCACACAAACACCATGATAGCCGCAATTGTCTGCTTTGGCAAAAGTTGACCTGAATCTTAGTTTTTGCTATTCTTACAACATTATGCGTTAGAATGCTAATGTCCTATAGTTATTTACACATTCTTTATTATTTTATGTATGAATAAACGTGGAACATGGTGACTAAACAGGCTTATATATGTATTTGGGTTAAATTGTTAGAAACATAATGTTGCATATTGTGTGTTTTTAAAAGACGTAGAACAGGTCAGTGTGCACCTGGGTTAAACTGAGTGTGCCATAATGTGTAGAAGTAGTATGCCCCTGAACAGACGAGCACTTAGGTTGATATGTGTGTGAAATAATGTGTTTAATTTATGTGGCCATGACAAGAGTGCACTTGAAAAAACATTAAGAGTTCAAATCCCCAAAAACCATATTGATGATCTAGCTTCCGGTGGGCACTTTCGGAGAAATTGTTGTCCCATAATGTTCAGACTGAAATCGACTGGGGTGGCGAATCCAAAGTTGGTGTGCACCTAGGTTATGCTATGTGTGCCAAAGTGTGCAGTGGTACTAACAAATTGTGCATTTTTAAAAGACATAGAATATGCTAGTGTGCAAATGGGTTAAATTGAGTGTGCCATAATGTCTAGAAGTAATGTGCCCATGAACAGACGTGCACTTAGGCTGATCTGTGTGTGAAATAATGTGTAATTTTTGTGTCCATGAACATGAGCGCACTTAGGTTTATCTGTGCGTGAAAAAACACTGAGAGTTCAAATCCCCAAAAACCATTTTGATCATCTACCTTCCGGTGTGCACTTTCATGGAAATTGTCGTGCCATAACGTTCAGATTGAGAGCGACTGGGAAGGCGAATCCAAAGTTGTTGTGCATCTGGGTTATGTTGTGTGTGTCAAAGTGTGCAGTGGTATTAACATATCGAACCCTTGGAAAACAAGATGAGGTGTTGCACTATGGTGTGCACTTAGGTTTCAGTGTGTGCCATAATGTCCACAATTAATATCTACACAAAACGGTGTACAAGAAGTTGGTGAGCACATGAGCTACACCATATGTGCAATATTATGAACCAATATTGTAATACACTCCGGTGTGCAGTAGCCATAAAATTTTTGTGCCATTACGTAGAGATTGAGTGTGTACCCTATTGCAATGTCTGTGCACTTAGGTAAACTGCGTGTGCCATAATGTATAGAAAGAGCGTTTCGATGAAAAGATGGAGAACGAGTAGTTATGTAGTTGGGTTGTACCTTTAAAATTAAGCTAAGCTAAGTAAAGCACAAAGCAGATCATCACCATTTAAGCCACAAATAATCATTCTTTGTATAGAAGTATAAAATTCAGTAACAACAATTACTTGAGGGTAGCAATGCACGAAAACCGAAACTAAGTATTTTAAGTAATACAACTACAAAAAACACCACCAAAGATCATTAAGACACCTAGTTTGATCTTCGAGCACTTGACCTCATTGAGACAATGGGGGAAGCACAAGAATGTTGGGTTAGTGGCACCATCCTTGTAGTAAGCAAAGACCAGGGTGTTGTCATCAGCCATGATCTCCCCGATAAAACTGCAAAGAGAACCACACTCATTAGCAAAACAAACTAAAATGCTTCCATTTACGTATAACAAGGATATAATGCAATAACAATGTCATGATAGATTGACAGAGCTTACAATTGGAGGTCACTGAGCTTTGTGAGACAAGGAACTTTGTAGCACCCTTGATATACTTCTTAAATAACTTCATAATAGCACACCAAAAATGATACCACAACAAAATCAAATTAAAAAGAAATTGAAAATAACTAAAACAACAAAAAAATCGTAAGGAAAAGCAAACGGAAATCAAACAAACAAAAATGGAAACAAAAAAAAAAACGAAAGGGACAACCGAATGCAAGACAAGCAAAAACAAACAACTCTACAACTCATATACGATTAAAACAGGCACAAATTGCACAGCAAATCGATACTTCAAACAAAAAAACACCTCAAGTAGCGGACGACCACGTCGCCGGACATAAACGTTTAGAGTTCCTACCATCACCGCCGGCCATCTCAGACGAAAAACAGAAGCAGAGACGAGGGATAACAAATCGGGCGTCGACACGGGAGAAGCGAACGGAAAACTAGCGTGAGGATGAGGAAGATGGCCGTCTACGTAAGAGTCCAACCTATTGTGAACAAATCCAACCAAATCCATACTGCGAAGAAATAGCGAGAACTTCTCACCTTCCACGCACGTGCACCTATTGAAGTTCCTAAAATAACCCTGCTTGCCCAAAAAAAAAAAAAAAAAAAAAAAAAAACAAAGCAGCGGAAAAAACTAATTAAAAAAGAGATTAAACATGTACCGTTGATTGAATAAAATAAATGGCTTAGATTAGTTCTCAAGTTCCTACCTAAAGATGGGTTCCTATATGATTGTTATTGTTATTATTATTATTATTATTATTATTTTATATATATATATATATATATATATATATATATATATATATATATATATATATATATATATATATATATATATATATAATCTGGTTAGAATCGGCGGTTCCAACCGCGGTTCATGAATCAGAATCGGAACCTTATTATAAGGTTTCGATTCTGGTTTGGCCATTTGTAGAATCGGAACCGCAATAACCTCTATCCAGTGGGTTAGTCCAACTCAACCCAGGAACGTTCAAGACCAGCTCAATTATCTTATTTTTTTTATTGGGTTGATTTTATTGGATTTTAGCCTCATAATTTTTAAGACTTATTGGGCTAGCCCATTTTTTTATTGGGTTGATTTTATTGGATTGTAGCCTCATAATTTTTAAGACTTATTGGGCTAGCCCATTGGTTTAAGGCTAAATTGACATCCCTATCAATCGTTATGCTGTGCATCCGTATGCACCATGCATGGTGCATACGGATGCCAAAACGACGTCGTTTTATTAAAAAACGCGCGTCTCCCCTTTAAAAAAAATTCAGGTTCGATTCCCAGCAACAACATTATATTGTTCATTCATTCTGAAATTTTAGTTCATAGATTATGGAATTATAGTTCATTGATTATGGAATTATAGTTCATCGATTATGGAATTGTAGTTTATCGATTCTGAAATTTTAGTTTATAGATTATGGAATTTTAGTTCATTCATTCTGAAATTTTTAGTTCATAGATTAGATTATGGAAATATAGTTCATCGATTATGGAAATATAGTTTATCGATTATGGAAATATAGTTCATCTGTTGTTGCTGGGAATCAAACCTAATTTTTTTTTTTTAAGGGGAGACGCGCGTTTTATTAAAACGACGTCATTTTTGCATCCGTATGCACCATGCATGGTGCATACGGATGCACAGCATAATTTGCCACATCCCTATATACATGTAGATATTTACGCATCTTTTAGAATATATAGGTACATACATGTTATCTAACTTAACAAATATTTCATGACTCACTCTTTTATACTCATTACGCATTACAATTTGCTATAAAAACATTGTTATATTCACTTATATTCATCAACTGAAATTTTGATTTTGTTCATTTAAATTGTAATACATAAATTTGATATCTATACGTTTCAAATTAAAAAATAATCACATATATAGCAGTCCATAACATGTCATAGACTCATAGGTATATATGGAGGGAGCAATAAACAAAGTTGTATTTCACTTTCTATAATGAATGGATGGAATTTCTCCATTTACATTTATAACCCCCAAAGATATATATATAGAACATCATCCTGTCTCATTATAATTTATACATCATAAGCCCCTTTGATGACAAAGCAGGAGATACATTATATTATAGTATATTCCTATCACTGCTGCTGCACAGGTTTGTAATATATCCACTAATCACTGACTATAAGACTGAATTTTGTATATAATAATAATAATAAACCATATAACTATGCACTAGATCAACAGTCTGAGAGTTTTGTTTTAGCAGGAAGGAAGGAAGGCAGCTAGCAGCTAATGTGGTGCAGAATTATTATTCTGATAAGCACATCCTTCATAACCATAAGGGTTTTTGCTGGCCCAATTCCACTGATCTCTACACATCTCTTCTATTGTGTACTTTGCCCTGCAATACAATGCATTTACCAACTCAATCATACCATCAAATTTATAGTTAGTTTATGTACCCTCACGTGTGCGGGCCGATTATTTTGATGGGCTCCAAGCAACACGTGGACCGTAGTCTCTTTTTTTATCTGATACCAAATTGAAGCATGTGCTCCATCTCAACTAAACGCCTAAGCTGATAGTTGGATTGCACATTAATGGTTATATGCTCAACACTATTATAGTATTATATATATATATATATATATATATATATATATTGTTTCTGTGAATAGAAGCACTCACTTCCAGTTTAGCTCGTGTTCCGCCTTCTCAGTTGCTGCATATACAACTTCAGCATCTCCGGGTCTACGACCCGCCATCACCAATGGAATTTTCTACATAAAGCAGAAGTTATGTTAGAGCATGTCTACTTTACGAACACGATTTGGGATTTTACGAAAAATAAAATAAAATGGCTACCAATTTAGTTCGTTTCGCTACATACATTCATAACATGTTTAATGTTCCATTGAGAAATCCCACAATTATGAGAATGAGTAAGAACCAAACAGATGAGACGAGATGTAATACCTTTCCTGATGCCTTCTCAAATGCAGATACCATTTCCAGGACTGATGTACCCCTCCCGGTTCCCAAGTTGTATACCTCACATCCTGATCAAACAAAACAAAAGATCGAGCGTTTTAGATATTGCCATTTTTTTTTATCAGACCACGAGGTGTCCTGAGCAGGCCCTAACTGTAGGAGGCACCTTTAAGCCCGTACCATACTCAGACTAATCCTCGTTTGCGCCGGGCCGGCCCAATTAAGGGGCAAAGTGCTAGCCAAATTGGTTTTTCCATACGAGAGGGCATACCTATTGAAGGGTCCGCAAGTTTCTTCAAAGCAGCAACATGGCCATCCGCTAAATCAATGATGTGAATATAATCACGAACCTGCAGGAGAGCATCGCAAAGAAGACATGAACAAAGACCATACTAATTGTGTTTGTGAAGAAACGTTGAGACATATATATTAGGCATACCCCCGTGCCATCCTTAGTTGAGTAATCGGTTCCATAAACTGTCAACGCATGCTGCCTTCCAACCGCAACTTGTTGAATAAATGGCATAAGATTGTTCGGGATTCCACGGGGATCTTCACCAATATGGCCACTGGGATGGGCACCAACCGGGTTAAAGTACCTCAGCAATATGATTTTCCATTCAGAGTCGGATCGGTGTACATCACGACATATTTCTTCAATGAAAAGCTGAAACATTGTCTCAATTCTCGTTAATTGAAACAATATTCCAAATGTTCAAATTCATAAAGAAAGCAACAGAGCAAAAAGTAGTACCTTTGTTCGCCCATATGGGTTTGCAGCGTTTATGGGAGATTCCTCTGTGCACGGGACCACTTTCGGCCAACCATAAACAGTAGCCGAGGATGAAAATACAAGCTGGAAACGTAAAAACAATGACAACGAGTCAGAAGATTGAAGTATTATAACCAAGCAAGTAGAATGAGCTCTGCAAGAAAGAAACAAAACAATACATTTTTGCATCCATGGGCCGCCATCACTTCCAAAAGAGTAATTGTACCAATAAGATTGTTGTTATAATACATCAAAGGCTTCTGCACACTTTCACCAACTGCTTTTAACCCCGCAAAATGGATAACAGCATCAAACCTGCAAGTATTTAGAAAGAAATGCATAAAGATCATCCTTTTACTTTCACATGACCAATTCAAATGATAAATTTCAGTTTTCAAAGATACAATAATTTGTCTTATCACTCTCTCTCTCTCTCTGATTACAGACATCCAGAGCAGAGGAAACACTCAATATCTACACAGACTAGAGCATTACATAAACAATTTTTTAAGAAAAAACATATCCTTAACTGGATTTCCTTAAAATTTTAAAACTATAAAACCTTACTTGTTGGAATCAAAGATTTCTTCCAGTGCAGGTCTGTCACGAAGATCCATCTGCAGCAGCTCAACCCAAAATTACAAACATGAGTAAAACCAAAAAATTTCAAAATCCCTCTGTGCATTATTTTATTTAATTAATAACCAAAATCACCAGCATGCAAAACATGAAAAAAAAGAGTACTATAACATGACCAAAAGTCCAATTATTTCCTACCAACAATTCGTTGATATTCACGAAAAAAAAAATCCTCATACCTAACAATTTTTTAATGATGTCCGGATTCTTCCCAAGTCAAAGAAAATGGAACTTGGCACCAAACCCAATTCTAATATTAGTATCGACATATTTATTGGTTTCTTAACTATGAATCTCGTTGTCGAGCGGCATAATTGTGGCCCTCTCAGAGTAATTGAGTCAGTAATACTTTTTTTTTAAAAAAAAATCTATTGATCTCATTATTTCTGAATAAATAACTCTAATATTTATGAGTTAATATAATTAATTATTGTATTTTTAAAACATCATCTTTGCCGCAAATAGTCACTTTTGTTATAATTATGGAAAAAGTAAACACAGGGCCCTAGCTGTAACAAGAATAATAATGGCAAAAATTCACTATGAACAAAAATCAAACACCAATCGAGCATTCGAGCAACAAAGGGCATATCCCCAACAGTCCTCCCAAGTCAAACAAAAGAACATTCAGAATCATTACAAAATCACATCAACAAAAAGGAAGGAGAAGAATAAAAGCAATCAAGCAAGCGAGCGAGCGAAAGGGAAAAAGGTACCCGGTGAAAGACAAGATTGCGGGCATATTCCCCAGCAAGCTCCTGCACCCTCTTGATAGCAACAGCCGAAGAATTATCCAAATTATCGACCACGACGGTCTTGAAGCCACCCAGGAGCAGCTGCAACACCGTGTGGCTCCCGATATACCCCGCTCCGCCTGTCACCAGTATGTTCTTCGACATCTTCTCTCCACCAATCAACAAAACCCAAACCGAATTCTGAAATTCCGAGATTCAGAAGAAGAGTTTGCGAAGCTTTAGAAGAAGAAAGAAGCGAAGTGGGTATTCCAAATTCTTGCAATTTAAAGGGTTTCAGGGCTCGGAAAAGACGAGGAGACGGCAACTTTTTTGGTTTGTGTAGAAGAAAGAATGAAAAGAGGAAAGAAGTTTTGAGAATGAGGAAGACGAGTAGAGGAGTCTATGACGATGTTATGCCTGGCCACGTGTTCGAGGTGGCGGCTATATAGAGTGTGATCTTCCTAACCCAACTCTCAATTTAGTAATTAATTAATTTAATTTAATTTAATTACCATCATATTTGATCATTTCTTTATTGGTGTTGGTCAAATTCAACTTATATTTCTAAATTTTAAAATTTATTTCTTGAAAAAATAAAAATTCAAGGTCAATAGTTTAAAAATTCATTAGAATATAATGTCTCAAAATTATACATTTCTATATAATATCATCCATTTATAGTAATAAAATTAAAGTATTACTGGGTATCCCAACCAAATGACAAGAGAGGTTGTCACAATGTCATAAGTTTGAATTGTTATCTCATCGGTTTGAGTCGGTCATGTATGAATAACATAGGCTGATTTATTTCCTTGTAGTCATTTGTTGGTTAGGTTCAGAATACGGAATTTATACAATTCGAAAGGATAGTGAGGTTTTCCTCGTCATTAAAAAAAAGTATTACAAAGTTACAAGTTTGACTGCCAATAAGAGTGATTACTTCTCAAATACATAGTCTCACATAGTGACTATTAATTTTCCTCGTTAATCAAAAAAATGGAGACTTTTATAATAGAGAATTCATATTTTATACTAGTGACTCTATTACAATGCAGTATCGATTAATAACTACTCTCCTAACCTATTTAAGCTGTTAAATCCCACAACCTCCTTTATAAAGGAGCAATTTGGTGCCATTGGACTACAAAGTACTTGACATTTATATTAATTATTAGTATTGAAAAATCATAAAATTGATTTATGGTATTAAATGAAGAGTTGTACTTGAAGAAGACGACTTGAAAGGCGCTTTATAGGTGAGGAAGCAATGAAAGTGTGAATTTGAGGGAAGGAGACTAAGGAAAGGAAAGGAAAGGAAGAATGAGAGACGGTTGGCCACGTGGAAGGAGGTTTTGTCGAAATTATCGGCAAGTGGATCGTGGCGTTCTAAAGTAGAGTTGACGGTTATTTTGAGAGGATTTTCTGGCTTCAGCGCAACAGAGTACCGGATTCTACTCCTTTGCCTAAAAGGGAAACGGGTCCACATATTTTTTAACCGTTTTTTTTTTTCCCTTTTGTGTTTGGAATATATTACATCGAAATTAAGCATATTCGTGTTGAATAAGTTAAAAGAGACTGGTACTAGAACAACCCTAATCAAGCTAGTAATATTGTTAACTTGATAACCACAAAATTTCAATTTGGACCTCCCATGAGGGTGACCTATTGGCCTTGGTTTGAATCGATCAGGTATAAGCAACATTTGTGTGTAATAAGAATTAAAAGCGATAGGCCACGGGACTTAATGTAGTAGTTTGTCGTTTGACATAACGTCACGATGATAAACAGCAATGTGGGGTTCGAATCCCACTGGAAACATGAATGAGAAAAATGTTCAAAATGATTGAAGGTTTAGATTGGATCCTTTCTGCGTATATGAAGAAGGATGATAGAAATCATAGATTGAATTTCTTGTGTGCGCATGAAAATTAGGGTCTGACTGATTACGCAATTTGCAATTCACCTCTACCGTGGTTCTAAGGGAGGAGAATTAAAAGCGATAAAGTCATGAAAATTAGGGTCTGACTGATTACGCAATTTGCAATTCACCTCTACCGTGGTTCTAAGGGAGGAGAATTAAAAGCGATAAAGTTTTAGCTTGTCAAATCACTTTTATTTAGTATCTACATTACACCGATCAGGGTAAAAACGTCATTTTAGTATATCGTGTGCATATACGTTACGTTATAGTTATGAAAGATAACCATTTTTTTTTTACTTGTAATAACATTAGAATATATTTTTTTTTTAAAAAAACATTAGAATATACTCCGCATCATTATTTAAGATTTGTATACTTTTTAAATATATATTTCATGTCCATAATGTTCCATTGATGCCAATTATGAGTTTCAAAAACAGGATAAAGATAGAATTTAAGCATAAAAGATCCATTATTATATTCTATATCAAAAAGAAAAAAGTTTGTCATGTAGGGCCTATTCTTCCATGTTAAACCCAAGCACAAAAGAAGGGTTCTTTTCCGACAAATGTTTGGCATGGAAGAAGAGGCTTTCACATGGAAGGAGGGTTCTTTGATGCCAAACATCACATAGAGGACTTAAATACTAACTATTTAATTGTTTTTTTTTATTCTTATTTTTGTTTTAAATTTAAAATTTTATATTTAAATAATAATTTTATAAATAACTTTAAAAATCAAAGAATAAATATAGTTAACCAGGCCAAAAAAGAAATCACAAATATAAGAAGGAGCCGAACTCCACAGATTTAAATTAGCCTAAAAATTATGATTTTAGCAAAAATATGAATTGCGTAACTTACTTAAACGTCTAACGTGACAGAAAGAAATATTATTTTTTTTAAAAAAAAAATCATATATAGCAGTATAGTACATGGTATAATTGATCCAGCAAAATGGTTTTGGGATTTCAAGTCTTCAAAAATACATAATTATTAATCCATAGAGTTAATTACAAAAATAGTCCATTGACTATAGTGAAATTACTAATTTGGTAATTGACCTTTTTATTTTACCTAATTAAGTTCCTCAACTTAAAATATCTTAACCAATTTGGTCCTCCATTTGTTTAGTCGTTAGATGTCCGTTTACTCAAGACCAAATTAGTAATTTCCCTATAGTTAAGGGACCATTTCAGTAATTAACTCTTCGGTTTAATAAGAGAGAAAATGGTGCATGTGATGACCGAAATGGTCCCTTGACTATAACAAATTACCAATTTAGTCCCGAGTAAACGGATGCCTGACGGCTAAACAAACGGAAGACCAAATTGGTTAAGATTTTTAAAGTCGATGGATTTAATTAGGCAAAAAATAATAAAAACTAGTCAAGAACTAAATATGTAATTTTGCTATATTCATGGGACTATTTCGATAATTAACTCTACTCCGTATTGATAGAGTTCTACTATATTTACTTTCAATTTTTACTCCCTCACTTTTACTATTTGATGTGACTAACATTAATAAACTATTTTTTTTAGAGTTAACTCCATTTTTTGTTATAGATTTATAGGTGACAATCCATTTTTAGTCTTTCTTTAATTTTTTATCAGAACACCCCCTTTGGTCCTAGTATTATTGTGACATTACAATTTTTTATCATCCATCAACAAAATCGTTGAAATGTCAAAAAATAAGGACATTTTGATCTTTTTTATACAAAGTAGGTTGATCTCGCTATATTTTTATGTTTATTTTGTTGAAAAAATTTATAATTGAAGACTGAAATACCTTTGTATTTAACAACACTTAAACTGTTTTGTTGATAAAGACAAAAATGATCATGCCACAATGATACTAGGTAGGGGTGTTGGCAAGCATAGCTTTCACTAAACTACTCGTGTTCATATGTAGTAAGTGTTTGTTTATTAAGGTAAAAAATGAACAAATTTTAGAGCTCGTTTATTAAACGAACAAAGTCTGAACATTTGTTGACTCGTTTGCTAAGAGCACGTGAACAAGCTCGTTTATGTTTGTTTAATAATGTTCATCAACAAGCTCATTTAGTGTTCGTTTGATAGTGTTCATGAACATGCTCGTTTAATAATGTTCACTAACATGCTCGTTTAGTATTCTTTAAGATTGTTCACGAACAAACTCATTTAACTACGATTTATTTTATTGTATTTAATTTAGTTTTAATATACTAGTTTACTTATTTTCAAAAAGAACAAATATCAATTTTAGTCCCACGAGTATTAACAAAATGACGGTTTTGATCCACGACTATTGTTTTAGTACCAATTTAAATCCACGACTATTATTTTAGTACCAAAATTCATCACGTCAGTCACCCATCTATTTAAGACATCCTGAAATCTAAAAATTTAAGGGCATTTTCATCCTTTTCAACTTAAGATTTCAACTTGAGCATAAATAAATGAATTTAAGCCCTAAGATCGATCCCAATTCGCAGTTCTTCTCCTCATCCTACCTTAATTTGAGGAGGAAAACTGCGAATTGGGATAGATATTAGGGCTTAAATCCCTTTATTCATGCTCAAATAGGGATCCTAATTTAAAAAGCACAAAACTATCCTTGATAATTTTATATTTCGGCATGTCTTAAACGAAGGGGTGACCGGCGTGATTAATTTTGACACTAAAATAATAGTTGTGGATGTAAATTGGTACTAAAACAATAGTCATTGATAAAAATTGGAAGGAATTAAACATGTGGACCAAAACTGTCATTTTACTAATACTCATGGGACCAAAATTGGTATTTGCTCTTTTCAGAAAAATATACTAGTTTACTACTTCAAGCTTTTTGGGGTATTGGATGCAAAATAAAAAATATCTTACGCTTTAATTTTTAATGTTTTTGGCCTGTATGTGAACAACAATGTGTGTGAGTGTGTGTTTTTTTCTTTTGAGAATTAGTATTTTCACTTTCACTTAGATGTTACTTTTAGACTTACTTGTATTATTTTTATAGTCATTATGTTGTTTGTTTGGTTATTATATTGTTTGTAAACATATACTATTTCTTGTTCATAAATAAATTATGATCATGAATATGTACATGTATTTGTTTATTTAACATTCATAAACGTGTTCACTAACGTTAACGAACACGTTCGTAAACGTGTTTGCAAACGTTAACAAATATGTTCGTGAACGTTAACGAACACTCCAAAAATCTTAATAAACAAACACAAACAATCTCAACTTGTTTATGTTCGATTCGTTAATAGTCATAATACTAGGAGTCTAGGACCAAAAAAAATGTTAAAAAAAAAGAGGATTAAATTAAAAGTGAACTGCAATCTATAAATTTAGGACTAAAATGAAATTCTCTAATATTTTCAAACAATGACTAAAATGAAATTAACTATACTTTTTATGTAGGCCACAATAAAAAATGCAAACATCAAGATTTTAAATATAGAATAAAAATTAATGTAGAAAACGAAAGTCTATATAATATTTTCGTTATTAGCATATGCTTCCTTGTACGAAATTTAAGGCTTTGAGGTAACCATTCCACGTGGAATTGTCACAATGTAGCAGGCATTTATTCCGACCGTCAACCTACTCATAATTTCTCAAAATTATTATTTATTTATGACAACTTTTATCATATAAAAAAAAAAAGACATACGATGTCTAATTTTTTTTATACAATAAATTATATAACTTATAAAAATATAAAATATATTTATTATTATTTTTATTACATATTACGTGAATTGAGTTCTAAAATGAAATAGGAAAAATGATCAAATAGACTCTCGAACTTTAATTGAAAAGTCAATTAGGTCTCTAAACTTTTTAAATGTGCAACTACATCCATCAACAATTTATTTTGATGCAATGAAGCCCAAAAATTGATTAATAACCTGCCACCGTCACATGTCATTAGGGTTCCGGCTACCCTCCAGCTAAATTTTAGGCAAAAAAAAAAAAAAAATGATCGGTGACCGTCGATGGTCTATTGGACTTCTTAATTTGAATTTCTTTGTGCAACATATGTTGATTTATCACATTATAGTACTTTGTTGGCTAGGGTCAAAAGGTGAAATTTATCTAGTGCACACATCAATTTATCCTATTGTAGTTATTTGTTGGATAGAGTCAAAAGGCAAGTTTACTTAACGCATACTCTCAAACAATAACTGTGAATTGCCCTCATCATCTAAAAAAGTTTAATTAATATATTAGATTTCAACTATACTAAAATTGAATAACAAACCAATTTAAATTTTGCAATATCTATTACTTGTGCTGTGAATCATGATTCACTAGTCAGATTTTAATCTTTATGTGTTGCATCTAGTCACAACTTTTGAATCAGGCGATGATTCAACTATACTATGCCACGGAGGGCCATTATCATTAATTAATCTTTGAATATATTATATGGATGATGATTCAACCCACAAGGACCATGATTGGAAATTGGCTGATCCTATTTTATTTGAAAGATTAGCGAAAGACTTGATTTCTTATCTTATGTCTGCTTTTTGTGAAAAAAGACCAATTGAAGCGGGGATTTTCTTCAAACAACATGAGCATGTTTTCCATCTCTTCTCGAGAAACAAGGGGACTATCTCGTTGTAAAATTGTACTCAATTTCATACGTGGAAAATAATAGATTTCGAATGGTAATGAACGATTCGTGAATGACGAATCAAAAAAGTCTATACAATTCTGAAAGTGGGAAAGATCCGTCGAATCTAATTAGAATATTCCATTCAATTGACAATTTCAAAAAACTGTTCATACTATACTCATAGTATGAGGGCGGTTGGACAAGCAGGCCCCCATCGTCTAGTGGTTAAAGACATCTCTCTTTCAAGGAGGCAGCGGGGATTCGAATTCCCCTGGGGATAGGGTACTATGAAAGGAAGTTTCTCATGGATTACCAATTTCAATTTGATTCTTCCTGGGTCGGTGCCCGAGTGGTTAATGGGGACGGACTGTAAATTCGTTGGCAATATACCGGGTTCAAATCCAGCTATATATTACTATATTAGGTTGATAAATGCACAATAAAATATGAATCATATATGATATATAGAACCAATATTATATTTTGACCTCCACGATTTGGATGAAGTAGTTTAGACTTCAGATAGCACAAGAATTTGAGTCTACTACGTAAAGCGGTAATATTTGTTGAACACGTTACACGTATCACCAAAATCCATAACCAAAAAAAAAAAAAAAACCAGAAAATATAAAGTATATATATATATATATATATATATATATATATATATATATATATATATATATATATAAGAAGAATAAAAGTTGATTCCTTGAGGATGACGGCATAAATACGTACACTTTATTGACAAAATCATGCAAGTATCATGATACGACCAGAAACTTCGACGGACATTTAGGTTTCTCAGCACCGGCCATGTGAACCCCACCTATCCGCCGTGACATTGTTTAATAAACTACTCGTACTTAATAACTATTTAAGTACCCTGTACGATGTTTTTTATTTTTTTTTTTTTATTTTTTTTATTTTTTTATTTTTTTTATTTTTTGTTTAACTTAAATGACCATAGCTTCGTCAAACTAGTTTTAAGTCCACAAAACTCCGATCATACATATTTCAAGTGGGTTTAAATCACACACTTCTACCTCCCTTCGTGACATTTAAATCAAGCGAAGGATATAATCAATCACAGCCTGAAACAAAATTGTTACCGAATTATTTGAGCTTTTCAAAGGTTGTTTTATTATATTCGCAGAATTCCTCTCTAAACATTAATCAACCTATGCTCCACAAGCTATAGAATTCGTTTGTTAGGGAGAATAATGTTTCATATTAAATTTATAAAATATAATGAACATTGACAATTAAATTAAGCTAATTTTGACTTTCAAAAAAAAAAAATTAAGCTAATTTTGAGTATATGACGATCAAAATCAACATTTTCGTCCCTTATTGGATTAACTAGTTTTTTACGCGCATTGCGTGATTGGGATAATGCCCAATGCTTTTTTTTTTCTTTTAAATAAGTACTTTAAAGTATATTAAGACCGGATTATATTGAAATTGTTCATGCATAGATAATTGAAGGTTGAATTTGCGTATTTAAATAGGTAATTCTTCTCCCAAAGCTTGAGTCCCCAACCCCAAGGGCCCCCCACACTCCGACCCGACAGAGCATTGTGGGAAGTTGTAAATCACGGTGACTCAATGGTTTAGCAGACAGGGCCAAATGCTGATACACACAAGGAATCTGCCCACTTTGGACATAATTCTCGCACTGCCGCCGCCGAGGTTCAAACCTTCGTCTCTTCTCCCAAATACTACCTACTAAACCATTGAGCTAAGCCCGTGCGGGTTAAATAGGTAATTCTAAGTTTACAAATGCAAGATAATATAGTCAAGATTGATTATAATTGTCAATAAAATAATTGTATAGGTATGGTTGAAACCAAATACGGGACATAAGGGAGAACAAATAAAAATTAGGACATAGAATATTAAATATATACTAATATTGTTTGAGGAGATTCCGACATTAGGAGTTGTGGTTAAGTTCTATTAAGACTTTAATATTAGAATTAAATTAATGGTGTAGTTATAATTCTATATTATACTTTAATATTAGAATTAGACTAACGGTGAATTAACGAAAAAGTTAAATGGATAATCATATAATTAAGGATAAATTAGAAAATCTTAAAAGAAAAAATTAAAACCTGAACAATATGAACCATTCATTTGATTTAATAATTTAGCGGTCATTTTTTCTACCCAATGTTAATAATTAAATAAATTCGCTGGTCAAATCCGCTAGTATAATCCGCTAACGCTAACCGCTAACTGCTGATTGTCAAACAAGGACATTGCGAGGTAGTTCTCACTTCAATTTGTTGTGTGATTTGAATACTCTCGTTGTCACAAAATATCTCAAGTAGTTAATATGGTTGACTTTATTAATTATATTTTTTTAATTTTTTCATGGTATTAATAAAATACTTGGTAAATAAATATATAGCATTATTTTGTATTATAATCTTGATATTTAATTAGAAAAATAGTGCACAAAAAAGATAATAGATAATGTAGTGAATATAATCAATTGATGAATTTGAATGTAACAATTTTACATTTGAGAAAAATAAAGACAATATAACTAATGAAAATATTTTTTTTAATTAATTTATTGATAATTAATAAATTTTTTTCACTGAATAAAGACATTGTAAGGATAATGTAGCGAATATAATCAATTAATAAATTTGAATATAAAGAATTTTTATATTGAAGAAAAATAAAGACAATATAACTAATAAAATTATTTCTCTTATTTAATTGATTGATAATGAATATTTTTTTTTTAATAAAGGCATTGTGGACACATAATTCAAAATTAAAGAAATGCATATGTATTATTTTTTGTTGTAACTACTAAATTATTATTTATATAATTTAATAAGAGTAAAATAGAGTACTAATTATGCCAACTTTGATTGGGATAAGGTTCGAACCTAAGACCTTTTTTTTTTAATTGAAATCAATGAGTAAGTTAACGGTGAACTAACGGCAATTCTTAAAATTTTAACGGAATTAGTAACGGTGTGTGGGTATTTTAGGAAATTTTAGTGTAAAATTTAAATCTGATCAATCTTTTAATTAATCTGAGTCATTCATTTGATTAAAATCTGTGACCGCCATTTTTTCTACCCATTATAGGCCTAACTCTCTTGGGCTCTTATTAGTATAGTAGATATAATTCTGCCACAACAATGGCAATTCAAGAATAAAATGCGGTGACTCGTAAATTAAGATACTAAATTAAGTAATTAACTATTCGTTCGCAATTGGAGGGCTAAAACTAACTTCTATATTTTCAATCTTTTTTGTTTATTAATTCAAAAGGAAAGTATACAATATTTGTGACTCTAGATTTTTATTTTATTTTATTATTTATTCTATTTTTTGGTTTCTGATTAGCTTTAAGGTTGAGGAAAGATTAGGAGGGGAGATTAGGACAACAACCACAATTGAGAGATAAGAGCAGTAGGTGATTGACAACAATATATGCATGCAGAGGAATGACTTCTCCTTTAGAAAATTCTTCTCCAAAATAGGTTAGTTATGAATCAATGTTGGGGTTTTGCTTTACAAGTCAAATTTTGTAAAACAAATATAATTTTCCACCCATTTTAAATTTTTATTTTCATTTTCTTTTTGGATAATGTGGATAATTCTCTAAAAATTCAAAAAATTAAAACAGAAAAAGTTGTTCGCCGTAATGTTTCACTACTTGAGAAAGACTTTGTATGTGTAACAAGATGGACCGATGCAGAGGCAAATTGCACCTTTCATCATCCTGGATGTTTTTCTTATTCATATTATATGTGAGATTCGAATCCTTACTCTATTACCTTCAATAGTGACATCAAGTCAGACGACGAATCACTACACTAAGTTCTCGGAGACTTATTTTTGTTTTTTAGGCGATGCATATATTGTGAAGATAACAATTAACAAGACAAAGAATAAGAATTGCTTTCTCTACCAAATTCAACCGCTTTCTCTCCCATTTTTGTCTGCTCTCACGAAGTAAAGGCTCGACGACTTGGTGCTGCCAGCTGACGCTCTGATGGAGGGTTGAGCCAACGGTGTCATTAGTAGATTTCATCATCTGGCTGTTTTTGGAATAAGTGTTAGATCTATGATCATCTCTGATAATTTTTCAGAGAAGGTTTCAGAGACTCTACAGATCTAACAGGTTTTCTACTCTCTTTTCTATTTATTTTGTTTTCTTTTGGTTCTACGTTATCCCTTTGTTCCTTTGACTTGGTTGTTTTCTCTCGTATCTCTGGTGAGTGTTTCCCCCTCGTTTCTTTGGCGAGTTATCCTCATAAGCGTGGAATGATATAATGGTCACACCAGAGTCAGGCTTGGCTATGTTTGACCAGATCTGTGAAGAAGCACCGAGTTCATCTAACAACTTCGGCTACAAATTTGTAAAACAGTCTGAGATCCAAGTTTTCTATAACATTACTAGAAAATTTATTTCTATATCTGACTATAAAGAATGTATTACCATTATAACGATCTGTATTGTAAACATCTCTGTTTATGATTAATGAATTAGTCGTTTATTTTCAAAAATAACAATTAACAAGACGTGTAATTAATGGCCTTACATTACTTCTACGTGTCAGGGATCAGACACTGTAATGCATAGTTACGCGGTTTGTAAATTGACCGTTTTAATTTTTGCAATTTTATAACGAATTGTTATTTGAATTTTATAGACAAATATGAAAGTAGGATAATATTGTCATATAGTCGGTCCAATACAAAAAATTATAGATTTAGGTCGGCTTACAATTATCCAATTGTCATGAAACAGTTAACCGTTGGGCCAAGACTTTAATGTGATGAACTATGGAAGTTAGTAGATCGATGAGGTGTGCTGGCTTTAGTATAACCAATCCAATAGAATGGAGTGAATAAAATAAGTAACCAAAAAAATAGAGAATGT
The DNA here is from genome assembly GCF_001879475.1 of Ipomoea nil. NCBI lineage: Eukaryota > Viridiplantae > Streptophyta > Magnoliopsida > Solanales > Convolvulaceae > Ipomoea > Ipomoea nil. The sequence continues at coordinate 1,777,263 of NW_017619189.1, read as the reverse complement.
AATAAAGATATTGATAATGTTTCTAGAGGGTCGCGAACCCTCCTTCCCCTTTTTCAAGGTAATTTATATAATGGGTGAGGGTCCAGAATTAAAATGACGATGTATAAAAATTATATTTCATAATTTTATAGTATAAGACACAAAAAATTACAACACAAGACATATACACATATTATATATTTATTTAATTTTCAAATTTGTGTTCATAGGCACATAATTACACAACACAAGATGGAGAAATTTATAACATAAGACATAACTACTAATTTGTTTTAGGTACAAAATTTATACTCTTAAAGATATAGAATTTCATGAAACAAGACATATAATTTGTGTTCATAAATTTGAAATTTCACAATACAAATACAAAAATTCATAACATAACACACAATAACTAATTTGTTTAAAGTACAGAATCTATATTTTTAAAATACAAAATTTTTTAACACAAGACACAAAAACTTATAATATAAGATATATACACATGCATCAGTAGACTGTGAACTCTGATACATGATATAATGATTGAAATGGAAGTAGTTGGGTTTAGGAGAGAATAATTGGGCTAGTAATTCACCATAATTGGTCCGACATGTATTGAAGCGCAGCTTAAGTGTATCAACATAAGATACATATATGCACCAGGTTCCATAGGCCAATTTATATCGTACACCATAGTGCATATAACAATGTGTGTTCAGACATAAAACACGCGCGTTTCATGCTGATGTTATATTGATATCACTCCGTCCTTCTGAACAAATCAAACCTCATTATGTGTATTCAGTTAAAATTCTATGTGTATTTTGTTAAGAGTTTATGTGTATTCAGTTAAGAGTTGATGTGTATTATGTTAACCAAATCCATTATGTGTATTCAGTAAAAAATTTATGTATATTGTGTTATGAGCTTATGTGTATTATGTATTATATTAAATTATGTGTATTCTGTTATGAGTTTATGTGTATTCTGTTTTAAGTTTATGTGCATTCGAAATAGAAATTTTTTTTAACAACTTAACAAAACGACGTCGTTTTGGGAGGCGCGGGGTGCACAGTGCTATGTGCGCACTGGTGCACGGTATAACGATTGGTTCCATAGTACATTGTGAAACTTGGTTCATGGTATAAGGATTCAAATGGAAGTAGTTGGGTCTAGGAGAGAAGAATTGGGCTAGTAATTCATCATAGTTGGTCCGAAATGTAATTAAGCCCAAGTGTATTTATAAAGCAAATTATGATGCGGACTAGGGTCCAAAATAGTGTCATTTTACTTCAAAACGGCGCCGTCTGAATTAAAAAATAATTGCTTCCTTCTTTGTTATTTATCTTCAGAATTTGTTCCTCTATATTCACAATTTTAAAACTGAATATTCAGAATTTTAGATATCAATATACAAAATTACAGAACTCAATATTCACAATTGCAGAACTCTATATTCACAATTTTTGAACTCTTTATTCACAATTAAAGAACTCTATATTCACAATTATAGAACTGAATATTCACTCGCTGAGTTATTTTCAATATATATATATTTTTAAAAAATCATTGGATGCAGAAACGGTGCCACTAACGGCACTGTTATTTTCACACACACAAACTGAGTTGTTTTGGACCTGAGTCCACCTTGCAAGGTGGACCCGGGTCCATGGCATAACTATTGGATTTATAATATGCATAATAAGGATAATACAAGGAGAACAAGAATAGTGTTCTTGTACTAAAATCCAATATGCATAATAAGGATAATACAAGGAGAACAAGAATAGTGTTCTTGTTCTAAAATGGATCTTGATTCTTGAAGCTTATTAATATGCTTAGATTGGGTTTAATTTAACCTGGAGGGTGTGGTTGAGTGGAAGGGATTCATCCATTCTTAATCAAAGATTAAAGATTCGATTCTTGACTTTGGGAATGGAGCAGCTTAAATCTCCCTACAATTCAACGAAAAGACTAATCACTGTGTCAGTGGAAACCCTAAGTATAAAAAAAAAAAAAGGGTATAATTTTGACCTTTTCCCATAAATAAGGATCATATCCTATAATTTTGTAACACATTACCAATCAATAACACAATCTTCTCTTATAACTCTAATATATTATTACTTTTTATACTGTATTTATTATTTAATCTCTATACTCAGAGCTAGTTTACCATGATTGAAAAATTGAACTCCCCATCATTACAAATGAAATGACACTAAGAACTATAGCATGAAACCAATGGCATTATTCATTAGACCTAGTTAAAATACAGGGATATTAGCTTCCTAGTTCATTACCATGTTAGAATTAGGCAACTGGCATCCTTAAATTAAAGAATTACTCCGTATAACTGAATATATACCATTGACTTATAAAATCTTAAGAGGCCGGGTGTAACCCACTGCTGGAACACTTAATGGGGCATTTATTGAGTTTGTCCTTATTCTCTAGTCCCACATTGCTTGGCTATGCCTCCTTTTCCCACCTTTTATTTACCAAGACCTTTTAGAAGGTTTGAAGTATTATGGAGAGGAAATAAGGGGAGATCCCGCGCGTGTCGCCGCCACCGCCCGCTCGCACGGTGTGGTGGGGTCAAAGTTTTGCACTCCCACTATTATTTTCACCCCTATTTTTGTGGGCTTTTTGACCACCTTGTCTGCACATTATTCACCAGTAGTGAACATGCGTACAACACCCTTCTTTCTCTCCATAATTCTCTCTACTTTGCCTGGCTTACAATGGGTAGTATGTTACATCCTATACTATATAACATGGCTCCCCATTGCGGTAATACACATGAGAAAACAATTGCTTTTGCCTGAGTTCGTGATTGCAGTAATACTGCATATATAATCTGTGAGTCTTGTTAGCATGCGACACCCTGGTCGTAAATGTTTTAAGGCAGTGTTAAAACAAACACGACACAGATTCTTGTTTCCAAACATCATCTATACACTCAGCCATATCAAACAGAAGCTTGCCTTTTTTCGACATTGCTATTTTCGACGTCAGGGGTGACTGCTTCGAAGAACCAGCACAACAATTAAAAGCATTTATTCAGAATTCAGCCATGTCTCACTATTCGAATCCCACTTCTGATGTTGCCCCAATAGAACCACTCACTGGTGGTTTAAACTATAGAAGGTGGGCTACCAAGATCACGATGCTACTAGAATCCAAAGATGTGGATTACATGATCCTTGAGGATCCTGCGAAATACACTACGGCTGCGGCTGCACTCCCCGCTTCGACCGAAACAACGAAAGAAAAAGAGGCATCTCCTGACGACTCGAGTGCTCCAAAGTCGACCACAACACAGGTTACCACGATTTCCCAGGAAGTCCGTAATAAATACGAGAAGGACAATAAAACTGCTCGTACAATGATTCTCCAGCGGGTTACCAATCCTTTGTTCGACATATTCTCACCGCATAAGTTTGCTAAACTGATATGGGACTTAATGCAAGAGAAATATGATGCAGATAATGTTGGAAGGCGAAAGTATGCAATAGGGCGTTGGCTGCATTTCACAATGACGGATGCAAAAAACCATCACCGAACAGGTACATGATTTTGAAAACCTTGTTGCTGACATGAAAGCAGAAGGAGGCGAGGTAAATGATGTTGTTTTATGCGATTCGCTGATTGATAAGCTGCCCGAGTCATGGGTGGACTTCAAAAACAAGATGAAGCATGATAGAAACAACTACACCTTACAACATCTAATCAACACTCTTAACATTGAAGAAGAAAACCGTATGGTACAAAGGTCAGGTGTTCTTACTGATACTGTTAAAGTTAATGTAGTAGAATCTTTTGTTGGTTCTAAAAGACCAAAGTCTGGTGAGAGTTCCAGAAATCATAAATGGAACTCAAAACCAAATGGTAACAATCGTGTCAAAAATGGGAAAATTGAAAAGAAAGGAAAAAATAATATCGAATGTTATGTTTGTGGAAAAAGAGGCCACCGTGCTGCACAATGTTAGCACAAGAAAGGGTCCACAAACCAGACTGGTCAGAAACCAAACAATGAAGGGCCAAAAAATCAGGTTCACTTGCTGGAGAACGTGGAAAATACGGAGAATGCGGAGAACATAGACGTTGTAGCAGCTGTGATAACCGAAGTGAACATGGTGGGTGATCCAGACGAATGGATTGTGGACACCGGGGCATCCCGTCACTTCTGCAACAACAAAGACATGTTCAAAGTGCTTGGGCTCAACATTGGAGAAGAACAAGTGTTCATGGGAAACTCCAGCAGCTCTAAGGTAAATGGTAGAGGTAAAATAGAGTTAATGCTTTTTTTTCTGGGAAGCTTCTTTTACTGCAAAATGTGCTTTATGTCCCTTCCCTGCGTAGAAACCTAATTTCTGGAAGCCTGCTCAATAAGGCTGGAATAAAAATGGTTTTTGAGTCTGACCGACTGGTTCTGACTCGTTGTGGGAAATATTTGGGAAAGGGATATCTACGTGGAGGCCTTTTTGTGTTAGATGCTTCGGTAACTAGAAAACAAAATGCTGTAGATAGTTCGAGTGCAACTACCTGTGTTTCCATTCCAAACATTGCTGATAATAAAGCTTCCTCCTTTGCTTACACTGTTGTTTCAATAAATCTATGGCATGATAGATTAGGGCATATTGGAACAAAATGTTTAAATCGATTAAAAAGCATGAATATGTTGCCAAAATTGTCTAATGATGTATGCACACAATGTGAAACTTGCGCTGAAGCTAAGTATGCTAGAAATTCATTTCATACAGTGAATAATCTAATTTCATCTATTCTAGAGCTTATTCACACCGACTTAGCAAACTTTAAAACCACTGAGAGTAGAGGTGGAAAACGCTACTACATTACGTTTATTGATGATTTCTCTCGTTTCACAAAACTATATTTATTGAGATCAAAAGATGAAGCCGAACAGAAATTTGTGGTTTTTAAAAATGAAGTAGAAAACCAATTAGAGAAAAAGATTAAAAGGCTTCGATCCGACAGAGGAGGAGAATATGAGTCTAACACTTTTAAAAGTTTGTGTGAAACTTCTGGCATTATTCATGAAGTAACAGCACCTTACACTCCCCAACAAAATGGCATTGCTGAGAGGAAAAATCGAACTCTCAAAGAAATGATTAATGCAATGTTGATCAGTTCAGGTGCTCCGGACTCTTTGTTGGGGGAAGCTGCTTTAACAGCGAACCACATCTTAAACAGAGTGCCACACAAAGGGTTTGAAAAAACTCCTTATGAACTGTGGAAAGGACATGCCCCCAATCTTAACTACTTTAGGGTATGGGGCTACCTGGCCAAAGTAGGGCTACCGTCCTTCAAGAGGCCCAACTTGGGACCTAAAACTGTGGATGCCATCGTTGTTGGTTATGCTGAGAACAGTGCCGCATATAGGTTCATGTATCTAGAAAATCGTGCAATGTGTGAATCCAGAGATGCAATTTTCTTAGAATCTATCTTTCCTATGAAAAAGGCTTACACTTCACCTGAAGTTAGCCTACACCAAAATCCTCCTACTGTTTTTCCGAGTTCCTCAAGGAACTGTGAAGAGCCTAGAAGAAGCAAAAGGCTTAGGACAGAGAAAAACTTTGGTTCTGACTTCGTAACCTATCTGACAGAGTTGAAAGATCTGAATGAGCTTTGTGATCAATTCATATGTCATTTAGTCTTAGAAGAAGAACCCAAAACTTTCCAAGAAGCTATGCGTTCAGTAGACGCCACGCTATGGAAAGAAGCTATTAAGAGTGAATTAGACTCTATCCAATCTAACCACACTTGGGAATTGGTGAATTTGCCAAAAGGCTGTAAACCAATTGGGTGCAAGTGGATCTTTAAAAGGAAATTAAGACCAGACGGGTCAATTGAAAGGTTCAAGGCCAGGTTAGTAGTCAAAGGCTATACTCAAAAATTTGGTGAAGACTACTTCTATACTTACTCACCTGTTACAAAGATAGCAACTATTCGTGTTCTCTTTGCGTTAGCATCTTTGCACAGATTAATAGTTCACCAAATGGATATGAAAACCGCATTCCTCAATAGTGAACTGGAAGAAGAGATCTACATGCAACAACCTCCCGGATGTGTTGATCCAGGGCAAGAAGGGAAAGTATGTAGATTCAAGAGGTCTTTATATTGCTTGAAACAAGCTCCCAAACAGTGGTATGAGAAATTTCACAAAACCCTTCTAGACATGGGGTATTCCACTAACAGGTCAGATGCCTGCCTTTACACTAAAGAAATAGAGTCTAGTATTGTGATTATTTGCCTCTATGTAGATGATATGCTAATTTTTAGCTCCAATATTGAGGCTATAAATACAACAAAAATAACTTTTTGTGACAACTTTGACATGAATGATCTTGGGGAAGCTAATGTAATACTTGGGATAAAAGTTACAAAAAGTGAAAAAGGTTATTTTTTGTCTCAAGGTCACTACACGGAGAAACTTCTAAAGAAGTTTGCAAGTTATGATGTGACTCCGGCAAAGACCCCTTACGATCTTAGTGTAAAACTGTCAAAGAACGTAGACGCTAGTGTGTCACAAGAAGAGTATGTGAAGATAATTGGGAGTTTAATGTTCCTCATGAACTATACGAGACCCGATATCGCATACGCGGTGAATAAACTTAGTCGATACACACATAACCCAAGTGCCCCGCATTGGGATGCACTAAAAAGAGTACTTCGATACCTGAGAGGCACAATAGACTGGGGTCTTGACTATAAAGGGTCTCCAGCTGTACTAGAAGGGTGTTGTGATGCAAACTGGGTAAATGGTTGTGATGATGCAAGCTCAACTAGTGGATACATGTTCACTATGTGTGGGGCTGCTATATCATGGAAGTCAACCAAACAATCATGCATTGCCAGATCAACTATGGAAGCTGAGTTCATAGCTCTAGATTTGGCAAGCCAAGAAGTCGAGTGACTGAGAAACCTACTGGCAGACGTGCCACTGTGGGGGTGTCCAACACCTGCTGTTCCTATTCATTGTGATTCACAAACTGCCATCTGTGTTGCGCAAAATAGTGTCTATAATGGCAAGAGAAGACACATAAGAGTCAGACACGAGTCTGTACGGCAGTTAATACTAAATGGGGTGATCACAATGGAGTTTGTGAGATCTGAAAAGAACATTGCAGATCCGTTCACCAAAGGTCTAAATCGAAAGACCGTCCTTGATACGTCAAGGGAGATGGGTTTAAAACCCAATGAGGTAAGAAATTCGTGATAGATACCACCTTGAGGGTTAATCGACATCACGGAAAGACTTACATTAAAAAGGACTGTAGAAAACAGTGCCTACTCTGTAGCCTGGTAAGGGTGGTCTATGTTGAGATAGACTTGACAGAGTGAAATGTCTATATTGAGATAGACTAAAAACACGGATAAGTCAAGGCTAATGAGTGCTGTTAAGTTCAAAACTCAACTAACCGAGGAGTTCAAAATTCAATTCACTCACCGGTAACAAGTTACTTAATACCACTACGTGTCAGTTCAAGTATCATACACTGATATGGAAGTTAGCTCCTGTACAGACTCAGGCATCAGGGGGTCTAGCTTTGCCACCTTAAATGTGTGGGGGATTGTTGGAACATTTAATGGGGCATTTATTGAGTTTGTCATTATTCTCTAGTCTCACATTGCTTGCCATGCTCCTTTTCCCACCTTTTATTTACCAAGGCCTTTTAGAAGGTTTGAAGTATTATGGAGAGGAAATAAGGGAAGATCCCGCGCGCGCCGCCGCCGCCGCCCGCCCGCTCGGCTCGCACGGTGTGGTGGGGTCAAAGTTTTGCACTCCCACTATTATTTTCACCCCTATTTTTGTGGGCTTTTTGACCACCTTGTCCGCACATTATTCACTAGTAGTGAGCATGCGTACAACACCCTTCTTTCTCTCCATAATTCTCTCTACTTTTTCTGGCTTACAATGGGTAGTCTGTTACATCTTATACTATATAACATGGCTCCCCATTGCGGTAATACACACGAGAAAACAATTGCTTTTGCCTGAGTTCGTGATTGCAGTAATACTGCATATATAATCTGTGAGTCCTGTTGGGAGCATGCGACACCCTGGTCGTAAATGTTTTAAGGCAGTGTTAAAACAAACACGACACAGATTCTTGTTTCCAAACATCATCCATACACTCAGCCATATCAAACAGAAGCTTGCCTTTTTTCGACATTGCTGTTTTCGACCTCAGGGGTGACTGCTTCGAAGAACCAGCACAACACCCACCACCACTATTTGAGATTGTGTACTGAGTAAATTCTGTTTCGCGACTCTAACTGACAAATGAGATTGCTTATTGTTGATTAACTTAAGCAAAGAATGTCTAAATTACTCCCACTAAGAGTCGAACATAGAATCTTATAATTAATTTTTTTGAGAAGGAAAATCTTATAATTACTAAGATAACAACTAATCCCATAAAATCAATTTTGCAACTAGTTTTATTGTTTATATAGATTGAGATTAATTTGTTTGAGAGATATAATCTCGCACCGTTTTACACGTTAAATCTTGCCCCTCTCCAAGTGCAATACAACACAAATTTCTTCGGAAAATTATACCATGGAGTAGGTTTTACCTTACAATGTGAATCCTAGTTGAAAATGACATTTAAATTATGTTACGATTAACATATTACGTGTATGTAGTTAACAGATTGAGCCTATAAATAAATTGAAGGCACATAATATGCTAATTACAGACATATAATTGTTAACTACATGCACACAATATGTTAGCTGCAGACATATAATATGGAGTTAACATTTTATACGTCTTCAATTTATTTATAAACATATAATTTATTAACTAAAGACATATAATATATTAACTGAAAACACATAATTTTTAAATTAGAATTCACAATGTAAGGTAGACCATAATCTATAATAAACAATTGAATTCCTCAATCCAAGCCATGAATTAAGACGCAAATTATGTTGTGCAACCGAATGCACCATGCGCATGGTGCATACAATGCAAAACGACGTCGTTTTGGTTAAAAAACGCGCGTCCCACTTAAAAAAGAAATCAGGTTTAATTCCCGGCAATAGCATTTTTATATATCCATAAATTCATAACTATATATCTATAAATTCATAACTATATATCCACAAATTCATAACTATATATCCACAGTGAATGAATGAACTAAATATCCACAATGAATGAACTAAATATCCACAATGATTGAACTAAATATCCACAATGAATGAACTATATATCCAGAAATTCATAACTATATATCCACAATGAATGAATGAACTAAATATCCACAATGAATGAACTAAATATCCATAAATTCATAACTATATATCCATAAATTCATAACTATATATCCACAATAATGCTATTGCCGTGAATTGAACCTGAATTATTTTTTTTTAAAGTGGGACACGCATTTTTAGTCAAAACAACATCGTTTTGCATCGTATGCACCATGCGTATGGTGCATTCGATTGCACAGCATAACTATTGGAATTAAGATTGGCCAGACATGAGGCCCAAAGATTGGAATATACCATCAATAATGAAAAGCCAACAAAGACTATTTAGTGATCATGATGATAAAAGATTCCTATTTGGTAAAATAATTTTGACTTATTTAATTACTATTATTTATTTGACTTAGTTAAATAATTAATATGAATACTCAATTAATTAACTTTTGGTAACAACTTATTGTTCAAAATGCTAAAATTTTAAAAGCTACTCAAAGTAGTTTTTTCAATAAGCTTTTTGAGAAAGTCATTTTGACCCTGTTTGGTAAAATAGTTAGCTTATCAGTCAATTTTGACTTATTTGACCACTATTAACTGTTTGACTTGGTTAAAAAATCAATATAAATGTTTGGTTAATAAGCTTTTTGTAACTTCAAAATGCTAAAACTCAAAAGGCTGTTCAAAGCAACTTTTTTCCACTAGTTTTTTTAGACTAGAAATTATACCAAATAGCTATCAGCTAACAAATAATTTACCAAACACTTTTCTACAATCAGCTAATGTTATGAACTAGTCATACCCTCTAACTGAATCAGAGCTAACAACTATCAGCTAACAACCATTTACCACCATTTACCAAACAGAGCATTTGTATGTAATCAGCTAAAAACTAACACCTAATTTACCAAACATTTTCTACAATCAGCTAATGCTACCAACTAGTCAATCCCACTAACATAATCAGCTAACATCTATCAAGTAACAACCATTTACGGAGCGTTGTGCTGTGGACTCGTGCCCACCATGTGCATGGTGGACACGCTGTACATTCATAATTTCTATACTGTAGATTCATAATTTCTATACTGTAGATTTATAAAATTTATAATGTAGATTCATAATTTCTATACTGTAGATTCATAATTTCTGTACTGTAGATTTATAATTTCTATACTGCACATTCATAATTTCTGTACAGTAGATTCATAATTTCTATACTGTAGATTCATAATTTCTATACTGTAGATTCATAAAATTTATAATATAGATTCATACAGTACAGAAATAATGAATGTGCAATATAAAAATTATAAATCTACAGTATAGATTTTATAAATCTACAATATAGAAATTATGGATCTACAGTTTAGAAATTATGAATCTACAGTCACTACTGGAAATTATGGAATTTCCGACCACCTGAAAAATGATCTTAAATCAAGCCGAAAGCCTTGTTCCGACCACTTTTGATATCCGGAAAAAACCTTTGTTGCTATTTCCGACCACTTTTTACTTTTGAATTTATTTAAGATCACTTTCAGGTGCAGTGGTCGAAAATTTCATAATTTCCAGCAGTGAGTATAGAAATTATGAATGTATAGCGTGTTCACCGTGCACATGGGAGACACGGGTCCATAGCATAATTTGCCACCATTTACCAAACACCTCCTCAGTATAAGTTTGAAGTAATTTAAATAGTGCAATTGTTAACATATTGGTCTTCTTTGGTAACATAATTAGTTTATTAGCTAATTTTGAATTATTTGATCTGGTTGTTTGACTTAGTTAAACAACCAATATAAGTGTTTGATTAATTAGCTTTTTGTAACAGTTTATTGTTCCAAAACGCTAAAATTCAAAAAGCTACTTTCCATAAGTTTTTTTTTTTTGAGAAAATCATATTGCATATAATAAGATATCGGCTAACAACTAATTTACCAAACATCTTTCTACAATCTGCTAATGCTATAAACTAGTCGCACACACTAACCCAATCAACTAACAACTATTTACCAAACACACCATTATGTGTTTTCAGATAATATATTATGTACCTTCAGTTAATAATTTATGTGTTTGTAGTTAAATATTATGTGTTTTCAATTTATTTACAGACACAACTGTATGTACGGAATATATCAATTGTAGATATATAACTTTTGAATTATGATCCACAATGCTAGATAGATTATGATACATGGTATAATAATTTACAACCCGCAATGGTGATAAAGTCAGTCCGGGGTTCCGACGCGTATTAAACAGCAAATTATGCTGCGGAACCGTGTCCACCTTGCAAGGTGGACACGGTTCCAAAACTGTTCATAATTGTGAATATAGAATTCAGAACTTATGAACATAGAGTTCTATAATTATGAACATAGAGTTCTGTAATTGTGAATATAGAGTTTAATAATTGTGAATATGAAGTTCAAAAATTATGAATATAGAGTTTTATAATTATAAATATGGAGTTCAGTAATTATAAAGATAGAGTTCTGTAATTGTGAATATAGAGTTCAATAATTGTGAATATGAAGTTCAAAAATTATGAACATAGAACTGTGTCCACCTTGGAAGGTGGACATGGTTCCCAACAATTATACTGTGGACTGCGGTCCACAAAGCTTTGTGGACCATGGTAAAAAACGGCACCGTTTCTTTAAGTAAAGAAACGGCGGCCATTACAACTTAATGGAGTGCGTATTTTTTGTGTATTAATTACCAAATGAAACTACAATGTATATAAACTGACATTGTCTCACGTATTATTTTTATATTATCAAATGAAACTACAATTGAGTTGAAATGAAACTGTAGTTGTGTTAAAATGAAATTGCAGTATATACAAAATGAAATTGAATAACAATTTCACATATTTGAGTGTATATTGTCTAGCAAAACTGTAGTTATATCAAAATGATACTGTAGTTATGTGGAAATGAAACTGCAATGTATATAAAATGAAACTGAATAACATTTCACATATTTGAGTGTATATTGTGCAATGAAATTGTAGTTATATCGAAATGATAATGTAGTTGTGTTGTAATGAAACTTTAGTGTATATATAAAATGAAACTGAATAACAGTTTCACATATTTGAGTGTATATTATCGAATGAAACTATAGTTATATCGAAATAAAACTGTAGTTGTATTAAAATGAAACATTGAAACTGCAGTATACAAAATGAAACTGAATATATTATACAATCAAAGTTACTTTTTGCAAACGGTGCAGAACAAGTTTAGTTTCTTTTCATTAAAAGAAACGACACCATTTTGATATCTGGACCATAATGCATTGTGTATCGCGATCCACAGTATAATTTGCCCACAGTTCCATAGCATAACAATTGGTATTAAACGGTCTGCTAGACAATCCAAAAACAATAAACCTATATGGAATTGGGCCATCCGCCCTAATTTAGTAAAATAGAATTGGACTTGAATGAAATTCTTGTGTCACAATTGTTTAATAGAACTACGAATGAGGCCCTTGAGCTACAATAATTATATTATGGATCATAGTTCATTTTGTAAGATGAATCATTAATATAAGATATATTTGTTTTTGAGAAAAATAAGGTACAATTTTATTATACTAAAAGTACCATTTTTTACTACACTAAGTGTTATTTTTTAAAGATACATTATTTAATATACCACTAAATAACGAATATTCAATACACAAATAATATACATTCAATATATTAAAAATATACATTTATTTATGGTGTACAATATAATTTGCCCTAAAACATGGGAGAGCCCCCACAATCTTGCATTGCTCATTTGAGCTTTTTGTTGGAGATGTCCAATTGGTCGACCAATTCTCTTCGCTCTTCCTCGGGTTTGAGGCAAATTTCTTCGAGGGTGAGGTAATGTCCCCCTTTAGTGTAGTAGATATCATTGCGGCGGAGGTTCTGGGCGTTAAAGATCATGCCATTTGCGGCCTTGACCTCAATGTGGCTTAGGTCCACCCCCTTTTTCTCCATGATCCAACTTAGGATCATCCCGTAGGGTAGGCTAAGTCGGTTGCTTGTTTTGCAAAACTCCATGTGTTTTAGCATGAGGGCCGCAGGTTGAACTTGATTTTGTGTTTCAAGAGATAGGCAAAGGTGCACTCTAAACTCCCCACGTCCTTGCTCTTATTGTTCGTGGGCAAGAGGCTATCGGTCACAATCATAACCAATATCTTTTGCTCCGCCGTTAGCCACTTCCTATTTGGTCGTGTGGCCGAGGTGAATCCTTCCTTTTTCCCGAGTAGGTACCCGAGATAGTCTTTGTACCCCGTGTTTTGGGTATCAATCCACCCCTTTCGGTCGTAGTTTGACACACCCGTGGTGGTCAATTTCATGAGCTTGGCCAAGCGGCCTTCGGAGAGTATGATTTCCTTGCCGCGGACCTTGGTGGTGATTTCTAGCTTATCACCCCGTTTGGTGGCCACTAGGTGTTGATAGAACTCTTTCACCAATTCGGGGTACGTATCCCCCTTGATGGTGAGGTACGTATCCAAAAGCCCTTGGTGATTAAGCATATCGACCAATTCCGGAGAAAATTGGTCGGGTTCAAGGGCTTTACCTCCGATTACAGTGTAGCCGGCGTTGCTCCACTCCAGGGCACGGGTTCCGAGGAGTTTTTTCGGCATTTTGGGTAGATGGCACTTTTCCGGTGGCGCGTTGTTCGGTGGGTTTTTAGGCGGTGCGGTTTTCTCCGTTTGCAAGGGAGGCGGCGGCGAGTTGGGCTCCGGCGTCGGCTCGGCGAGGGGAGGCGACGGCGTTGGGGTGGCGTCGGGTGGTGTGTGGCAGCGGGTGGCGTCCAGGTGAGTGGCGGGCGGCGCTGGTGTCGCGGGCCTTCTCCGGCGGCGGTGGCGGCGTGCGACGTGGTACGACCTAGGCGGCCGGCGGTGGTTCGGTCGCTGGTGGCGGCGGTTTGGGGGTCCGATGTCGAGGGGGTGGTGAGGTGTGTGGAAGAGGGAAGGAGAGAGGGGAGAGGAAGTGAGGAAGAAGAAGGAGAAGAAGGGTTATTGATTTGGGGATTTTGTGGGCTTTAGGGATTTGTAGGGGCTTTAAGAAGGAAGTGTTCCCTTGAGGTTTCAAGAAGCACCCTTAGCCTAGTGGTTAAGACCTTGGTTTTGTATATGGGAGGTCAAGGGTTTAATTCCCATTGGCAATACTAGTTTTTTTGATGGTGTGGTCCTTGTCTTTTTCCCTCTTTCGTCTTCTAGTGGTGGGAGGCTTGGCTTGTTGTATAATTTTGGTTCCACCCCCGTAAGTAGGATCGAATTTCGATCTAATTTTTTATTTATAAAAATTCCGAAGTAATTGAGCTAAGTGAGTAGTTTTACTACGAAGGTGATTACAAGGAATTTGCCGGTTTATCCTAGACAGAATTCGTCTTCTTGGTTTTCTTCCGCGGGGTTTGCGTGGTCCTCGTCTTCTAGGGTTAGGTTCCCCTCTTCGAGATTGCTCTCGTTCCCAAGGCCGGCCTGGATGCGGCTCATGACGAATATTTTTCCGGGAGCGCCGTAGTTTCCTTGGTGAGTGGTACCCCTGTGTTGACCCATGGTGGTGGGGCGTGGCCTTTGGGGTTGCGTACACTGGAAGGCCTTGTGTCCTTCTTCCCCGCAGTTGAAGCATCGCCAGGGATTGCCCATGCAATCTTTGCCTCTATGGCTTTTGTTGCATTTCGGGCAAGGGAAGCTCCTTGTGTTAGCTTCGTTGTTCCCTAGGGGCGGCCTTTGGTTGGTCAGATTGCTTGGTCTTGTGTTGGTGTCGTTTCTCGTCCTTTTTACAGGTGGTGCTCCACCTCCGGTGTTTCTCTTTCGTATCTGTTCCTGAACCCCACGTTGGAGTAGTTGGATTCGATAGAGATTTGCGGCACTGGAGTAAGCCTCGTTGAGGGTCCGAGGTCTGCTCACCACCAATGCTTTTCGGGCTTCGAAGTTGAGACCCGATACGAATCTCTCTATTTTGGTTACCTCGGTGGGGACTAGTTCTGGCGCGAAGCGTGCTAGTTTGAGGAATCGTTTATGGTACTCCATGACGGTAGCCGTCCCTTGTTTCAGATGGAGGAACTCTTCGTACATGGATGCTTTTACGTGTGTTGGATAGAACCGTTCTTGTAGTCGCGTCTTGAGGTTTTCCCAGTCGAACCCTTGTTCTTGTTGGTAAGCGGGCCCCTCATGGATCCACCAGAGATCGGCCTCGTGTCCGAAGTAGAACGAGGCTATCTCTACGCGACGTTCTTCTGGGCATTCCACTAACCCTAGAATTTTGTCGAGGGTCCGGATCCATTCCTCCAGGATTACCGGATCCTCTTCTCCTGAGAACGTGGGTGGTCGATGGTTTGAAACTTGTCGGGCGATGTCTGAATTTGCGTTTGATGGAGGAGGCGGGGGTCTGTTGTTGCGAAGGGCTACGTCGCTTAGTGCCTGGGCGACTTGCGTTAGTTGTTGTAGCGTTTGGGTCAGGGGGTCGTGTGCGGCGGGTTCTGGAGTCCTTGATTGTCTTCTGTTTGGTGCCATGCTATCGTCTTTCTGGGTCAATGTTTGTAGGAACGTTAAATTAGAGCTTGGTGCTCTTCTTTTAATGTGATAAGTGGGGGAAAAGTTTTCTTTAGATAGGGGAGGGATAAAATGAGGGGAGGTTATGTGTAGGTTTCACAATCTCACCGCGCGTCCTAGGATTCCCGAATCCTATGTCCCTAAGTACCTAAAGTTCAAGTCTATGTCCTAAGGTCTGTCTTAGTAGTCTTATCCTAGGGTCAAACTTAGGCTCTGATACCAACTGTAACACCTCGAAATTTTAAAACTTTTAAAGGCTATATAGCAAAGGTAAATGATCATAAGTCCCAAAACATTTATAAGAGTACGGGGTGTTATGCCACACCTGAGCTAGAGAACTCAGGTGCACAGGCTAGATTCTAACAACCTCAATCAGTATCAATACAAGTCATGGCACGCAGGCCGAAAGGGAAGAACTATCTAATCTACGCCCCAACCTCTAGCGCGCTACAGTGATCTACTCGTCCATGCCAGAAAGCCAAATATATCTGTTCAGCGAGAGATGTTGGTAACCCACTCCAACGTGTTGAAATACAATACATATAGACATATATATAGATATACGAAAACCATTTTGAAGCATGAAGATATATCCTACGAGGCTCTAGCTTTTAAAACAGGGATAGACTCGACAGATAGAGCTAAGCACAGACAACAGTTATACCAAGCATATACAGTTTACAAACAGGCAAGACAGATAAAGATAAGCACAATTAATAACCATAACCCAACATATACGATTCCTAGTATAAATCCCATAGTCACATCCCCAAGACACTCATAACAACAACTCGTCCATATCTCATCACACAAGCACACTTTGTTGGCGCCACAGGACCAATCGCATGCCCATACATGAGGGTCAGCGCGTATAGCTCTGACACGGCCCCGCAGCACCCTGCCCCGTATCGCAACACGGAGGGGTCGATCGCAACAGACCGATGAACCGCAGCTCATCATAGTGTCTGATCGCAACCAAACAGTGGACCGCAGCCCAAGAGTATGTCATCTGACCGCAGCCAGGAAATATGAACCGCAGCTCATGTAGAAACGTTTGATCGCAACCAAACGGTGGACCGCTGCCCGAGAGTGTAAATCTGACCGCAGCCAGCTTCTGAACCGCAGCTCAGGAATAACCAACCCGATCGCAACCGGATTGGGGTATCATGCACACGTAACACATAGCAAACACATGCAACCCATATTAAAACATTGGGAAGGGGGAGAAATCGTATAACGAAACCTATGCGTGATCCTTCACATACTAAGGATGATCCTAAGGGGTTCATACTTCTTACACCTAGGCCAACGGGACACCAATTCAACTAGCATGCAATATACAAGACTTATACGACCTGCGAATGGTACTCGAACATCAAACTAGACACAGGCACGATAGACGGAGTCCGTTGGGACACCACGGGGGTCGGGGGAACATCAAACGGGGAAGTTGGAATCCCGTGTTGGGTATTTTTCCAGCGGGTAGCCGGTGGGTGAGGGATCACCCGCCGGCGACGATGATTCCGGGCAGCGGGTGCCCGGCGGGCAGCTGACCGCCCGCCGGCTACCCGCTGCCGGCGACGTCAACAATGGCCGCAGGTAGGTGGCGGGTCCCCTAGCCCCACCTACCCCCCACTGACTCTTTTATCACAAAAATGTCCCGGGAACCTTTGTGGAACCCGAAACCATGCTCGGACACTTTTAAACGCAATTGACAACAACACGTAGACAATTAACGGATCCAAACGCAAGAAACGTACGACACATAACCTATCATGCTTTTCTAAACATAATCAACACCCAAACACGCGAATTCCCACCCAATACACCAAGAATAATACCATACGCGTTTCACGATACAACCTAGGGTTCTAATCACTTTTAAATCAACAAGAACACAATTCATCTTCTAATATCAAGATTCGGTAAGAATATCACATAAACATCAAGAACATCATACAATTATCAAGAACATCACATACACAACAAGAACATCATAAATCATCAAGAACACCATATAAACATTAAGAACCTCTTATCATCATCAAGATCATCAAGATTACCCATGGAATCATAACACCAATTACCAAGATCAGTATAACGAATCATCAACACACAAGAATATGAGGAAAGCCTAAGAGGGGAATCATAGCTATGAAAATAGGTTTTGTTAAGACATGGGTTACCTCTTAGCCTTAATTAATTCCTTGGCTATGAAGGGTCTTTCTTTAAGTTTTCTTCTTTCTTGATTTCTCCTAAGGGGATTCTTGGAGCTCCTTAGGTGGTGAGGGATTATTGTGGTGGGGGTTCTAGGTGCCTCTTAAGTCCCCTATTTATATACTTAGGAGTCCTAATTAGGGACTAATATTATTACGTCCATACAATTATCCAAATTATGCCAATTCACATATTATTACACATATAAAATTATGACGATGGATACTTTTGAATAAAATCTTAATAATTATGGTAAATAAGAAATTAATTCACACATTATACTTTTATTAAATAGTTTTATATACTTGCCATAATATAGATTTTATCTAATCAATTAAGAAAATTAGTGGTACACATATTACATACATATTTAAAGGAAATTAAACATACACATATTACAGACATAATTAAAGGAAATTAAACATATACATATTACGTCCATAATTAAACGAAATTAAACACACACATTTTATTTTGTTAAGAATAATATATACTCATTAATTACCATAATTATTCATATTACATGGATGCCATAATTAGCATAATATTAATTAAGAATAACATATATACTCCTTAATTACCATATATCAATCATAATAAAACGACCTCATTTTTATTGGAATTAATGATAATTTATCCTGCCCATATAGGAAATTAAACATACACATTTTACTGTGGGTAATTAAAAAAAAATAAACATACACATATTACTTCCATAATTAAAGAAAATTAAGCATACACATATTACGTCCATATTTTTACTTTTTTTGGTAGGACATATTACGTCCCTATTACCAACTTGTATTTAACACTTTAATCTTACTATGGTAATTAAACATAGAGATTCTCTTTATTTGATTATAGTATTTTTTTACTTAAAATAATATCAATTAACCATGCTCTTCCTTCTATTTTTTTAGACTTTTTCCTAATATAATTTTTAAGTAATCAATTTCAACACTAATATACAAATTTTATAATTTCAAATAAATGTGCACTTTTCAATTAGAAATGTTTATAATTTCATCATTAATTTTATTACTTAGATATGGAGGAAGAGGGAAAAAGTAAATGCGATATGGTGAAAAAAAATATACTTAAAAGTATAAAAGTATAATTGCATAGAATTAGTATAAATGCCTAATAATTATTATGATAATTAAGCTTAAAATCGGTCATTGAATTTATTTTTATAAATAATTACAATTTAATTATTTCTCATTTTTTCATATTTATTTTAGTAATAATATAATTATATAAATCATATTACATATAGATTTTTCTAAAATAATTACATACAAACGAGTCATATATCATTCAATTAATTGAGTGATACTTTTACATTAATTTTATAATCAAATAAATGTACACTTTCAAATATTAGAATTATTTATAATTTTATCTTTAATTTTATTATCTAAATATATAATATAAAAAAAATATACGTGCATCGCACGGGTAATTTTGTAAAGTGTGTGTGTGTGTGTGTGTGTGTGTGTGTGTGTGTGTATATATATATATATATATATATATATATATATATAGAGAGAGAGAGAGAGAGATAGAGATAGAGATAGAGAGAGAGATAGAGATAGAGAGAGAGAAAAGATTATTGTAATTAAGTTTTATTCAATTATTTAGTAATACAAATATTTTATAAATAGAGATTTTTTTTTCAAAGCATCAAGTCAAAATGTAACTCAAAATAGCATTCGTTTTAAACTAAAAATGCTAATTGAAACTTGCATTTACAAAATTTTACTTAGGGATTTGCCTGATTTTTTTAAAGTGGTTAAAATATGTAAAATTTTATTAAATTATAATTTTACATCAATTATTGATATAACTTATTAAAAGTTAATTATCTTTCAAAATCAGAATTATTAAGCAACAACATATAAAACATATTTTCGCATAAAACATATTTCAGAATATTTTTTAAAAATTCAAATCACAAATTGGATTAACTCCAGTTATTCTCATTAAATGACGAAATCATGGACAACGTGCATAAATTGAAGCATATTTTTATATAACACATTTTCCTCTAAAACGTAATATTTGGACCACCGGTTGTTATACTCTTCACCACATCATATTTCATATCAATATCCTTTGTTGATGTTGATGGTGGCGGTATCGGTACCCCCCCGGTTATTTTTAGGGTTTGGACCACTAGGTGCGTTTCTCTTCACCACCCCATATTTCATATCAATATCCTTTGTTGATGTTGATGCTGGCGGCACCGGTACCCCATGGTTATTTTTAGGGTTTGGACCACTAGGTGCGTTTCTCTTCACCACCCCATATTTCATATCAATATCCTTTGTTGATGTTGATGCTGGCGGCACCGGTACCCCCCGGTTATTTTTAGGGTTTGGACCACTAGGTGCGTTTCTCTTCACCACCCCATATTTCATATCAATATCCTTTGTTGATGTTGATGTTGGCGGCACCGGTACCCCCCGGTTATTTTTAGGGTTTGGACCACTAGGTGCGTTTCTCTTTACCACCCCATATTTCATATCAATATCCTTTGTTGATGTTGATGATGGCGGCACCGGTACCCCACGGTTATTTTTAGGGTTTGGACCACTAGGTGCGTTTCTCTTCACCACCCCATATTTCATATCAATATCCTTTGTTGATGTGGATGGTTGTGATTGGAATGACCAGCAATGTTGGATTCCCTTGAGTTGATAACAAATAATGGTATCAAGGTCTCGATGATCATTTTGGTTTGTGGGTGATGATGAAATAAGCACAAATAGGAGAGAAAATACAAACAAATCAAGTTGATATTCTAAATTCATTCTTGAAGACTACGGATGCGGGTTTTTGAAAGATTTTTGCAAATATAACAAAGAGACTTTGTTGTTGTGATAAATAACAAAATGGTCTTCTATATATACACTCACTTGAATAGGTATTGATATGGATATATGTATCTACTTTTTTTTTTTTTTTGGATATAATATAAAATGTATCCTATTCATAAATTTTCTCATATATAGTTGGTAAAATTAATATTTCGTAAATTTAAAATTTGATATTGATATAAATATATCATAAGTGGACATTATTTTTATAACGGATGTAACGGTCATTATTAATACCATCATTATGACTTTTGTATTATATATGTATTGTCATATATTGTATGGTGTATGGAAGGAAACACTTGAATGAATAAGGGATAATCCCTCTTTTTCCCTTGTATATTCTGAATTTTCTTACGACAAATATCAATTAATAAATCATAATTATATACGATTCTATTAAATAATCATGATTAAATAATAAATCTCAATTATATACAATTCTATTACGACGATTCTATCAAATAATCCTTATCAAATAAATCATATTAAGTAATATACATTCGTAACGGAAGATTATTTGATAGAATCGTCGTAATAGAATTGTATATAATTGAGATTTATTATTTAATCATGATTATTTAATAGAATCGTATATAATTATGATTTATTAATTGATATTTGTCGTAAGAAAATTCAGAATAGACAAGGGAGAAAGATGGATCATCTCTTATTCATTCAAGTGTTTCCTTCCATACAGCATACAATATATGACAATACAAATATAGTTAAGTTTGGACATTATGAGTTGATTATGTAACTGATGTAACGGTCACATTTATGTCTACCATTATTACCTTCCGTTACAAATGTATATTACATATATGTATATATTGTTGTAATGTGTAAAGATGTGATGATGAATGAGAAGATCATGGCCTTCCCTCTCCCCTCTTTGTCTAATTTTGTTTAACATATCATATATAATTAAGATAGATTACTTAATATGAATGGATTCTTTAATAGAATCGTATTTAATTAAGATTTATTACTTAATATGGATTATTTAATACATATAACTAGGATTTATATATATAATTGGATATGGATTATTATTTGATGGAATCGTCGTAATAGAATTGTATATAATTGAGATTTATTATTTAATCATGATAATTTAATAGAATCGTATATAATTATGATTTATTTATTGGTATTTTTCGTAAGAAAATTCAGAATAGACAAGGGAGAAAGAGGGATCATCTCTTATTCATTCAAGTGTTTCCTTCCATACAGCATACAATATATGACAATACAAATATAGTTAAGTGTGGACATTATGAGTTGATTATGTAACTGATGTAACAGTCACATTTATGTCTACCATTATTACCTTCCGTTACAAATGTATATTACATATATGTATATATTGTTATAATGTGTAAAGATGTGATGATGAATGAGAAGATCATGGCCTTCCCTCTCTCCTCTTTGTCTAATTTTGTTTAACAAATCATATATAGTTAAGATAGATTACTTAATACGCATGGATTATTTAATAGAATCGTATTTAATTAAGATTTATTACTTAATATGGATTATTTAATACATATAACTAAGATTTATATATATAATTTGATATGGATTATTTGATAGAATCGTCGTAATCGAATTGTATATAATTGAGATTTATTATTTAATCATGATTATTTAATAGAATCGTATATAATTATAATTTATTAATTGATATTTGTCGTAAGAAAATTCAGAATAGATAAGGGAGAAAGAGGGATCATCTCTTATATATTCAAGTGTTTCCTTCCATACAACATACAATATATGACAATACAAATATAGTTAAGTGTAGACATTATGAGTTGATTATGTAACTGATGTAACGGTCACATTTATGTCTACCATTATTACCTTCCGTTACAAATGTATATTACATATATGTATATATTGTTGTAATGTGTAAAGATGTGATGATGAATTAGAAGATCATGGCCTAAGATTACTTAATATGCATGGATTCTTTAATAGAATCGTATTTAATTAAGATTTATTACTTAATATGGATTATTTAATACATATAACTAAGATATATATATATATATATATATATATATATATATATATATAATTTGATATGGATTATTTGATAGAATCGTCGTAATAGAATTGTATATAATTGAGATTTATTATTTAATCATGATTATTTAATAGAATCGTATATAATTATGATTTATTAATTGATATTTGTCGTAAGAAAATTCAGAATAGACAAGGAAGAAAGAGGGATCATCTCTTATTCATTCAAGTGTTTCCTTCCATACAACATACAATATATGACAATACAAATATAGTTAAGTTTGGACATTATGAGTTGATTATGTAACTGATGTAACGGTCACATTTATGTATACCATTATTACCTTCCGTTACAAATGTATATTATATATATGTATATACTGTTGTAATGTGTAAAGATGTGATGATGAATGAGAAGATCATGGCCTTCCCTCTCCCCTCTTTGTCTAATTTTGTTTATCAAATCATATATAATTAAGATAGATTACTTAATATGCATGGATTATTTAATAGAATCGTATTTAATTAAGATTTATTACTTAATATGGATTATTTAATACATATAACTAGGATTTATATATATAATTTGATATGGATTATTTTATAGAATCGTCGTAATAGAATTGTATATAATTGAGATTTATTATTTAATCATGATTATTTAATAGAATCGTATATAATTATGATTTATTAATTGATATTTGTCGTAAGAAAATTCAGAATAGACAAGGGAGAAAGAGGGATCATCTCTTATTCATTCAAGTGTTTCCTTCCATACAGCATACAATATATGACAATACAAATATAGTTAAGTGTGGACATTATGAGTTGATTATGTAACTGATGTAACGGTCACATTTATGTCTACCATTATTACCTTCCGTTACAAATGTATATTACATATATGTATATATTGTTGTAATGTGTAAAGATGTGATGATGAATGAGAAGATCATGGCCTTCCCTCTCCCCTCTTTGTCTAATTTTGTTTAACAAATCATATATAGTTATGATAGATTACTTAATACGCATGGATTATTTAATAGAATCGTATTTAATTAAGATTTATTACTTAATATGGATTATTTAATACATATAACTAAGATTTATATATATAATTTGATATGGATTATTTGATAGAATCGTCGTAATAGAATTGTATATAATTGAGATTTATTATTTAATCGTGATTATTTAATAGAATCGTATATAATTATGATTTATTAATTGATATTTGTCATAAGAAAATTCAGAATAGACAAGGGAGAAAGAGGGATCAGCTCTTATTTTTTCAAGTGTTTCCTTCCATACAGCATACAATATATGACAATACAAATATAATACAAAAGTCATAATGAAGGTATTAATAATGACCGTTACATTCATTATACAAATAATGTCCAATTATTATATATTTATAACACTTCCCCTTGGACATTATTTGACCACGATCTTGTCTCGTCAAAAACTTGCTAGGAAAACCCTGTGGGAAAAACCTAGACAAGAAAAGAGTACAATAAAAAATATATTCATGTCTTATTAAAAACTTCACTAGGAAAACCATGTGGGAAAAACCTAGTTGAGGAAAAGAGTACATGATATATGTAAAAACATATATTGTATTGGTCACCTCATTAAAAACCTTAACTTAAGAAAATTGTAACACCCCCGATTTCCATACCATTTTAAAACTTAATCAAGCAGATAATCTAAGAATAATATAAGAATACACAGCGGACGTCTAACTATATAACAAATGTAAAACGTAGAGTGTTATGCCACGTCCACGCAAGGTGAACGCACAGGCGTAAACAACATCAACATAATCAATCTGTCAAAGGACAAGGTACAAACCAACCATAAGTCTAAAATCCAACAAAGGAGGCACGTCGGCCAAAACAAACTATAAGGTCTGAGGGCTCTACACTATCCATCACTAGATCGCGCTCGCCTCTAATCGGGACCTGAAAGAAACACACAAATATATGGGACGACGCCCGGTCAGCAAATGATGCTGGTAACCCACCAATACATGTGAAATATCATACATAGATAGGATATATACAAAATCATTTTCGAAACGGAATACTATATATATATATAAGTTCAAAGCCAAGATAGAAATCAATCACAAGACTCAATATCACTCTAAACAAGAATAAGGGAATACATCCCAAGACACCAAGGAGTAAACAACGACAACACAAGTAAGGCTCAAAGTGTATTCTACCATCACTTAGTAGAATATCACCCGACATACACAACACAAGAGGATAAAAGACACACATTGGCAACACATGCCCTCGCGACATCACTCGTCACGAATAGAGAATTACACAACGGCAACACTTGCCTTTGTGACATCACCCATCACGAATTGATATGCCTTCCTTATGCCCGGTTCCAACCTTATGGCTACCCCCAACCTTATAGCTAGTTCCAACCATTACCTCCAGGACCCCTGTACATCCAAGTCCAACATTTTCCCTCCTGGGACCGTCGTCCCCCACCAATGACCACCAACAATTCCACCAATTCATAGTACACGAGGGTACCGAACACACACATGGCAACACATGCCTCCCAAGAAATACGTGAACCCATCACTCAGGTCACAAACTCCATAATCACGTCATGGCCACCACGAGGACCACTGCCGTACCTTGGTGACTAATGTCCCATACCATTAATCGTGCAATCCAGGTACAGCCACACACACACCACCACCATAGGAATCAATCAACGAATCACAACGAAGATATGAAACCATACTCAACAAGGAAAAGATCACAATCCGACTCCAACGATGATTAACACAAGTCATCATCCACAATAGGAAAGAAGAAACCACACACGCTAGCATTTAAACACCGAACTAGCATGCTTATCAAACGGGTAAACCAAACATAGTATCGAAGAACACACAAGACTCATCATGGTTCAACGAATCACAAGGTTGAACACTTAGCACGATTCAAGACACCAACACCTATATGGAATCCTACCATATAGTTCTAGACATACGAAACATCAAGAAGACTCTCAAAAGCCCAACAAAGAACATCGGGAAGTCAAAACATCAAATACCGAGTCAAAAGAATCACCGGGAACAAATCCCTAAACCACCACAATATACGTACACGCGGGTGGGGCCACGGGTGGACCCCCACCCGTAGTTCCGCCCGCGGGAACCAATGTCCCACACCTTGTTCCCCGCGGGTGGGGCGGCGGGTGGACCCCTACCCGCCGTTCCGCCCGCGAATACAACTTCCTGTACCAAAAATATCCCTTCGGGGATTTTCAACACCAAGCTCAAATTCAAGTCCAAAAAACCCAAAATCTCACCAAATACAACAAAATGACTTGAATCAAAGGAATAGCCAAGCAATGGCATACATGAACCCTAATAACAAGCTCTAGATATGCATTTTCACAAGACAATGCATCAACACTCACATTTCATAGCAAAATCACATGTAAAATCCAATAAATCATCATATATGTAAGCAAAATAGATTTTGTAGAGCATGGGTTACCTCTTGTAGACTCAACATTCACTTTTAACACCTCTCAAAGCTCCTAACAAGGTTCACCTTCAACACCCACTTCAAGAACACACCACAAGGCCATAAAGATTTTACCTTTAGAAAAAGATACCTTAGAAAACACTAAAAACACAAAAGGAACATGGATCTTACCCTCCTAGATGCTCAAGAGTAGGAAAGGTGGAATCTTGGAGACAAACTTTGAAGATCTTGGAAAGCCTCAACTTAGCTTGGAGAGAAAGCTAGCTAGGTTTTTAGAGAGAAGGAAGAGCTTTTGATTTCAAAGTGTTAGGAGCGAAATGAAAGATGTCTCCTAGGTTAGCTTGGAATACAATCATAAGGAAAATGTCTTCTTTACCCTTACTAAGATGAAAAAGGTGTAAGGGAACAATAGAACTATTCACAAAGCTTTAGGTACAATACCTTGACTTGGGTTGACTAGTCAATTACTAGTCCCCGACTATTGAATTTTCAGGAATTTAAAGAATTAAATTACCAATTGGATTAGGATTAATTACTTAATTAATCCCTAAATAGAATCCGAATTTACTTGGTGTCACAAAAACATTGTGGGAAAAACTTAGTTAAAGGAAAAAGAGTACAAACGTGAGCCTTCAAGGTATAATCGGCATAATCTTCAGGATTTTAGGGTTTGTCTACTGAAGCAATTATTTTGGAACATTTTCCCATTTACATTATTATATCATACCCATGCCTCGTTAAAAACCACACTAGAAAAACCCAATGGGAGAAAACTAGTGAGGAAAAGAGTACATGATATTTATGTATTTATGTGTTGCAAATAATGCGCAACTGTTAGTCTTTTATGACCTAATCTTCAGGATTTTACGTCCAATCTTCCGGATTAATTCGAGTAAATGTACTTCTCGTCTCCCCTTGAAGATAACATGAGCCAATCATATTTTAGTATATTTCCTTATAAAACGGACGAACTAATATCATATGATCCAGGGACGGAGCCAGGATGAGAGGGTGCGGGGGGCCAACGACAATAGAAGTTTACTAAATCAAATACGTTGATATCAATTTAACATATTTCAACATAATCAATATATTATAAATTTACTAAAATTTAGATCTAGATCACAATCCGCGAACTCTGCAATATACCATAGTCTGTCAACAAATCACGCATAATAACCAGAAAAAAAAAAAAGCTAAGAATCTGCAGTAAAAAAGGAAGAAGCAGCAAATGAAGAGGCAGTTAGTTGGTAACAAAAAATGGATTGACTTCTTGCTCTTCCTCATCGAAAGGGTTGAGATCGGCTGGCTGATTTATGATGTAATTAAAACCTTCAAATTCGCCAAAAAAAAATCCTCCAAAAAAAAACTCTCTAGAAAAACTAATTAATTCGAAAATAAATCAGTTTTGAAGGAACACTAGAGTAATTCATCAAAATTCAAATGATTCAAAAAGAAAAGAGAAAAATTACTGTAGACTTGTAACGTGAAGAAAAAGATGTGAAATGTTGTCTACTTGTCTGGTATAAGATTGAAAGCCAACAAAAATACGTATAAAATTTAATCTAAAAGCTTGACTGAAGGGGACAAAACATTGAGTCACCGTGATTTACATCCTCCCAAATACTCTGTCGGCCCGGGGTCTGGAGACCCTTAGGATTGGAGATTCAATCTTTTGGGAGAAGGGGACAAAACATTTTGATGAGGGGAAAAATTTCTACACTTTCCACTTTCCTAAGTGATATTATAATATTAAAAAAAATTTTGGGAGGCGGGGGGGAAGGCCCCCAACACTCTCCATGTACCTTCGTCCCTGATATGATCCGTTTATCTAAGATGATCAAAGTGTTGAAAATTAAGAAAGAACGTAGTGATATTTTTGTAATCATTACAGTGGTGAGTTTATGTATTACTAGGTATTATTTTTGAATGAGTTTGTCTGTATTTATATTGGGCTTATTAGTTGTATCTTATAATATATTTTTTTAAGTGACAAGAGAAACATGTAGTCACTACCTAAGGGTGTATACGGGATAATATTCACATTGCGACCCTAGTTGATAAAGTATCATAAAAAGGTAAACAGTCTAGATTGTCCATAGTTGACCGGCTCAAACTAAGAAAGTTAATAAGACGCTCCCATAAAAAGTTGAACTTAGGAGTATTTTGTAATATTTTCTGAAATAATAATACTTTGATTGCCTCACTTGAAAAAAAAAAAAAAAAAGAATCACAAGTTATTTGTTATTCATAAATATAAAACTCAAATTTAATGCATCTTATTTATATAAAGTACCCAAATACTTACTGAATCACATTTATTGGGTTCATTTAATTTTACATGCTTAATATAGCTAATAAAAGTTATTCACATTAACCAACATAGTTAGCGTGATGGTTCACCATCTTATCCCTTAAGCATGATCCCCACTCATGTGAATGGAGCAAACCATTTAGCCAATCTTCTACCACAGAAGATTAGTTTTCTGGCTGGAGGGATACCTTTGTGACCAAAAAATAATAATTTATATATTTAAAAGTTTTAGGTATATTAAACAAAAAAAAAAAAAAGATAGTAAGTAAAATTTAAAAGTTGATATTATCCCACAATACAATTGCCCATAAAGTGATACATATATATTGTATTGCAACGTGGCATGCTACGTACAGATCCTATATTCTTAAAGTGATAATAAAAATAATATTATGGATCACTAGTCCACTCCCATCCCCCACTAGAAATTTAGGTTTGATATTCTCATTAGAACATGATAAGATGTGTTGAAAGTGACCCGACCACTAAATTGATCCATGTCACAACTTAAAGTACCTTCATGAATGCCACCATATCAATTAGTTTCACATTTTTGTTTTTTCAACAACACCTCCTATAGTATGTATGTGTGAATAAGATGTCGTTGGTCTTTTTTTAATTTATATAAATAATGTTTAAATCTTTCGAATATAATTATCTTAAAACCAGACATGAACATGATTAATTTTGATATGTGGGTTTTAGTACACCTTGACTAGGTAAAAACACTTAATATATTATTAAACGACCTATTATATATATGTAGTTCAGGTTAGATGAACTTTTCCGGAAAGAGGGATTTAAAAAGGTAGAGTATTCTTTTCGTACTAAAAGGTCATGAATTCAATTTTGACCAACATCTTCTTGAGTGTGTCCGTTGCACAAGGTCTTCCTAGAGCGGGTTATTACATAGGAGCTAGATTTACCCAATGCATACCATTTGATAGTGATTGTGGTTTCCCTTGTCTTCCAAAAAAAAAAAATGTAAGATGAATATAATTTTTAAGTATACCTTTTAGTTTGGTTAATGAGGTTTGACTGAAGTTATTTATAATCCAATTTTTCATAATATTAAGTTTAGTAGTAGTATACAATATTTATATATTTAGAAACTAAAGGGGGTGTATTCGATCATGACTTTCATAGAGTTTTAAAGACTTTTATGAACTTTAAAAGTTTGGAGGTATTCAATTCAAACTTTTAGAGAGTCTTTAAAAGTCAGGTGGTATTCAATCAAGATTTTTAAAGAGTCTTTAAAAGTCGTGTGGTATTCGATTAAGACTTTTAAAGAGTCTTTAAAAGTCATATGGTATTCAAAAAGTTATGAACTTTGATAGACTTTTTAATTTTAGGACTTTTGTAGACTTTTTCTTTCAAATTTAAATAGTTGAAATCCAACCATCAACTCCAAGATTTCAAAATTTTCTTTCTAACAACTTTGAATGTGCTCTTAGTCTCCCTCTATTTAAACTCTATTTTTTCTCCCTATTTAAACTTTATAAACCTATCTAACTTTAATAAAAAATTTTTTTTTTTCATTATCCTATATTTTCCTCATACCTAAACTCTACCAATTTTTCTCTTTCTCCTAAACTTTACAATCTTCCTCTAAAAATCCGAAATACTATTATTTTTACTTCATTATTGCTTGTTTATATTGGTTTTTATTTTTCTATGAATTTTTTTTATCCCTAACTTTCTCTAATTCTCCCTAAATACATGAACAAAGTAAATTTTTCAGCGTCAAATTTTAGTATATGTTTCACAATATTCATATAAATACTTATATATTTTGATTTTTATTATTTTTATGTTTATATTCGTAATATATATATATATATATATATATATATATATATATATATATATATATATATATATGTATATATATATATATATATATATATATATATATATATATATATATATATATATATTTTTAACAACAGGTTACTACGAATAGCGAACTACTGTTCGCAACAACAATTTGGGGATGCAAATAGTAGCACCTTGTTGTTGTTCACAGTCTCAAATTGCTATTGCAAATAATAGTTCTTTGCGTGATGTCTAACAATATATAAAGTATAATATTTTATATATATATTATTAATATTAGATTTTTATTTTTCTATTTTATGCAACTTGTAATTATATTTTTAAATATTTTATTTGATCAATTCTTTTATTATAAATTTTATTCTTCAATATTGTTATGAATTTCTAATGAAATAGTTTTTTTTTTGTTGATGTTTACTAATAATATATATAAGTAATTAGCATACTATGCTGTAAGTCTCAGCATACTATCGATAAAAATAATAATATTGAGAATGTTGATGTGGGTGAAGAACTATATAATAAGAAGAATTTTATGATATATTATAAATGTTTTGTAAAAAAATTATAAATGATAAGAATCAAAATCATTGAAAGTTTGCAATGATGTATTCAATTTAGAATTTCATTGACTTTTGTAGACTTCTTAAAATAAAAAGTTGATAAAAGTTTATAAATGTTTTTTATATAGACTTTTATAGAGTCTTATAAAGTTTTAAAAAGTTGTGAACGACTCTATGAAAGTCAATCAAAGTTTATTAAAATCTATCATTTTAAAAGTCTTTAAAACTCTACAAAAGTCATGATTGAATACACCCCCCTAAACTAAAAGTACTATTAAACACACAAAATCAAATTTAAAAATAAGTAAAAATACTAAAGAAAATAAACAAAAAAAAAAAGAGAGTTGATTTGACCAATGAATGGTAAGTAGAATAGATAAAATGTGATAGAGGGAGTAATATTAAGATAATAAATATGTTGTTTAATTTTATTATTAATTTAAACTTTAAGTTGGAACAAGAAGTTTAATTTTGAATTTGAAATTGGTTTACAGTGAATCAACTTTAAATTTGTTCCCTTTCAAAAAAACTTTAAATTTGTTCAGTATGTAACACTTGATTATCTTATATAAAAAATCTTGTAATTTCGATCCAATTAGAGTATGCCTAGTCAATTGAATTACTTTTATGTGATCCTTTATTAACGATTAACTTTGTCAAGAACACACTAAAAAATCTTGTAATCAAAATACTGAAAGTAAATTAACTTGATGGACCGATGGTGATGGTGGAATAGTCAATTGTGGGTCATAGCAATTTTTTTTATTCCCATAATCCCTCCAAAGGCAATTTATATCCTACACCACGGTGTGCGTTGCATTGTGTGCCCAGATGCAAAACGACGTCGTTTCAATTTTTTTTTTCTTGGAAATTTTGCTACCCAGTGTTTGACAGTTAATTTTTCTTTAAAAAAATTTTCATGTTAAAAAATGTACATAATGTTATACTAGAATACACATAATTGTATACATGAATGTACATAATTATATAACAAAATACACATACTCTTTTTTAAAAGATAATACACATAATCTAACATAATACATAATAAACATAAACTTTTAACATGATACACATCAACTCTTAACATAATACACAAAAATTTCCTGATTCGGATGTACATATTGTATAAAAAAAATGTACATAATTGTATGAAAAATGTACATAATAAAAAATAGGGAAAATGGTCAAATAGGCCCTCGAACTTTAGCTTAAAAGTCAATTAGGCCCCTAAACTTTTTAAAGGTGCAATTACACCCATCAACAATTCATTTAGGTGCAATGAAGCCCAAAAACAAGTTAATGACCTGCTATCACAGGTCATTAGGGTTCAGGCACCTTCCGGCGAATTTTCCTACAAAAAAATGTGACCAGCAACCGACCCAAATTTGTCGAAAATTTCGCCGGTCACTTTTTTTTTTGCCGGAAAATTCGCCGGAAGGTGGCCTGAACCCTAATGACCTGTGATAGCAGGTCATTAATTTGTTTTTGGGCTTCATTGCACTTAAATGAATTGTTGATGGGTGTAATTGCACCTTTAAAAAGTTTAGGGGCCTAATTGACTTTTAAGCTAAAGTTCGAGGACCTATTTGACCCTTTATAAACAAATATACATAATCATGTCAACTTCCTACCGCGCCTCCCAAAACAACGTCGTTTTGGGAGGCGCGGGAGCGCTGTGCACCGTGGTGCAGGGTATAACGATTGCCCTCCAAAGCTGTCTCTCTAAAGGTGAAAGAAAAGTTTCTTTCAATTCAAGAAAGTGTATTCTTTTAGAGAGTTAAGTGCAGTCAACTAACATTCCAACTTATTTGATTAATGAAATCACTCTTACTTTCTCCCCAACTTCCTATATCTAACCCATAGCATGTCACTATGTCAAATAGCTGTCAAATAGCTCCGAAAATATAATCAAGCGAGTGGAACATAATTCTTGTATCACAATATCATGAGTTTAATTCTTTTTTATATTCTCTTGGTCAAATTTATCGCATATATAGTTTACATAAGAATTTGATTTTCAGTGCATACTTTCTAATAATGCTTGTGAATTTTCCTTGCCATCCAAAAATAAACTATATCATACAGACAATGATCTTTATGAGCAAGAAAAATTTAACAATAACCATTGGTGGAACGGTGGGTAGGTAAATGTTGATAAGAGCATAAAGTTGAAAATTTTACATAAATTAAACCAAGGAAAAAGGGGGTGCAAAGCTCGAGATTTAGCTTAGTTTAATGTTAATTATGGTAACTATTTAGCTAGGTTTAGTTAGGCAAGGTAAAAAAAAATGCCTAACACCTTGTCTTTAACCTAAAATTCTGGGAAGACTTGTGTTCAATTCCCTCTTCATTAAGCCAAAAAGTGTCATTAGTGTTTCATGGGATGCACATATGGCACATGATCAGTCTGTATGGTTTTGTTTGTTTTAATTAACCTAACAGCTCAACCAGACAGAATTTCATTCTAACAATTGTCAATTCAAAACATGTGGAAACAGGGACGGAGCCAGGACGGAACAATGCGGGGGGCCAAACTACGATTGAAGTACTAAATTAAATACATTGATATCCCGTTAACATATCTCAAAATAATCATTACATTACAAATTCAATAAAGTTTAGAATAAATTATTTATAATTGAATCTATATTAAATTATTTTGCAATATGCTTTTCAATGCACATTACTTTGTACGGTTGAAAGAATGAAAACATTCACGCATGTTTTAAAAGACTATTGATTATTTCTTGAAAACCCCTCTTCACAACATAACATAATAGCAATTGTTTTCTCAAATACATATACTACACAATTGTTACATTATTATGCATTTTAAATTAAATACAAAATTTATCACACAACCACAAATTTACATAATTAATCAAACAAATGCACTTGATATCCATGATTTAGAATCAAACAAAACAATTATTCAAGATAAACAATAGAATATGAAACAAAAATTAACCAAACAAGTAGTTATAAATAAAAATAAAAATTAAAAATTAACTTGAAAAATATGCATAGATTTTGTTAATGACAAATCCTTTATATAATAAAGCTATATGGTTTGGGAAATAATTAATGTTACAATTAATGCCACAACATCCTTTATTATAAAAAAAAACATTTAAAAAATAAAATAGCTATATATTATATAATCATATAAAAAATATACTTTTGAAAAATAAAATAGCTATATATTATATAATCATATAAAAAATGTGTTCAATTAGAGTTTAAATTTACACATACAAAATTTAAAATTTGCTTCCCAAATGTAATTATCTTAGTTATTATTTGTATTGTGAAAATTATAATATATATGAAATACAATTAATAATAAATCAATGTAATTATGTAAATTATCTGTATAAGTTTATTTGAATATGCACATAATTATAGATTATATTAACCATACAAAATTATAATTATAATTTTAATTATAATTGTAATTTTGTATTCTATAAAAATAATAAATACTTGACCAATGGAAGCTCAAAAATATTATTATATTAAATAATTTAAAATATTTTAGTTTTTCTATTTTTTATTTATATTTATAATAACATAATTGTTTCCGTGCATCGCGCGGGTGAATTACTAGTTATCTTATTATAACGTATATGCCGCATATATGCATGGTTCTAGGCAGAGAAACTAGTAAGTAGGTTAAATAAAATTTAATTTGAATGTGAGTCAACAATATATGGAATACATAATTTGAAATATGAGAGAACTGAAAAAGTTGAGAAGATAAAAAAATTTATAACTTTACCTGTAAGATTAATTAAGTGGGGGGGGGGGGGGGGGGGGGCAAATATTTTGAAAAAACAACAAAATTTTAAAATTCTATATAATATTTTTTAAAAAAATTTAATACATATATAATATTAAAAAATTTTGGGGTGGGGGAGGGGGGCCAAGGCCCCCCTAAACATACACTTACCTCCGTCCCTGTGTGGGAAGAGACGGGGGAGAGCATCTTCGGTCTTGTGAAGGAGGTGATCGCGACGGGAAGCCTTCCAGAGGGAACCTGAGCGTGGTTGAGTGGAAGGGATTCATACATTGATGGACACCCAACATGTGTACCCAGTCGGTAGTCGGTACCACTTAGTAGTTAGTAGGCAGGCCTCGGACTCAACAGTCCGCACTTGAGAAGTGACTAGTTTTGGCTCCCTAATTATCCTTTTATAACCTCCCATTAATTACTCATAAATATTTCATTAATTATCCATAAATCTTATTTATTACCCATAAATCCCATTAATTGTTTACCATAAAATTACTATGTAGCCTACTCACCATGTACACTACCTATTTTCTACTATAAAAGAGAGTAGTCAAGAACAAGAAAGGGGGGCCTCCATCTCTCTGTAGAAAACGGCAAAACAACATGTACAAAAACTATCAAAAAAATAGTGAATTTTCAGCTTGACACCGCCTAAAAAAGCTTGTAGTTTTCACCATTTGATTTTCACTTTAAAATTAGTTATGTTGAGCTATCTAGTGAGGCAAATTATATTATGCACCGCGGTGCATAATCGATTATGCACCGCGCGTCTTTTTTTTTTTAAATGAAAATTAACCTGTGTTTATTTCCGCTGTTTCGCACCCTTTTGCAAAAAGTAACTCGGTTATTCAGTGTCATTTTGTATACACTGCAGTTTCAGTTGAACACAACTACAATTTCATTTCGATATAACTATAGTTTCATTCGATATTTATAGACTCAAATATGTGAAAATGTTATTTAATTTTATTTTATATACACTATAGTTTCATTAAAACACAACTACATGATCATTTTGATATAATTACAGCTTCATTGTACAATATACACTCAAATATGTGAAATGTTATTCAGTTTCAGTTTATATACACTGCAGTTTCATTTCACTATAACTACAGTATTATTTTGATATAACTGCAGTGTCGGTTTGGATATACTATAGTGTCAGTTGGTTTTTAATACACCAAACAAACGGACTCTGTTAACTCTAACGGCGGGCCGTTTCTTTACTCGTTTTTGACCGCGGTACATGTAATATAACGACTGATCTAGTGACTACCCCCATATTACGAAATCAACATTGGCGCGACCGACACAAAAGACCGTGTACCCCTACCATCACAGCCAGAAAATCAAGCACTGGGCTGCTGAAAAAGCAGGGCGCGCGACTTCCACCAGCCGAACAGGCCGAGCAGTTGCCCAAAGAAATATACTCGACCGGAGTCGATCTTGACCGCCCTGGAAGACGGGTGTGAGTCGCCCTAAAAGGCGGGTAAGGACTGTCTTCAATTTCATTGACGATTGATACTACGGGACGTTGCTCAGTTAAGGTTGGAGACTCCCACAAAGTTTGTACAAAATTCTTACCAATTATCCCTACACAATTCCATATTTAAGGGTGTGCTTGCATGGAAAATTTTGGTCATATGCATACCGTACATGGCAAGATTGGAGAGAATGTGCAGCGGATCGGAAGAAAGTATTTGGTTACAAAATGTGTGGTCGCCTGGTTGATCAATGAGGAGTTTTCAATATGCCGCCAACTATTGCAAGCAGTACGACGCTAGGGGAATGCATATTCTCTGGCAACTTTCATCAGGCAGACATGAAAAGTTGAGGTATTGGAATTTCCAAATTGTCAGCGGAACAAAACGGTGGAATTAGTTTTGCTAGTGCATATTTACTGTATATCATTCTTTGTATAGTGAAAAGAGAGAAAAAAAAAAAAAAAAAAAAGAGTGATCAAAGTGGTAAGGTGGTCAACTAGCCTTCGAAATGGAACAATTGAGTTTGGGTCTCAGCCAGCCCTTTTAGTGACACGAATATAAGTTTGGGTCTCGGCCAGCCCTTTAAATGGTACGATTGAGTTTGGGTGTCGGCCAACCCCTTAATAGTGCGGCAAATCTGAGTAGTCAAGCACCCCTTAGACACGAGGCAGTTGGCTGATTTTTACTAGCCTTCTTTGAATCTATGCAGGTTTGAGAACATGAAGTGAGATGTTGAGGAACTGACTAATAGAAGTTTGAGGGTCAACGAACTTAGGATATAATATTTTACTAATTGGTCCAGACCATACCCTTTAGTGGGGCGCATCTCACAAATACGTTTTTTCACTCAATTGGTGTTTTAAAATTTTAATTTACAGGTAGTCAGTCTCAACAGTCAGCCATAGAAATATGGCGGAAAAGGAGTCAGTTCTCAGTCACCTCGCAGCTCCTTGTAAAAGGATTTGGAAAAATATAAGGTGTTTGGGGTTGACTAGACGCTTGTAAAAGGAGATGGTGCTCAATCAATCGCACCTCCTTGTAAAAGGGATTGGTAAAATATAGGGTGCTTGAGGTTAGCTAAAGGCATGTAAAAAGAGTCAATGTTCAGCCAATTGCGCCTCCTTGTAAAGGAGTCCGAAAATTTTTATTCATAATTCAATTGTGAGGGTGTTGAATTGAATTGAGGCGTGACACAAGAAAGTAAGGAACTGATGATGGACACCCAACATATGTACCTGACAATCAGGCTTCGGACTCTGTCAACACTCGGGATGTTACCTGCCTTGGCAAAGAGTGTAAACGAACCGAGCCGAGCTCGACAAATAATCGATAGGCTCGAGCTTGAAAATTGAAGCTTGAGCTCGGCTCGGTTATGGAACGAGGCGGCTCAAGCTCGAAGTTGACCGAGCTCAAGCCAAGTAGCTCGTGAGCCGTTTAGTTATAATTATATAAATATATGAACAAATAATATATATATATATATATATATATATATATATATATATATATATATATATATATACACACATATATATAATAGCTCCCTAGTGGCTCAAAGAGCTACGAGCCTAAAACATTTGAACTTGAGCTCAGCTCGATTACAAAATGAACAGGCTCGATCTCGATCCAAGCTTTGACCGAACCGCAAGCTCATTTACACCCTAACACCCCTAGTCTTGGCTCCCTAATTATTCTTCCATAACCTCCCATTAATTACCAATAAATATTTCACTAATTGTCCATAAACCTTATTTATTACCCATAAATCCCATTAATTATCTACCATAAAAATACTATAAGAAGCCTACTCACCATGTACACTACCTGTGTTCTACTATAAAAGAGAGTAGTCAACAAGAAGAAAGAGGGGCTCCATCTCTCTGTAGAAAACTGCAAAACAACATGTACAAAGACTATCAACAAAATAGTTGATTTTCAATTTGACATCGTCTAAAAATGCCCGTGATTTTCACTATTCGATTTTCACGTTAAAATTATTGTGTGTTTTTCCTTCTTTCTTCTCAAATTACTTATATTTTGTTGATTAATCGATTATGTTGACCTGCCGAGTAACTACTCCCAGGTCACAAAATCAGCATCCATCCTTAACTAAAGATCAAGAGTTTAATTTTAACTTTGGGTATGAAATAACTTTAAATTTTAAATAGAGATGCTTTCAATTTAACAAAGAAATTAGTCACTGTCTTTGACGGTAGAAACTCCGGTCTATACATACAGAACAAAAGGAAGCCAGGGGATGTGTATAAAAGGGAGAAATCCATTTACAATAGAAAAGGGGATATTCCACCCCATTTACAAAAGGGCCTCAAAAGAGCTCAAAGAGATTTTCCTTAGCTTCTATTTTCACTTGTTTCCTCGAGACAAAAATCTTCCCCGGCCCGGCCAAGAAAAGAAAAGCGAGAATGTGACTAAACAACGTTAATTTAATAAACACTAAGACAAAAAGACAAGCTTTCTTCTAGCTTTTTTGCTGTTTTGGTTAAACCTCTAATGGAGAAAAGCCGCTAGAAAGTGACAACCTCTATTAAACTTCTCTGGGATCAACAAAAATGGAGAGATCAGGTTGTGACTTAGTCCAGTCACCTACAGACCCGTCACTGTAGCCTTCCCCCAGGCGTTTAATGCACCACAAGTCGTCGGCGCACGATAGTGTTTTCCAGTGGGGGATTCCTAACCTGAGCGGGTCGGCGGCGGACACCTCCGTGGCCACCACGCCGCAGCCGCGCTGCTTCGCCATGTTATGGGCGAAGCCGCAAAGGGCGGTGATGAACTCCACGGCCAATGGGCCTTCCCCGCCGAGCCCGTACAGAAAATGCAGCCCAAACGGCCGGAAAACCTCCGGCACCGACGGCAAACGCAGCCACGGGAAAGCCCGGTCGAGTAGCCGCGTCGTCTTCGCGAACCCCCGCAGCTTCCTCGACGCGCCGCGCACCTCCAGCTTGAACACCGCCATCGAGTTCCACACACTCAGCACCGCCCACGACTCCGGCGGCGCCGCCAGAAACTCCTCCGAACCCCGCCACGCCTCCCGCCCCCCCTTCGGCACCGCCAGAAACGTCCCTAAATTTAAACTATTCCGCAAAACAGAATCGATATCCCGCGGGAAAAACTCCGTCGCCGAGAACCTCCTCCGGTACAACACCTCCGCGTCGCCGGGACTCAGCTTTATAATGGTGACTCGGCCCGAAACGCGAACTCGGTGAGCGAACACGGGCTGAACCAGGATCGACGGTTCCCGGAACTTTGAATACCCGCATTTATGAGTGAAGAGATTAATAGAAGCTTGGTTATCGTTCTCGGTAGCCATGTATGAATACTCGGCTCCATTTTCTCTAAACCATTCCTCCATTTTCGTCACCAGATTCAACCCAATTCCCATTCTCCTGTATTTAACAAGAAGAATTCAAGAATGATTTTTTTTGTTATTTATATTACGTGACATATACACATATAATAATATATATATATACACAGTACCGGTGAAAAGGAGAGACTCGAAGGCCCAGGATATAAGCAACTTTGGCGTAAACCGGAAGAGGATGACTGGTTTTTCCATTTCTGGGCAGTTTCTTCCCGCAAGTCACAGTCTTTATGCAGCTTCTGATCATCCCCACAATCTCCCGCCGCCATTCGCCGCCGTCTTTTTGCACGACCACCTCGGCAACCTGATCATTGCCGAAAACAAACGATAAGATCGAATTGAAACAGAGTAGGGTCTGCAGCTTAGCTAGCTTTGCTTACAACTTACAAGCATTTTATAAACGGGGGAGTTTCGGACTCTGCAAATTGGGTCACCCAAAAGGTCAGTGAAGATGGAGAGTTTGCCGCCGCCGGTGGGGCCGACTTCGCATATTCTCTCCACCTCCTCCACCGCTCTACAGTCGTTCTTGGGGTCGTAATCTCGCACCACCGCCGCCGCCGCCATCTCCGGCCTTCCCAAATTTTAATCTGCAAAGTATATATTATACTCTAGACTAGAAAAAATGGTGGCCGAGAGCAGAGCAGGGTGGGAGTGATTTAGAAGCGAAGGGTTTATATAGCGCAGGGGAAGATGAAGAAGAAAGATTGCAGCTTTTTCAAGAACTGAAAAGCCTGGAAATCCTATCCTATCGAGAACTGAGAAATGAGATTTTCTCTCTTCTCATATAAGCGCCGGAGAGAAGAAACACACAACTCGACGGCCATTAAAACGTATGATGATGCTCTAAGGCTGGCTATTTATAATCCCCTCCTAATCTAACTACCACACCTTAGCATCTATTAGAAAATTAACACTTAAAAAAGTCCTTTAGCTGTGACCATGGTGTAAAATTAGTCATTTAATTATTAAAAATTTAAATTTAACTTCTTGTTATTATCAAAGCGATGAATTTAGTTTTAAATTCAACACAAAAACAAATATGTTTTTAAGTAACTAGAGAAACCTGCACTCACTACTGAAAGGGTGCACGTTATAAATAACACTTTTTGATACATAAAAAAGTTGCATGCGCTACTCGAAGGTGTTCTATAAAGATAAATTAGTTTAAATTGCCCAAAACTGACTAGGTTTAATCCAAGAAGGTCAATAGACATAGTTGAACTTGAGGCCTTGTGATTAAACTAATTACCAACCTAACTGTTCATCCAACTTAGTCAAGATTGTACCTGAATAACCAAGTGTAATAACACAAGCAATGATTTTAATAACAATTGACCAATAAATCTACACAACTGTATTAACATATGAACAAAAAATGCCACCTTCATTGAGCCAAACAACACTCTTTTCCCACGAAAATTTTTGTAATAAACTCTAAAGGAAAAAAAAGTGCACTTTACTTTTTTTTTGGAAGTCCCTTCCAAGAGGCATTTGTAACTGTATGCCCGTTCATATTTCGTATAGGACAGGGAGAGGAATAGTGGCTGGGGCATTTAATGACGGAAACAATTTGTAATTAGATTAACGTTAATAATGGGCGCGAAAAGGAAGGTAATTAAGGAGAAATGGCGGCTATGGCTGCGCGGGGGCGGTGCCTGTGGGTATTTTTAATGCTTTATTTAAAATTTTCTGTGTCGACACTTTTAAAAGAAAAATACTACATGTATTTTTATTTTTTATTTTTACACATAAAATTTTGATATAAATACTTGTATTAGGATTCACGAGAAAAAAGTAATGTATTAATGATTGAATACCCATCCATCCATCCATCTATCTATCATCTATCATTCTGATTGCAGATAGACGCCATGATGGGTGTTTCTTTCCATATTTACATGCCGCTGCTTGTGCATGGAATCAGCTTTTAGCACATCATGCCCATCATCATTCCAATGTTCCCTCCATCTAAAATCATCACATTCACATTATTATCCCACCACATCTTATTTCCATAGATTTTCCTTATATAATTGTCCCCATACAAAACCATTTGCCCACAAAAAGGTGAATTCACTTCAATTATATTCCCTCCAAGACTCCCGCACTTTAACTTGACAGAATTATTGAGAGACAAATTACGGTAAGTCATCGGCTTATTAAGTGGGCGAAAATTGTAAAGTGCCTACAATGAGTTACGTATTCTCATAAAAGGGTGAAACTCCTATATAGCATGTTAGGATCAAACGTTTATCACTTACATTAAAAGCTATAATGATCGTAGCGAATGCACAACTTATAGATCGTCATCACATTTTACTGGCCTCCGCCCAACAGTCTCCAGCCATTAAGTGCTTGACCTGACTCTGATACCACTTGTTAGGATCAAACGCTTATCATTTACGCCAAAAGTTATAGATCGTAGCGAAGATGCAACTTTATTTCCTTATAGACCGCCATCATATTTTCGAGACGTTGGGTGCTGGGCTTAGCCTTTACTCTTTAACGGCCTCCGTCCAATAATCCCCCAGCTACCGAGTGCAAGACTTGGCCTTTATCGGCCTCCACCTAACATAGCAGCGGGTAGGACTTGATCATGTGTCATTGTTCATAATCTGCCACCAAAAAATCAACTGAATTACCTATGTGAGCTCTCATTAAAATATTCTTATTTCTTTGACTCCTCGTGTTCACATTCTAACTTTTTTTTTTTTTGTTTCTTTTGTTTTATTTTTATTTTTTAAAAAAAAATGGTTGAGTGAGTAAAACATGATTCACATACATAACGATCGCAATGTTTAACAAATTATTGCCAACACCCTTTCAATCCGTCATATTAGTCTGTTACACAAGCTAAGGCATCTAATGTGGTTTACCGCTCCAATGTGGTGTTCATCATGAACTAGTTAACCCTAGTAAGTAATCAAAAGAATTAGTTCATAATTAAATATATAACAAAAAAATCAATCAAATAATGTTGCAACATTAAATATATAACAAAAAAATCAATCAAATAATGTTGCAACATTAGGAGGTGAATATGATAAAATCGTATTAAGAAGAAAATGTACCATTGTTCATTGCCTTATTACATAATATTTTACTAATCAAATAAGTTGCTACATCAAATGTCACCATAATCACCTCCACCAAAACTTGAACCTACCACCTCTCACATAAGAGAGCAACATAGTACCATTAGACCACAAGGTACTTAATAGATACTTTCATTCTTATATCATAACAATTAACAAAACTCAAAGCTATTTTGACCATAAGTCCGTTGATTTTGTAATTAAACAATAACAAGATTTAACCAGCTTGGTTGACGTGAGTAGTGGTGCATTCTCGTCCCTTAAGAGAGGCCGGGAGTTCGAATCCCCTCTTGTATAGAATATAATCAATCTAATCAGCACTTTACTTTCTTAATTGGGCCAGATCGGTGCGAATGGAGATTAGTCTGAGTATGGTACGGGTGTAAAGGGCCTCACTTTACTTTCTTAATTGGGCCAGATCAGTGCGAATGGAGATTAGTCTAAGTATGGTACGAGTGTAAAGGGGCCTCACTTTGCTTTCTTAATTGGGTCAGATCGGTGCGAATGGAGATTAGTCTGAGTATGGTACGGATGTAAAGGGGCATGTTCAGGATACTTAATGGCTTGACTAATTAAACAGAAAAAAAAAAAAAAAAAAAAAAAACTCATGATTTTACTTTTTCTTCCCTTTGTTGAAAAAGGGTATTTCTTAATCTAAATTTATGTGTACGTTATCTTTTTAGTTATGTTTTATTCCGCGATACCTAACAGGGCGTTTGGATGGAGGGAATTTAAATTTCATTCCCACCTAATTCCAAAGGCCACTAAATTCCTTAGTTTGGTTGGAAGGAATTGCAATTCCCTCATTTTCATGAAATTAATTAAAATCTCATGTCTCTCCACCCCCCCCCCCCCCCCACCCATCCATCCATATTTTAATTCCATGAATTTTAGAAAGAAAAAAAAAAAAAGGTAATCATGAGACAAAATTACCATACCCCTATGTTATTTAAACTTAAAATCGATGCCCACAACAACAATAAGTATTTTGAACTTTATATATTACTTATTCCCTTTCAATTTCCATATATACCAAACAATGGAATCGAAATTCCCAGTAATTATATTCCTGTAAACCAAACACTGTAATTTAAATTCTCACTTTATTCCCGATAATTCATTTCCCATGAAATTGCAATTCCTTTCCCACGTAATTCCTTCCCTCCAACAAAACGGGCAAATTATGCTATGCGCACGTGCGCACGGCGCTAAAACGGCGTCGTTTTCCGTGAAAACGACGCTGTTTTAATTAAAAAAAAAAATTGTTCGAAACGCCGTTAACGGCATATTCGTTATGAAATTATGAATATACAGTTATGACATTATGAATGTACAGTTATAGAATTATGAATGTATAGTTATGGAATTATGAACTTACAATTATGAACATAGAGCTTCGAAAATTATGAATGTTCGGTATGGAATTATGAATATACAGTATGGAATTATGAATGTACAGTTATGGAATTATGAATGTACTGTTATGGAATTATGAATGTACAGTTATGGAATTATGAATGTACAGTTATGAAATTATGAACATAGAACTCTGACATTATGAACTTACAATTATGAACATAGAGCTTCGAAAATTATGAATTTACAGTTATTGAATTATGAATGTACAGTTACGGAATTATGAATGTACAGTTATAGAATTATGAATGTACAGTTATGGAATTATGAATGTACAGTTATGAAATTATGAACACAAAGCTGTGAATATATGCTCCTATAACGAAGCGGTCTGAAATTAAATTTTAAAAAAAAAAAAGAAGAAAAAAGAAGAAGATAACGGTGCCTGACGGCACCATTATCCGTGCGCATGAAGCACGC
Source organism: Ipomoea nil (assembly GCF_001879475.1). Lineage (NCBI taxonomy): Eukaryota > Viridiplantae > Streptophyta > Magnoliopsida > Solanales > Convolvulaceae > Ipomoea > Ipomoea nil. The sequence goes on along the minus strand of NW_017619189.1, from coordinate 1,732,499 downwards.
TGGGCACGAGCCCACAGCATAACTATCCAACAAAACGCCCTAATAATAGTTGAATTTATGTGGATTTATTGAGTAGAGAAAAGTTATAAGTTTTATTTTTTGCAACTCGCAATTAAGTAAATTAAATTTGTAAGGAAATCATTTATTGTCGAATAGTAAAAATGTAAACTATTATAAGTAAAGATTGGATAAGTAATGACATTTTTGTAAGGGAAAATGGCACCTTTTCCCTCTGTGTTATATGCTTATAGCACTTTTTTCCCCTGAATTATTCATGCATTCACATTTGTCCCCTCAATTATTATAGAAGTGGCGGTTTTTCCCCCCTGATAATATTAAATGGACATTTCTACCCTTAAAACAAATATTTTACTTATTTCTATTCTTCACCAAATTATTGCTTATACGTAGGGATGACCACGGTTCGGTTCGAACTGAACCAAACACTATAGCAATCAAATTAAAAAATTTCGGTTATGATTCATAACATAACCCAATATTTGGGTTTCCGTTTATTAAAATCGTGAACTGGAAAAAATGGATCCTGAACCGTGAACCGGAGGTTCAAATCGGAACAACTACTAGCAATAGCTTAAATTATAATTATAATATTTGCAAATAGTGTATGTTTTTTTTTTTTTTCCGCATTTATATTGACTCTCACATATAAGTATATATAATCGCGATTTGAGTTTTATTTTGAACCGTCGGTTCACGATTTTGGATCCAATTTGAACGGTTGGTTCAAACTTTCTTTTAAAATTTTATTTTTTTATTTTTAAAATATTTTAAATTTAACACTTAATGTATTTTATTTTTTCAAATTGTGGTTATAATTTGTTAGAGAAGAAAAATAAATGAAATATTTATTTTAAGGGTAAATATGTCCATTTAATATATCAGGGGGAAAAACTGCCACTTAAATAATTTAGGGGGAAAAAATACTATAAGTATATAACAAAGGGGGAAAAAGTGCCATTTTCCCTTTTTGTAAAAAAGTTTACGGAAAAGGTACAAATAAGTCATTAAATTATTTGTCAATCCAAGCACCTTGTGTTCAAATGGCATGTAGTGACCTCCCATATAGGAGGTCATGAGATCGAGCCTTAGTAGAGGTGGTGAGAAAGTATAAATAAATGAACAGATATTACCTTAACACAAAGAACCAATAACGCCTCCACTGAGGCTCGAACTCACAATTTTTCAAATAGAAGTCCAATTCGGGTACCATTAGATCACATAGTCCTGATAGAATCAGCATAAGCTAATTACTAGTTTTTTTCACAATATTAGTACATTATATTAAAATATACACATGGTCAGCACAAACCTGTTGTTAACCTACTAAAAATGCTAATTGCTCTCTTTTTTCGAGATCAGAGATGAATTTGAAGCTTATTCAAATTTGGTGGCTTAATTACTATCCCCAAATAATTCAATGACCTATTTGTACATTTTTCTCAAAAATTTAAATATTATTTTTATAATTGAAGCATTTTTTTAAAACCATTAAAATATTTAACCTGGGTATGTCAATTTAGCCATTATTATTTTCCTAGAAAGAAAGATAAATGATTAAAAAAAATGGAAAATGATCAAATAAGCCCCTGAACTTTATAGGAGAAGTCAATTAGCTCCCTGAATTTTTAAAAATAGCAATTAAACACAAACTTTTGACTTTCGTGCATTTAAACTCAAAAATTGAATATTTATCTATAAATACCGACAACCTCTTATATAACATCATACGTGTCATTTTTATTAATAAAATAATATTTAAGTTTAAAAAATTTAAAAATTTTAATTTTTTTTTACAGAAAAAAAAAAAAAAAAAAGAAGAAGAAAACCTTGCCTTTCAAAGGAAGCCATGGCCGCCTTCTTCGTCTCCAAATCTGGAGACGAAGAAGGGTCTTCAGTTCCTTCTTTGTCTCCAAATTTAGAGACAAAAAAGGGGATGATTTTTATCTTAAAAAAAAAAAAAAGAAGTTAAAGTTTGAAAATTTTTATGTGTCGGGGGGAAGAGAGAGAACATGTAGTCACTATCTAAGAGTGTATCTGGATAAATGTAATAATGAGCAAACTATATAAGAGTTGGTCTGTAGAGTGATATCATACATTTCAATGTCGTGATCAAACACTATTGCTTAACCTCGAGTTTCCAACATTTAAATATACCGTTTATGATCATACCATTTTTTTTTAAATAACCGTAACCATTTATTAACTCATGAATGAAACGATAGAGTCAGGAGGGATCGAGTCCCAATACATAGTCTGATCCTGATCGTAAGCTAATAAAGCTAGTGTATGAGCATGTAAATTAAGTGTCCTGGTAACAAAACTCAAAGAGCAATAAGTAAATAAAGACATAGCTATCTTACATTTGTCCACAATGACCCCAACGTAGGACAAAATTGATGTAGCTTCTGAGTGTATCGCATTCTTTAGCACCAAGCAGTCTGTTAGGAGGTCCACCTCAAACACGTTTCGATCCCTAAGCCAAGATAAGACTTCTTTGCAAGCCAGATCCACGAAGCATCGCGACCGGACAGCTGCTGCTTCGATCGACGCTACTGCCGGCGTGGTCTGCGGAGTTTTGGCGTGGACATGTGTGTACGCATGCTCCGCAGCTACTGCTCGCATCCATACTTGGGCAGGACGTCGCAACGCTCCCTCCCAAACGGCTTCGTTTCGGGCACTCCAAAGGTAATAAAGCACCACTACCAGTAGTCGGCATTGTTCGTTTGTCAAAATTGTCATTGCACCCATAAGCCATGATGCAAAAGAGGTAGTTACAATATTTGTGACAGGTAGCCTCGTAATATTCCACACAAGTCTAGAATAATCTCATAAAATTAATGAGTGCATAACATTCTCATGTGTGAGACCACACATTGTGCATGTTGGATCCACATCTACTCTATTTATAAGCAAATTGTTGGTGGTAGGAAGAATATCACACACAGCTCCCCATAAAAAAGTCTTCCATTTGGGAGGGACCTTCAATTTCCACAATGTAACCCATTTATCAAAAGTTCCAGGGTTATGATCAAAATCACCCACAACTCTCCTATAGGCATCCTTAACCGTATAAATCCCTCTTGGATCACTAAGCCAATACCATGTATGATTCCTCATAGTCTGGACTAATAGGTATTTTAGAGATACGATCCACATCCTCAGGATTAAAAAGGTCAGCTAAAATATGGGGGTCCCACATATTAGTTTGCTGATCAATTAGCCCTGCCACTATCGCTTCCCTTAACTCTTCAGGCATAATTGTTTGGACGAGTGGAATGTGATTATCCTGCAACCAAGAGTGCCCCCAAATTAAAGTTGTTCTGCCATTACCAATCCTTCTACGCACCCCAGAGCAAACAAGGTCATGCGTAGCCATAATACTCCGCCAGCAATAACTCGGAAATATATGACTCATTTCTCTGCAATTATATTACACTTATATTAATTAAACTAATAATTACAAGATATTAATATAATTATAATTAAACATGGATCGTTAGATTTTTCTCTAATAATTATAATTAATTAATTCAGATATAGAGGAAGAGGAAAAAAATAAAGGCGATATGTTGAAATGAAATATAATTAAGGTGTAAAAGTAAAATTGCACAAATATTAGTATAATTGTCTAATAATAATTGCCTAATTGCTATTGGGCTTGTTTGGTTATCAGCGGTTAGCGGTCAGCGGTATCGGGTTGTGTTAGCGGTTATCAGATAGCGGATTGCATTAGCAGGTTTGACCAGCAGATTGTATTAGCGGTTTATAAAAAAAGTATTTGGTAAAATTAGCTGTTTAGATTAGAGGTTAACATGTAAAATGACCATAAGGGTATACATTATAATTTATAATTCATAATAATAATAATAATAAAAATTAAAAAAAAAAAAGAACGAAAGAAGGGAGCAGCACAAGCTGCTCCCCTCTTGCATTCCCACTTTTCCCACCGTCCCACATCGGTGGGAAAAGTGGGAATGGAGCCTTGAGGCTCCTATTTAAGGAGCCTCAAGGCTCCACAAATTTGTTGCCCATCCCAGATGAGCAACATTGAGGAGCCGTTTTGGCTCCTCAGATTAAGGAGCCATTTCGGTCCTCATTAAGTTTTAAGTTTTTTTTTTTTAAATATAAAGAGGGGCGTTTTAAATTTTCCCCAAAACGCCAACTGCAAACGCTGCAAAGTGCAGCGTTTGCAAAAGCAGCGGTTTGGAGCAGCTCCAAACCGTTGCTAACCAAACAATTTTTTTTTTTTGCGGTTTGACATGAACGGCGGATCCCGCTAAAAAATGGCGTATCTGCCAATAACCAAACATGGCCATTATGCCAATTAAGCTAAACATGGATTGTTGTCTTTATTTTTATAAGGGAAAATCAACGATTTGGTCCCTCAATTATTAGCGAAATATCAATGTAGTCCCTTAATCGCTAAATCATCGATTTAGTCCCTGGAAATAACTGTTTTTAGTTGATTTGCCCCCTCTGACCGTTTTCCGTTGAGAATCCGGCGAATGCTCCGATTTGGCATGGGTAAGTTTGTCATTTCACATTTTGGTCCTATTCTTTTTGTCCTATTTAATTGGTTTAGTCTTCTTCTTCTTCAACGATACAAGAAATTGAACAGAGAGCAGGTTTGAAGAGATTGAACAGAGAGCAGATTTGAAGAGATTGAACAGAGAGCAGATTTGAAGAGAGAGTTCTGGAGCCCCCGTTTGAGCCCTGGCCGCCGTGGAGACCGCGTTTTCCGACGAGGATAAAGAAAGAGTTCTGGAAGAGAATTTGCTATTGAATCCAAACGATGTTGGAGCGTTAAGGTGTTTGATGGAGATGAAGATCCAGAGCCGGAAAATTGCAGAAGTTATTGGCATTATCGATCGATTGATGGAGATTGACCCGAGCGATATGGAGTGGCCGTTGCTGAAGTCCCATTTGTATGCTTACAGTGGAGAGGTGGAAATGGCGAAAAATGGATTCAATGAGATTCTGGCAAAGGACCCTTTTAGGGTTGAGGCTTATCACGGATTGGTAATGGCTGCATCCGAGTCCAAATCGACCCAGGATTTGAAGGAAATCGAGAAAAGAATCGATGAGGGGATGAAGTTGTGTAAGAAGCAAGGCAAGAAGGCAGAATTTAGGGATTTCAAGCTTTTGGAGGCGCAAATTCGGGTGAAGGAGGAGCCCAGGGACTTTAGACCATACATATGCCAAGGGATCATATACACATTATTGAGGAAAAACAATGAAGCTGAGAAGAACTTCGAGAAGTTCCGGAGATTGGTGCCCAAGGGCCATCCTTATGCAACATACTTTGATGAAACTATGATTGCAACAAAGGTTTTTGCACAGAAAATGGAGAACGAAATAGCAATGTCCAAGAAATGAAAAGCTTCGGTTTAATTCAGAGCCCCAAATTGGCCTATTTGAGCTGTTCCTATTGTGGGATGCGGTATGCTGCAGTTTCTCTGTTAAGTTATTGACAAGCATATACTTTACATATATTGTTTTGCATATGTGATAGTACTACTCTCTATGGTTTCATATTGTAGAGTACTACTCTCTCTGTTCAATCTCTTCAAACCTGCTCTCTGTTCAATCTCTTGTATCGTTGAAGAAGAAGAAGACTAAACCAATTAAATAGGGCAAAAAGAATAGGACCAAAATGTGAAATGACAAACTTACCCATGCCAAATCGGAGCATTCGCCGGATTCTCAACGGGAAACGGTCGAAAGGGGCAAATCAACTAAAAACAGTTATTTCCAGGGACTAAATCGATGATTTAGCGATTAAGGGACTACATTGATATTTCGCTAACAATTGAGGGACCAAATCGTTGATTTTCCCTTTTTATAATAATTACAATTAAATTATTTTTTTTCCATATTTATTTTAGTAATAATATAATTACATATCCATTTTTTTAAAGATAATTGCAGAGAAACAAGTCATATATTATTCAATTAATTGAGTAATACTTTTACACTAATCTTATAATAAAATAATTGTACACTTTCAAATATTAGAATTGTTTATAATTTCATCTTTAATTTTAATATTTAAATATATAGTAAAAATTTTATCCGTGCATCGCACGAGTAATTGAACAATTATTTACTTGAATTCAAGCAAGGATAATATCAGAAAACATAATTTATTCAACCATTTCATCAATTGCACCATATAATATTCGTTGTTATAATTTATATAATTGTATATCGATTCAAATATTATTCAAATGTTATAATAAATTCAATTCGTGCAACGCACAGGTAAAAAATACTAGTTAGCATTATTATATATATATATATATATATATATATATATATATATATATTAGTACTTAAAATATAGTTTTAATTAATCTTACAAAGTTTCGAGGTATCTTCTGTGTTATGTTTGGAAGACTTGGTCAGCACTGACTCACTGACTATGAATTACTATAAATATTTAATTCTGAAATTATATAAAAAAGAAAATTGTTTCGACAATGACTGGTCTTTTAAAGGCAATTGTTGCGTCAATTGCATATTAAACTTTTAGTGAATAAGTATTATATTGTAATATAGTCTAATACTATTCAAAAAAATACTCCGTAATTGTTATATCATAGACTAGGATTCACAGTGTACTGTGGACCATAGTTTAATACACAAAATTCATGTTCATAATACACATATACATAAACACGATATAATGAACATAAATTCTTTGCATTATGAACATGAATTCGGTGTATTATATAGTTGAGTACACAAACACTTAACACAATACACAAAATTCATGTTCATAATGCACATAATTTATGTTCATTATATCGTGGTTATGTGTATGTTTATTATGAATATGAATTCTATGTATTAATATTATGAACATGAATTCTGTGTACTGGACCAGGGTCCACAGTTTCCCTGGTCCACGATATAATTTGCCTCAAGAAAATAAGAAATGAAAATTTTATCTATATTTATAAACGGAATAAGGGTCAAATAGACTATCCAATTGCACACAATAATGCAATTAGATAACTGAACCTAAAAACAACAATGGAGTCCCTAAACTAACAAATTTTATGCAATTAGTCTAAACATATAAGCACGTCATCCCAAATTTAAAATATTTTTTTAAAAATTATTATTTAAAAATAATTATTTAAAATTAAAAAAAAAAAATACACGTCCTCGCCGAAGACGAAGAAACTTTGCAATTCCCTTCAACCAAACAATGTAGTTTATCATTTCATTGAATTGCAATTCAATTCCAAACCAATTCATGCTAACCAAACACCCCCATAATATGTTTAGTTTTGATAGAAAAAAATGTCATCATTACGTTAATATTTGCAAAACTAAATCTGGAAGTACATATAATTGATTCGGAGGTTGAAATATTAAACCTAATATACTAATGTTGAAATTTTTAGCTTAAAAATGACATTTAAGTGCATATTTTATGGTACAAAAATATGTGAGACGAACATATTGATATATTGCACCACTATATATACCTTTTTAGAGAGATATTTAATTGTATAGTATAGAGGTTCTCTCGCGCGCAGAGATGTCCCAAAATGAGGTTGAAAAGCCTTGCCGCTAATTTTGAACTTTCAAAATCTTTGCTTTCATTCTCTCTTCCTCTCTCAAAATTGTTTTCCTATGAGAAAATTTTGCCAATACATCCATAAAAAGAACGAAGTGTTCGCCTGTTGTTCAAGTTCGCCGAGCTTTTAGTTTGAACTCTCAAAATCATTATTTTCTCTCTTCCTCTCTCAAAGTTGCTTTCCTACGAGAAAATTCTGCCAACACTTTCATAAAAGGAACAATGTGCATGAGTTTTGTACTTAAGGTGCGTGGGTCTTGTGCCTAAGGTGCGTGAGTTGTGTGCTTAATGTGCGTTGGTGTGTACTTAATGTGAGTTGTTGTTGAAACTTTAAAGTGCATGAGTTTTGTGCTTAATGTGCGTGAGTTTTGTGCTCAAGATGCGTGGGTCTTGTGCTTAAGGTGCGTGAGTTTTGTACTTAATGTGTGTGAATGTGTACTTAATTTGAGTTGTTGTTAAAACTTAAGGTGTGTGTGTTTTTGTGCTTAATGTGCGTGAGTTTTGTGCTTAATGTGCGTGAGGGTTGTGCTTAAGAAGCGTGAGTTTTGTACTTAAGGTGCATGAATTTGTGTTCTGAATGTATTTTTTTTTGTGTGTTAAATGTGTGTCTGTTGTGTACTTAAAATACGTCAGTGTAATGTTTAATGTGAGTCCACCCACACAATCACACGGGAAGCACCACCCGCACCTGATCCCTTCCATATATATATATATATATATATATATATATATATATATATATATATATATATATATATATATATATATATATATATATATATATATATATTTATTTATTTATTTATTTATTTATTTATATATTTATATTTATATATTATATTATATCGAATTATTCACCACCAACAATCAACAACTAATAATTGAGAGATCAAAATGATCATTTTCTCTATAATAAATTAATCAAAATAAAATCATGTTAACAATTTTTTTATTTTTTTTTTGGTGACGAGAGAAACCTCAACCAGTACTCAAGGATGTCCATTGGATAAACCTCACTCCTGTGTAGTGTCACTCAAACCATACTAGAGAGGTAAACCACATCAGAATTTGTTTCTTTTGGGGACAACGAGCGAAACTCACAGACACTACGTGAATATGTGCACTGAGTAAAACTCGCTCCTATGTAATAGCCCACAAACCACACATGAGTAGTAAACTATACTAGAAAAATCGTGTGCGATGATTTGATCGAGATGATTTTGGTAGGAATCGATCGAATTGTGACCTTTATGTACAAAATCATCGTCCACTTAATCACCCCTTTTAGAGCCACTAGGATTAATTTTTATATGAAGTTTTGGTGCAAATTACATTATCTAATTAGGATTATGAAGCATTCAACTTTTCTAGGTAACTGCTTGCACGTAGTGGGGAATAAATTAAGGTCGATATTTTCAATTAGCATAATTATAATTCCTAATGATGATGACAATTATTGACTAAAATAATATAGGAATATACATAGAAACACTTGTCTTCGGAGGGAAAATGAGCGGAAAGGATGTTGAACCAATCATGAGGCTTTTGGAGGTGAGACAAGACCGGAATCATAAGAAAATTAAGTACAATTATTAGTGAGAACATCAATATATAGCCATAAAATAAGTCCGACATTATATTGCCACTATATGAAACAAATTAAGAAATTATACAACTTGGGACCACATCTTTTCATAAAAATATTCTTCCAAAACTACCATGATACTTGGGTAGCAAGAACAATTTTTTTTTCTTTGTATTTAGATTTTGAATTCCAATTTTTATCTTGTTTAAAAGAATTTTCTTAATACTTATAGGTTGATTTGAAAACTTTGAAGTTGGGATCATACTTAAGGTAAACTAAGGTTTCTTTCACGTGAACTAAAATTGTTGATAGTTTGATAATTCTTTTAAATTAGATGGAATTTTCACTTAAAACAAATAGAGAATTAATACAGTTGGGATCTAATCGTTACTACTATTACATCAAAAGTTATAACTAGTATAAAAACGTAAATTTATTTTCTTATATTTATATAGCATAGCTAATCTCGAGTATCAAATATCTGAAAGGTGACAAGATGCGTATCAAATGCTCAAAGATTGTAGGATATTGGACTTAGTGTCCTCTAAGCCTCTACCCAATAAAAGGAACCAATAAATAATAATAATAATAATAATAATAATAATAATAATAATAATAATAATAATAATACTAATTTTTTTTTTTAAATCAGAGATTTTGCATAACACATTGGATTTGCATGTATGGTAAGACTAATCTAGTTGAGCCTCGCTGAAGCCTAATTCAGAGACGGCTCTTCGGAGGGTGTTATTATAGCTTAAATGACTCAAATACATTTTAGTTGAACTAATACCTCTTATCTTGATGAAAAATTTTAAATTCTTTTTTAATAAGACCTTGAATTGGTTCGAATTTGGTAAATAAAACAATTGGTTGGATAAAATTTTATATAATAAATAATTCAGATGTTAATTCAATCCCATAAAACTACACAATAGGAAAAGGAAATCTTGTTAAAGAAACAGAAGAGTTAGTCAAGCCGCGTGGGGGAAATTTTTTTGAATTAGGTAACACATATTCCTACCATTATTCTTGGAAACAAAAAATGTTTTTTGACGTTTGACCAAAAATAAGATTCCCCTGCTTTTTATTTAGTAATTTTCAAATACAAATGTAAAAGTTGTTAAGAATAAGAACACGATGAAGAAAGATATCTAATAAGTTAGGCTATTACAAGTTGAGTGTTGAATTTGAGTGTATATTCCCGAGTCAATTGATGTGAACAAAGCATTGAAAATGTTAGGAATTTTCTGAGTGGTTTAACATATTTTACTTCACATCAAGACCAAATTAAAGAAGAAAGACTTCCTTTCCACTCCTATTTTTAATCATTAAACAAAATAACGGTATTTATTTAATCATGATTTGCACCCCGTACGCATGAGAAAAAACCTATATGCTATATAATTTAATAAGTTTTAGAAAGGCTCTTGTATAAATAGTGGTGCAAATCCACTTCCCAAGCCAATGTGGGACAAGAGCTTCTTTAAAACTTTTCCACATTCTTTTTCCAACTCAAATGGGTCTACTTTGAGAATCAATTTCTCATTTACCCATTATTCATTTTGAGCGTACAATATATCAATCTCTTCATCTCACTATGAAGAACCCGAATCCACTTTGACCCGACCCAAATCGGAAATGGACCCGACTAATATTTGTACCATAAAATAGCCACTTAAAATGTCATTTTATGCTATTTTTCCAACACTTATCACAGACACGAGTAGTTTATCGAAAGCTCTGTTCGCTAATAGTCCTACTTATACATTGTCATGTCGGTATGCGGGTCGGAGGTTCTAGTGTAGGCTTTGATGGCTGAGAGCCTAAAATCTTTAGGAACAGGTGTGTCCATTATACTCGGGGTAAATAGTGCGGCCATCCTTACCTCGTGCTCCGGCAATTGCTCCCTTGCCTCCATTTTCTTCTCTAACTCATCTATTTTCCTCTGCAGCCGCTCCACCACCTCTTCATGTACGTTTGGTGTTCGCTTTTGCATAGTGGACTGACGAGGAGTCGGCCCTCGACTCACCCACCCTTTCTAACTGTGGCGGCTGGTCTCCCTCACCCATTGTCCTAGTTCTATCCTGGTGCGGCCCCTTGGTGGATGACCCCTCGGCCCATGGCTGTGACCCTAACCTCTGCCAGATAGACACCCTATCGCCCAACCACTCCAAGACGAGCATGGAAGTGGTTGGCCGATGTCCAATAGAGCCGTCTCCTTGAACTCCTTCTCCTTGGCCCTTCACCTCCGGTAGCTTGGGTCGCATCGCGACGCTAGGTCCTCTCTTGCTGCGGCGATATCACTTCATCCTCTTGCACGGGTCCCTAGGGCATTTGACCTTGAATCCTTGCCACCAATTGGGTTCGCCGCCGCTACATATTGAATGCCTTGGGTAATCGCTTGGAGATCCACAGATGGTATGTACTAGTGCCCATATAACGGTAGGGGTATGTTTGTCCAAAATATTGTATAGTACAACATTTATAGCATAATGTATCATAAAACTTAACGGAAAAAATGGACATAAATGAAGGGTATAACCTTCATCCACACTTATTATGTTTTTAGATATATATACAAAGAATAAATGTCTTAATTACACACACATGACATATGATTGATTCATCATTGATAGATATCCAATCTAAAAACATAATAAGTTTCAATCAAACTTATATCCCTCATTTATGTCCACGTTTTTAATGCTAACCATTTTATACAAAGTGTGCTTTTAGAGTTAGTTGTAACTAGTGTTTGACCCGTGCGATGCACGGGATGTAAATTACATATTATTAATTATGTTTATGTTATGTTAAAAATTGGTTGAGGCAATACAGTAAGAATTTGGAATATAATCATTAAGTATATTTGGGAGCTCAACAAAAACCAACTGAAAATGGTATGTTAGAAATAGTAGAAAGGTGATAGTAATATAAAAATAATACATTAGAAAACTACAAATTATTGAAAACTTCATGATATACAACATTAGTGGTTGAGGTTGTAGTTGAACTTGAGTCTTTTGCTATCAATATTTTGAGACCGTCTGGATTATTAACCCGAGATGCAGCTACGTACAACTGACCGTGTACAAAAACCGGTTTCTTTAGTACTAAACCTACATAAGTCAACGTTTGGCCTTGACTTTTGTTTATGGTCATCGCATATGAAAGCATCAATGGGAATTGTCTTCGTTGAAACTTGAACGGCAATCTCGGATCCGAGGGTGCCATTGACATTCGGGGGATTAACACTTTTGTACCTTTGTTGGGACCAGTCAGAATCTCGCCTTCAATCACATGATCTGCTAGCTTTGTGATTATCAACCGAGTTCCAATGCACAAACCAAGAGAATGGTCAATATTTCTCATTAACATTACTGGTGATCCGATTTTCAAAGTCAGTGTATGATTTGGTAGACCTGAAACCCGAATGCTATTTAGAAACTTCAGTGTGTGTACGTCTCCAAATATACCGTTATCGCCATCGGCTTTGCATACTGCGTCTGAACTATAGTATGACCTACTTTTGGCATTGTGCAACTCAGTCATATAGTCATTAACAGCGTTGGTGCTAATATTGCACAACCCAACAGGTGCTCGGGGTCAGTGTTTCCACTTGCAAAAATAGGAAATGTACTGTGCACAATTGCTTTAATGTCGTCCCACCCCCGGATGATACTAACATGTGCATTGGTATTTCAACATCTGCAAACCCATTATTCCGCCCACCAAGCTTCCCATCGCCGATATTGGCAATCCAGTCAGCAAACTCTTGTAACGCCTGTCGGTTTCCACCATTTGGTACCGAGCTGAGCCTGAGGTTTTTAGTCAACCTTAACACTTTGCAACTATCCCATAGGTATGATGAATTGATTGCTGAAGAAACAATGTCTTGCCGTGTACCTTTGGGAACTACTGGAAGAATTTGGCGGAAATCTCCACCCAGAACAACTGTTTTACCACCAAACGTCTTCATTTCACTATTAGGGTCTACAAAACGCAACAAATCCCGCATGATTCTATCTAAAGCTTCAAAGCAATGTTTGTGCATCATGGGAGCTTCATCCCAAATTATCAAGCTCGTCTTGATCAGCAATTCAGCCAAGTCGCTACCTTGCTTAATGTTACAGGTAGAGTCCTCATTTATTGCAATAGGTATTGCAAATCTCGAGTGTGCAGTCCGGCCACCTGGTAACAACAAAGAAGCTATGCCACTTGAAGCGACATTTAAAACGATTTGGCCTTTGCATCTGACTGCAGCTGATAAAGCTCTCCACAGGAAAGTCTTTCTTGTTTCACCGTAACCATAAACAAAAAATAAGCCACCCTTCTTGTTCTCAATATCTTGGATAACAGTATCATATATGAGACCCTGTTCTTCAGTTAGTTTGGCACAAAGGACCTCAGAATCTGTCTTCAACTGTTCCGAATCGTAAGACAACTCTTCAAAAACCAATCGATTTTGAAACAACAGTGAATTATCAGTACTTGGTGTTGGCATTGGGGGGTAGTCTTTTAAAGACTTGTTTTGTTGACCCAACAGGTTTTCCAGTTCAATTAATGCAAAGTTTTTTTTTCTCTTCCTCTGTTAAGAACAAATCTGTTACAATAACAACATCAAAATAGTTATAAGTATAATCTAGTAAAAATGTTGAAAACTTTATTGTATACTAAAGAAGTAACATTACCTTGTTGTTTTAATACTCTCATTTGATAGTGTTGAGCATCTTCAGACAAATGTTTCCACACTTGATTCCAAACATTTTCGGGTCTAATGATTGATGATGATGTTAGTAAAACAACAAATAGCTTCTTCAATGAATGCGCATTGGACCAATAGCTTGCTTCATTTATAACATCAATGTACTCTTTATCATCGTCTAGCTATCCATGAGCATAACACGCATCTCTAAAGGTTAAGTACTCAACACCGTTAACTATCCTAATATCTTTGTAACTTGTTGAACCATGGACTATGTTCAATAGACGCCTCAAATAATATATTTCCCCTGAAGCTGGAGGTACATAGAATATTCTACCAATTGAGGAACCCTTCTTTCTTGGATGCCATTCACGGATGTCCTTCTTCCACACAAATTTGGTAGGCATCTCGATGTACGTCAGTAAACTCGCTTCTTTGAAATTCTGATTGGCTACAAACCATGCATTAAACATACTTTGCCCAACGGTTTCCCTATTGAGGACATTATCAATCGTATCATCGTCTTGGAAAACAACTGATTGGCAGTCCGGCAAGTGAAAGCTTAATCGCTCAACCGGGGGAGTTCTGTACTGTACTTCAAAACTAAACAACCTCCATGTTGCCTCACATGCAGATACGTATCTGCAATCATAGTACATGTTTATCTCATCCACAATCTCGTTACCAGCTCCATCGATCGTAGCCTTATAAAACTCAGCAGTGACCCGGTCGTTGCCCTTGTTTACATACTTGAATAAGTACTTGATTGACCTGGATTGGTTACACCACTCAACATTAATATGTGATTTGTATTTCAAGAGCAAGTACCGATTATGTGGTACAACATATCTATTAACCAACTCTATTCCATTTTTTTTATTATCATCTTATCATCCCTCCTTCGATACAACGGGTAACCATCTTGGTCAAAATGCGATGCATCAATGTATCTTTTTGGAAAATGCTTTGAACACTTGCCATTTGCCATGCACGGTGATTTAATCCTGGCAGCACCACACGGGCCGTGCAACATGAATTCTCCAACATGTTTGTAGTATTCATTCTCTGTCACCTTGTCGGGGATCTCGGCTGAAATGATCGTGTCCATAAAGGCCGGGTCTGCAAACTCACTATTGGCTTGCAGAAACAGTAATATGTGAACATGCGGAAGACCACGTTTCTAGAACTCAATTGTGTATATAACTTTCAATCATGTATTGATATTGTCAGTTATAAGGTTACTATATTAATTATTAAGCGAAAAAAACACTTCGTATGGAATATGTTACACACCTGCCTTTACGCGACCAAATAGTTTCCTATTTTTTATTTCTTTTATTAAACAGTCTAGCTTCATTTTGAAAACACGGCAAACAATGTCCGGGCGGTCTTCAGCTTTCAAGTTTCTTTTCTCCAAGAAGCGTTCTATCTCAGGCCATTTAGGATTACATGTAAATGTAATAAAAAGATTGGGATAACCTATAAATCTGCAAATTGCCATGGCGTCTTAGTAGTTTTGTATCATGTACCTTGCTCCTCCAGTGAAACTTGAAGGTAATATTATTCTTTTACCTTGAGAACTAGGTTGAACTTCACCTCGCGTCAGCGCATCAGAGAGACCTTTGTACGCCTCACACCTCAAAGCTTTTTGATTTAACCGAATATAGAGTAACCTCGAAGATTCAACCATAGTATATGCATCAACCAAGAATTGCTGGAATAACCTTTTAGCATACATTATAGTTGAGATCTCATTTGATCTTTCGTGTATACGGAACGCAAAGTACTCTCTTTGTGAAACACTCTTTCTTGAAAAGTCTTGTAGCAAACTGTATATCTTCCCTGAAACCATCCTCTCCATATGGAAATAATATTGGGTATTGCAATGGTAAATAAGCTGGGTTTAATTCACTTATTCGTTTGAGGACTCCAGATCTAGACTCGACAATAATATCACGCTGTCCCATGTAAGGGTCTATATCTCCAACAATGAGAGCGGCAACCTCGGAAGTAGTTGGAAGCGCATAAGTTCTGGCATCTTTGGTCCTCTTCCCTATTAATCTCATTCTTATATGAGTTTGAGGATTAGATTCAATAAACGACTTGGCCATTCGGAATGACTTAACCAACACATTGTGTTCATCTAGCGTTTGCTTAATGTCGTGTACTACCTCAACATGCAATGTAGAACCATTGTTTTTCGCCCTAAATAACGAAGAATATAAAATATTAGATATTCCGTATTCAGCCATGATCTAACTAAAATATATTTTATTAACACAAAACAGTATACCTCAAAGAGTTGAATCGATTTTCTATCTCATTTTCTGTATCGTGAATGTATAATTGGGAAAATTTAGGTTGAATGCCAACTGAAGGGGCTAAGCTCCCAATGCGATGAAAATTTTGACCATTAATACGGAATATAGACGGTGATGTTCCGTTGTTAATAGTTCTATCAATTTTCCCACCCATGGACGTGAAGCAGAACATGTTGTTGTAGGACCTTATATTCTTTAAAAAACATTTGTTTTTATCACTGGTTGTAAAGAATAGGTCATGCAATTTCTGAGGAGGCTTTCTCATTAATGGCAACTTTATCTTCCCATTGACACAACATGCAGAGTATTTTGGATTTTCAGAGCCCCTGGAATTGCTTGACCGTTCATTGTACCAAAAAAACGAATTACAATGCTCGCAAACATAATCTGGATCACCAATATCAAAATAATAACCTAGTCAAAAGAAAAAATGTATTAGTTCGTATGTAAAATAATAATGTAAGATAGTCCCTTAATACAAAGAGAATACGTTCTGGTCACCATTATTTGAGGGCATATTGTCATGTAACGGTTCAACAACTTCCTGAAAATCATGCATCAAATTTCGGCAATGCTCGATGGGTTGACTCTCCGGCTCTACAACGACTATTTGCATATTATTGTCATTTGTAATACAACAATTACTTTCAAACCCTAAAAAAACAATATGAAATACAAAGTCGAAATGATTACATATTTACTTAAACATTATAACTGCCTAAATTTAAAAATCTATCCTTCTATCCCTCGACATATATTTATACCTAGGTGCGAATTTGGTGTTCGGTTTAAGTCGAAGGTGCAAGTTTGACGGTTACAGGTAGGCGTTTTGCCGTGGTCCTCATTGACCGTACCGCAATTTGCTATAATGAAAAAGATATTTTAGACAAAGTTTGTTAGACTAATAAGTAAACGATTTGACTATATACTCTTATGACAATATTTATATTTGTTGAAGTTCATACTATTTGCTACGTTGCTAAACGGCATTCAGCTACTCAAATTTTGCGTTGATGTAGTATATATTGTCCTTCGTATCGGAGAAGAAACTGTCAAAATGCAGAAACAACGACTATTATTAACAAATAAATAAGAAAGATCCTTACAAAAAACCTAACTCAAGGGTTTTATTTTAATATAAGTAATAAGTACATTATTGAATTAACAATTTATACCTAGTTGTGAATCCGGTGATCTATTTAAGTCGAACGAACGATTGCGGCGCTTTGTACTAAGTGGTTTATCACGATCCCCCTCATCTCGAGCGCAATTTGCTTTAATTGTATAAAAGCCACACAAAACAGATGTTAGAATGTTAAGTATAGCATTTTACTAATTCCATTTTTTTCATCTACAAAACTGAACGCGAAAAGTAATGGTTGAGATTCGTACTATTTGATATGTTGCTTAACGGTATTCTGAAACTCAACTCTTGCAGCGGTGTATTCCGAATTGTCGTACTAATTACGCTTGAAGCTGTGAATTACAATATGAAGTATATATTAACAACTTATTCACTAAGGACATACATTGTGTTAAAGGCCAAACTTACCATTTGTAACAATACTTAATGGCGTACTTAGCGAACTTTGGAAAACACTAATAAGCGGTTTACTATTGCCTGCATTCCGACTGGATTCAATTGGCGACATGTAGGCTGCATCAATGATATTACTATTCTCATTCGCTGCAGCCTAAACACATATGTATATCAAATATCATAAATTGTTCGTTGGATCAATTTTTGACAATAATAACAAATTATACTGTAATTATACAATAAGAGTTCGTAAATGATGTCACTATTGTACTGTATAATAATACCGATAATTTTAAACCAATATTGCAAATTTTATATTTAACCATATTATCACATTATTTTTTTCGTAATATGTCATGATAATATTATATAATGACATATCTGTTAATAATAATATAATAATAATGCAAATCTTTTTGTATAGCAATGTCTCAATTTTTAGAAATAAGGAAAATGCTATTAATCTTCGTAATAGTTTTATTATATTTATTACTAAATAGCATAAGTGGAACGCATTTGTTCTTATAATAAGCACATTAATGATGGAGATTAATATTTGGCTAACAATCTATACTATATATAATAATAAAATCTCGGAATTTTAACTTCCCGCCCAATTCCTAAAAAATCTCTCTTCCCAATAAAATATATTGATTTCTACTTTCCCATTCGGACAATAATTCTGGGTAAAAATTATATTCTAAAATTTTAAAATTGTGTAATACAATTCTATTTGTACATCTATACTATATATAATAACAAAATTCCATTTGGAAGATTATGAGTTCGAGCCTCAGTGGAGGCATTATTGGTTCTTTGTGTTTCAGTAGGTTGAGAAAGTATATGAACAGATACTACAATGTAATAGAGCCAGTAACTTTCAAAAATATATATATATATATATATATATATAATAACAAAATTCTGGAATTTTAACTTCCCGCCCAATTCCTAAAAAATCTCTCTTCCCAATAAAATTTATTGATTTTTATTTTCCCATTCGTACAATAATTCTGGGTAAAAATTCTATTCTAAAATTTTAAAATTGTATAATACAATTCTCTTTGTACATCTATACTATATACAATAACAAAATCCTGGAATTTTAACTTCCCAACCAATTCCTAAAAAATCTCTCTTCCCAATAAAATTTATTGATTTCTACTTTCCCATTCGTACAATAATTCTGGGTAAAATTCTATTCTAAAATTTTAAAATTGTGTAATACAATTCTCTTTATACATCTATACTATATATAATATCAAAATCCTGGAATTTTAACTTACCGCCCAATTCCTAAAAAATCTCTCTTCCCAATAAAATATATTGATTTCTACTTTCCCATTCGTACAATAATTCTGGGTAAAAATTCTATTCTAAAATTTTAAAATAGTGTAATACAATTCTCTTTGTACATCTATACTATATATAATAACAAAATCCTGGAATTTTAACTTACGGCCCAATTCCTAAAAGATCTCTCTTCCCAATAAAATTTATTGATTTCTACTTTCCCATTCGTACAATAATTCTTGATAAAAATTCTATTCTAAAATTTTCAAATTGTGTAATACAATTCTCTTTGTACATCTATCTATACTATATATAATAACAAAATCCTGTAATTTTAACTTCCCGCCCAATTCCTAAAAAATCTCTCTTCCCAATAAAATATATTGATTTCTACTTTCACATTCATATAATAATTCTGGGTAAAAATTCTATTCTAAAATTTTAAAATAGTGTAATATGATTCCCTTTGTATATCTATCTATAGTCTATAGTCTATAGTATATATAATAACAAAATCCTGGAATTTTAACTTCCCAACCAATTCCTAAAAAATCTCTCTTCCCAATAAAATTTATTGATTTCTACTTTCCCATTCGTACAATAATTCTTGGTAAAAATTCTATTCTAAAATTTTAAAATTGTGTAATACAATTCTCTTTATACATCTATACTATATATAATATCAAAATCCTGGAATTTTAACTTCCCGTCCAATTCCTAAAAAATCTCTCTTCCCAATAAAAATATATTGATTTCTACTTTCCCATTTGTACAATAATTCTGGGTAAAAATTCTATTCTAAAATTTTAAAATAGTGTAATACAATTCTCTTTGTACATCTATACTATATATAATAACAAAATCCTGGAATTTTAACTTACCGCCCAATTCCTAAAAAATCTCTCTTCCCAATAAAATTTATTGATTTCTACTTTCCTATTCATACAATAATTCTTGGTAAAAATTCTATTCTAAAATTTTAAAATTGTGTAATACAATTCTCTTTGTACATCTACACTATATATAATAACAAAATCCTGGAATTTTAACTTCCGCCCAATTCCTAAAAAATCTCTATTCCCAATAAAATATATTGACTTCTACTTTCCCATTCGTATAATAATTCTGGGTTAAAGTTGTGGTGTGTCAAAAGTTCGGCAAGGCATAACTTTTGACTCGGTTGTCCGTTTTGGACAAATGTTTTTTTTAAATCGCGTATTTTTTGTAAATCTATCTACCGCAAATTGCCGTAGGCGGTTTGGCCCACCAATTTCTATAAAAAATGCTTTGTTAAATAGTTTCTAAGAAAAAACTATGAGATCCTTATGTTTTATTAATGGATTTTAAAATTTTTTAATTAAAAAATTGTCACGTGCATTATTTGATAATCTCTCTTTATAATTGGTCAAATTATTTAATTATGATAAATTAGGGAATAATTAATGATGGTAATAGAAATCCTAGAAGAATCTTAGAATTGAAGAATATTTAGAGGGGTGTATTCAATCATGACTTTTGTAGAGTCTTAAAGACTTTTAAACTGATAGATTTTAATAAACTTTGATTGACTTTCATAGAGTCGTTCAAAACTTTTTAAAACTTTATAAGACTCTATAAAAGTTTATATAAAAAACATTCATAGACTTTTATCAACTTTTTATTTTAAAAAGTCTACAAAAGTCATTGAAATTCTAAATTGAATACATCCTTACAAACTTTCAAATGCTTTTGATTCTTATGATTTATAATTTTCTTACAAAACATTTATAATATATCATAAAATTTTCTTATTATGTAATTCTTCACCCACATCAACATTCTCAATATTATTATTTTTATCCATAGTATGTTGAGACTTATATGCTAATTATTTATATATATTATTAATAAACATAAAAAAAATTATTTCATTAGAAATTCATAACAATATTGAATAATAAAATTTATAATAAAAGAATTGATCAAATAAAATATTTAAAAATATAATTACAAGTTGCATAAAATAAAAAAATAAAAATATAATATTTATAATATATATATATATATATATATATATATATATATATATATATATATATATATATATATATATATATATATATATATATATAAATTATACTTGATATATTGCTAGGAATCACGCAAAGAACTATTATTTGCAATAGCAATTTGAGACCACGAACAACAACATAGTGTTACTGTTTGCAGCCCCAAATTGTTGTTGCGAACAGTAGTTCGCTATTCATAGTAAATTGTTGTTAAACAAAGGAAAAATATATATTACGAATATAAACATAAAAAGAATAAAAATCAAAATATGTAAATATTTATATGAATATTATGAAACATATACTATAACATTTGATGATGAAAAATTTGCTTTGTTCATGTATTTAGGGAGAATTAGAGAAAGTTAGGGATAAAAAATTCATAGAAACAATAAAAATCAATATAAACAAGCTATAATGAAGTAAAAATAATATTATTTCAAATTTTTAGAGGAAATTGTAAAGTTTAGGAGAGAGAGAAAAATTGGTAGAGTTTAGGTATGAGGAAAATATAGGATAGTGAAGAAAAAAATAATTTTATTAAATTTAGATAGGTATATAAAGTTTAAATTGGGAGAAAAATTATAGTTTAAATAGAGAGAGAAAACATTCAAAGTTGTTCGAAAGAAAATTTTGAAATCTGGGGGTTGATGGTTGGATTTCAACTATTTATATTTGAGAAGAAAAAGTCTACAAAAGTTCATAACTTTTTGAATGCCACGTGACTTTTAAAGACTCTCTAAAAGTCTTAATCGAATACCACACGACTTTCAAAGACTCATTAAAAATCATGATTGAATACCGCCTGACTTTTAAAAACTCTCTAAAAGTTTGAATTGAATACCTCCAAACTTTTAAAGTTCATAAAAGTCTTTAAAACTCTATGAAAGTCATGATTGAATACACCCCCCTTAATTATTGTTATTATTATTATTGTGACTCATGAAATACAATACAAGAATATTTAATTATTGTTATATTATTATTGTGTGCCTCACGGCCATTATATACTAACAAAACTTGAAAAGAAACTAATAATAATAATAATAATAATAATAATAATAATAATAATAATAATAATAATAATAATAATAATAATAATAATAATAATATAAGTGGTAAAAATAATATTTAAAAGTAATTAAGTGTTAATAATAATAGTAAGAATATTAACGTAAGAATTATAACATAGAATAAATCGTAATAATTAATAACTATAGTCTAGGATTAAATTTGGAATTGTCAGGAAAGATAAGCGACCTCTGGTGAAATTAACTCTTTATCGATTTAAATATTCTTAATATATTACAACAATTCCATTCCGCGCATCGCACGGGTGAAAATACTAGTTATTTATAAGAACAATAATAACCAAAATAATAATAATAACAATCATACTAATAATAGAAATCATCAAAAACTTTTAGACTAATAATACTATAACAATTATACTAATACTAATAATAATAATAATAAAAATAAAAATAATAATAATAATAATAATAATAATAATAATAATGTAAAATGGAAATGACAGTGAGATGGTCCGTCGATGATGTCGCTTTCCTAATCCCCTTGAACGCTCAGTTGTGAGCTCATTTCGCCGGGCAATCAAGTTGTTTCTCTCTCTAAAAATGGAGCTGAGTAAGGGGTTAGGGTTCGATTGCTGAGTCTCGTGTACACTGTACTATGGATTGACGATGAAGATGATGTTTATGTGGAGCATCGACTGACAAATAGCTCTCGGCATACTCGACGTCTGAGTGTCCATAGTACGGTCACAGCCACAAATCGGAGGTTTGATCTGGACTATCAACGCACTGATTCGATCCGGTGAACACTATAGTCGCCGGAGTTCATGGGTACATAGAGATCGGACATTTGTGGACATAAATGTGTGCGATTCGAGGCGGTGACCATTTTGCAGAATCGGTGGTTCAGCTATTCGATTTGGAAAATAACAACAAAACTGGGTATGTATTTCTAACCTAATTAATCTACGTTGTTTAGATCTATATATAAATAGGGATATTGATACCGTTTATCTATTAAATCAGTAGAAGTAATCCGAGTATACAACACATGCATATGAATTTTGCTAACCGTTGAATTTATAGGATGATTTTTAATTTGGAGTCTGAGAAGTTGAAATCCGTTGTTTAATAAGTATATTTTTTTTATTTTTTTTTACAGTGTACCCAAAAATTTCTTATAATCTCTATCTATATAGGAAGACAGATAGCTATAATAAAGATAGAAGTTTATATAGATTTACCTTGGTTGTTGCTGGGATGCTTCCTCTTCGAACCAATGGTGGTTGTAGATGTAAGTTTCCTCATGTGTTCTTAGGGAGATGTATTGGTTAGAATAAGGAATTGTTTAGGTGGTGTTTAAAACAGGTGTTTAATCTCTCATGTGTTCTTAGGGAGATGTATGGCTTTTGGAATACTCAAAGGTTTAGTTGTGCTACTCAATGCATAGGGAAGTCCAGTAACATAGGTAGATGAAATTATTAGTAATTGCTTTCATACTAAACTGTAATTATCAAATTTGATTGGAATGTAAATAGGTTTCTTATTTAGCTAACATAATATCATAATATATATTTTGTTTTGCAGGTAGACAGTAGTCGGATCAAGCCCACAAATACTCATGGTTGTGATAGGTTTTATTTGATAAAGATCTATGTTTGCGACTGTTGTATTTACACATGCTTCGGGGGCCTTAAAGATAAGTTTGAAGTCCATCTAATGTGATTTACATTAAAGATACACACGAATAATGATATTCTTTGACTGTTCATAAATTATCTAATGTTAATGATGCTTTAATTTGTTTAATTGTAATTATCCAATTGCAGGTAAGCTCGTACACCTACATTGTATTTATCTACAATAATTTGTGGATGCTTCATAGATACAAAGTTGGAGTCCAGAATATTGTATTAACAGTTGCTTCTGACGTCTAAAAGATAAGTTTTAATATCCAAAATCGGCTCAATCTAATGTGATTTCAAATGTTAGTTAAGCAGAATAATTTCCTTTCATTGTTCCTAACCAAGTAGTACTTTAAAGCAGTTATTCAGTTAATTCCAAATCCTCCAAATGCAGGTAAGCTACACATCAAAAGGTCTTCACCTAACATTAATTGAGGACGCTTGCTTTTCACCAAAGTTGTTGTCAACAATTGGTAAGTGCCTAATAAGCACTAAGATCCTAATTAAATTGCTGCAAGTCGTATTTTTAATTTAACGGTTGTTGGTTCCACTGCAGGTAAGATGCAACACAATCTATATTGTATAAAAGGTCATTGAGGAGATAATCAACTGTAGATTGTTGTCAACAACTGGTAAGTCCCTTAGTTTTCAATTATGCGTACTTGGAAACACATTTTTACTTTACTTTCCAACAATAACTTTAGGTCCCTGATAGCTGTTACTGTACTTCATTGAAAACTAATGTATTATATAGTTTACTTAATCTAGTGTTGATATTGTGGAGTGATAAGACTACTTTTTATATACACGTGTGACTTTGTTATTTTGTTTACTATTATTTGTCCATCTAATATGATTAAGTGATAGAACTTTTTTTTGCTTTTATCACACATTCATTTTTTAAATAATTGAATGCCTGTTAATTTATGACACTTTGCCAAATTGTTGAGAGATCAAATACAGTTGCACTGTATTTTTTTAATCCTAATACGAAATACATTTGGATTTACAGTTGCAGCGTAGTACTACTAACTTTGGCTGCCTTATATGATCTACTAAATTTAATATTCAGTTTTTATTAGTTTAGTTACATTTCTTTGGATGACAACATGCTTCCATGTGAGTGTATCCAGCTGTAGCAGTGACATAATTAACAAAGTATAGACTTAGGGATAACCAATAATTTTAAGTTTTACAAATAGTTATCAGAATAAAAATAGTCTTATTTAATCATTAATATTTAGAGCACAAAAAACTTTCAAAAATAAGACTTGTATGGTCCTAATGAGTACCCTACACTAATCTTCCTTAATCTTACATAATTATAAAGTGTCAGGTGTATTACATGCTAACATAAACCATTTGATGGTCCTTTTGAATGCTGATTTCAGCTACTTCAACTGATTTGTGTGCCATCAGTTTGGTCTTTAGGGATATGCCTGCCATCTGATTGATCTTTTCCCACCATGTCTACAAGCCTTTGCATTCTTTTACCATTATGTCTGCAATCTTTCTATGCTTGTGCCATCAATCAATTTCTGAAAAAAAAAAATCTGCAATAGGAATATCACAAATCGAGTACGTTTAACATGTTTGGTACTAAACCAAAAAAACCATACTGCATATCAAAAGGTTCAATCCAGCTGTTGTTGGAAAAACACAATAATGTCACCAAAAAGCATTCTTCAAAAAAAAAAAAAAAAAAAAAAAAAAACCAAAAGAGCACATTGTCAGCCATTTAATTCATTACAAATCTGTTTCTTTCTCAATCTTCACAACACTGTCATTGCTTTTTTTCGAACTTTGTGTGCTAGAAAACTCATCAATTAGCGATCTCTTCACGGTTCCATTCTCAATACTGTTATCTTCGTTCAGTCTCTGTGCAACAACTTGGAGAGGACTTTCAGCTTCATTTGCTTGGTCTATATCCTACACAACCAAATGTTCAAAATGTAAATGTAAAATACTCTTAGTTTATAAAGTAATTCTTATAATTTGTTTCTGGATCAGCAAGTATACCTCTATATCCCATAGGTCCTCGTCCGTAAGCTCCAACTTCAACTTTGATGAGAGGTCCCTGTCCCTAACTTGGATTAGCTCTGGTGCGTGCTTCTCTACAATCTTTTCATCAGTGATGATTCTCATAACAGGGAAAGCATTGAGATAGTTTTGGAACTGTTCCTTACGCACAGCAATTCGAAATAACAGATTCAGTCCGATTAGAGTTTCAAGCTCCTTAGGTAGATCATTTCTTCCCTGCAGGTAATTCAATTAGTTAACAAGATACAATACTTATGAAAGTTATAGTATATTAATGTTTTTCATTTAGGTGGTCCAAAGAGAATTATCTGGATACTTTGGATGTAACTGGATAACTGTTTATAAGATAATAGTACTAAGTTAGTAGTATGTTAATGTTTTTCATGAGATGACAAAGTTAGTAGTAATTTGGATCATTATATTAATGTTTTTCATGAGATGACAAAGTTAGTAGTACTAAGCTAATAGTATAGGACATGATGAAATAGTATTAGTACCTTTGTATGGGTATCCTTCAGATCATCTGCACTAATTCCAATTAAATCGAGGCACTCCCTGTCCCATAGAAGAAAAGGAGCATTGCCATCCAAGTCCACAACTCTAACCTTAACTCTGTACCTCAGTGTCCCGTCACCCCAATTTCTGTCACATGTACTACACCACAGCCACTTCCCTTTCAGTTTAAGCTTTTTGTTACAACCCTTGGTTCGACACGAAGCATAGTACCACTCTGGATCATCAATGAACACAATCCTAGCTGCAACCCAGAAATCTCCAAACTGCATTCAACTTTATACAATTAGAGATGCAACTATAATATAATATATAATTCTGAAAATCTTTAGCTAACAGTAATTATTAATCATCATTAGGTTATATAACTAACAAATATCAGTTCTGATTTTGCAGGTTTGGGTTTATTAGAGAGTATATACTTGCAAAAACCAAAAAACAGAACTGCCACAACAGATGGTGGTCTCTAATTCTTAAATTAGATAAGCAACCAATGTTAGGCTCTATAAGATTTTATCACATTCCACAATTTGTGTTACCATTTATCTGATCCAAAATATGAAATGCAGGCATAAGACTACAGATTGTAGTGCCCAGTGTACTGGGGAGTTCAGCAAATGCCATTCAGACATGACAATTTTTCTAAATGTGAAGATGCCAGCATATATCTCTTAAAGTAAGTACAAATTTATGTAAATACCACCTCCTTGTCCCTGTAGATCTCACTGATAGTACGCACTTCCATATCACCAGATAGTGTAATTGAATATGAACTACATTCCTTAAAACTTGATTGCAATATAATACTGCGCATTGGAGTCTGTTCATGACTCGTCCTGTAATATATAAGTAATACAGAACATAAAATAAGAATTAGAGATAAGAATAGAATATAAATGTAACTGATAGTAGTGCAATAATTTTAATTGACTAACCTCTTCCTGAACTCCTCAAAGGGGGGAGATTCTTGGTTGAAAAGCAGCTGTGTTACATCATAGGAGCTACAAATCTTGACATATACATCATAGGAGCTACAAATCTTGACAAATCTTGACATATACAACTTTAGAGTTAGTTGTAATATACAATTTTTTGAACAAAAATACTCTTACCGTTATAACTTTCATTATCTTTTCCATTTTACCATGCACATGCATCTACAATATCTTTTCTTATATTCTTTAATGATAACAATATGTGTAAAACATTATATATTCATTATATATTGGATTAATATAATAAATAAATTTTATTTCATTAAATTTTAACTAGTAAAAAGTTGTTAGTTATTTTTTAAAATATAAATATTGGGTATTGCGCATAGAAAAGACTAGTTTAATTAAAATATAATCTATAATTAAACTAATTGTTATACATGATTTTAATTAAATGATAATTATATTAAATAATATTAAAAATATATGTCTGGTGTATGTATATGGTAATAGTGGTTGAGTAATTAGTGTTTTTTTTTTTTTGAAAAGTAGTTCTTAATTCATTAAATCACTGGCAATAATCGCACCAAGATATGGAGGTGGCGTTTCCAACCATTTCCCCGGACCTGACACAGAAACTGCTTCCAAGATATGGAGGTGGCGTTATTTTGTTTATAGTGGTTGAGTAATTAGTGTTAGAATTCATTAAATACTAACGAGGTTATAACAATATAATATTTGTTTTTTTTCTCTAATAATGGGAAACTCCAACCGAGTTAGTCAAATAATTGATTTGTTAACCACAAAGTTCTAAATTCAAAACTCTTTGTAGGGATTATTTATTAATTTTTTTGGTTTAAATTGGTTAACTATGAACAACGCTACACCTAGAGTGCAATTTTGAGACAAAAAAATAAAAAGCAAAAATCATAATATGAAATGACACATTATATTTTTAGATTTAGCTATCAACTTGATTATATCAGTATTCAGTTCAAATTGTTCAATTAACGTTGTAAAAAGCATGTAAAATTACAATATAAGAAGCCAGGCAAATCTGTCTTTTAATGCGGATTTAGAATTTAAAATTTTTTTAAACAACATAATCAATGGATTTGCCCTTTCGAATGGTGTTTGAATCATTACGTCAATCACAATCACAGTCTAACCACTTAAATGTTTTTAATACATTAATAAACCCATAAACTATTTAAAACCCACACTAATAAATTAATAATAATAATTAAAGTTTGGGAAGAATAATAATAATTAAATAATTAAAGATTTCTATCCATTTCATAATATTTAATATATATATATTTTTTATAATCATTATTTGTTCCTTTTCCAGATTTTTTTCCATAAGTAACATCAATTATATATTCTTTAATTTGTGCACCAACGGACAAATCCTTAAAATGCAAATTATTACAGGACAGGTGGGTTAGTTTTGTATTAATGTTACTTTTAATCTCAGTTTCCATCAAAAAGTAGTGGACGTTGTTGTCGTGAATAATGATGAACAGAAAAGCGAACAGACGAACATATTAAGAAGGTACTTAATATTTTATTAAAAAAATTACACTATTCTTCTCTTTTTTTTAAATGCTACTGATTCTATTATATTTTTCGTCTCTAAAATAGGATAATTGTATAATGCGTTCCTAATTATTGGTCTTGCTTACTTTTTGTTCATAAGTTATCATTGGTGTTGCACTCTTCATCGTTTTATCAACTTCTCGTACTCACTTTTCGTCTCTAAATTAACTTCTCATGCCCACTTTTTGTCCATAACATTTTGTTAGTAAATGGACGAAAGTGCAACAATAATGAAAACTTAAGGACGAAAAATGAGTAAAACCAACAATTAAGGACAAATTCTAGAATTATTCTATAATTTAAGAACTAAAATTGTAATTTTTCCTATTTTATTATATTTAAGTGGACTTCTTCATTAAGTTTTTGAGGCATTCATGAAAAAGAGAAGAATTATTATTTTGGCCGTGTTTGTTTAGTGAGTTTATTATATTAGTTATTACTCTGATAGTTTGTAAGAGGACAGACGGGATGATGTCTGATCACTGATGTAGATAGTAGATATATATTGTTATTAGAATATACAATTTTTGATTAACTTTCTGCAGAGTTTACGAAATAAGGGTAATCAGAAATTTTTAGAATAGTGTGTTTTACACGTCTAAAAACGATGATCAAGTATTTTCTTGTTTGTACTGAGTCTCGAAATCTTTAAACGAGACCCATATTCCTAACAAGTTATACAAGGATTATTGAAATGCGTACTTTTAGAGTTGAAGAACCTTGAAATAAGAAGCTAGCAAGTAGAAAATAATATTGCGGAAGTGGTTTCAATATAAGAAGGAGAACAGTACAATATGTGAATTTCTCACTTTATCCCTTCAATAATATGTGATTTTTGGGTTTTCTGTCAAGATGAGACGGAAACCTAACGTCAAGGACCAAACTCGTCACTTTACTCATAACTGAGTGGTAACAATTAATACGATCATAACTAAGGGATTGAATTGGAACTATGGTATAACTTAGGAACCAAAGATGAGCATTTTCCTATTTAAAATTTGTATTGAGTATTTACTTATTTTAATTTTCATGTTGAACATTAATTTAATCGTGCAATGTGCACATTATAACTAGTATTGGTATATACACACATATAATATATCTATTATATGTATTATACACACATTGCATGTAATTTAGGATTATGGATATTTAGGGTCCATTTGGAAATCTGAAAAGTTTATTTTTTGGATAGAAAAAGAAAAGAATATTTTATTCTAGTCAATGGAATAATGCTCAATTTGTCCGAAAATATCTTCCTAGATTTTTATTCGAGAGATATTTTTTCAGATTTCTTATTTTTCCATCTCTCTTCTTGCTCATCTCTATTCAGGTTAGTTTATGGACTATTATTACCACCACCGTCACCACTTATTATTATTATTATTATTATTATTATTATTATTATTATAACAAACAATATATTCATTTTTAGGAAAATGAATCAAACAGAAAAAAATGTAATTTCTTAACTTTCAGCCAAACAGAAAAAAAAATAATAATTTTTTAACTGCCAAATACTAGAAAATTAAAATAATTTCTGAAAAGTAAGCCATTTTCTGAAAATCATTTTCTAGAAAACATTTTATAGGGTTTCACATTGACCCTTAATTCAAATATAATCTACAATCTACAATTAAAGGGAAAATCAACATGTTAGCCCCTCAATTGTTCCCAAATATTAATATATTTTTTAGTTTTCAATTTCAACCAATTTGATCATCGAATTATTTAAAATTTATGTAACTTGCACATTAATTTTACTTGATTAAGGTTGTCTTCCAATGAAAATTATATCGCTAAGGATTATTCTTTGCGAGATTTTAACTAATAACTTTTTGTTTTTGTTTTGTTTTTGTTTTGTTTTTGTTTTTTGTTTTTGTTTTTGTTTTTGTTTTTGTTTTTTTTTGTTTTTGTTTTTGTTTTTTTTTTTTGGTTTTTGTTTTTTAGCTTTAATGACCTAGTGTCGAGGCATTTGTCTTAAGGTAGCTAGGGTACTCCCTAACTGCATGCCATCCATTTTATATTCGTGGGAATAGTGTTTAGTGCAAGGGATCGGATGTTCTAAAGCTTACTAAAAGGAGAACGGTTGAGATTGAGGTTGAGGTTGAGGATGTTGATAATGACCATACGACTATGGAAGAATATTTTCAGTGTCTTTCATTTATGAAAAAGTTCGTAACTCTATTTAAAAATGTGATTTAGATGAAATTCGTCTTTTAATTTTAGCCAGTAGTCACTAAAGGATCATGAAAAACAATTCATAGTCATTATTTGAATGTGTATTCTGAATAAAGTCTGCCTTTTGATCTTAATTAATAATTGGAATAAGGTTCAAATTGGCCACTGAACGTAACTTGAAAATGCAATTAGGCCACTGAACGAAAAAAAAAAGTGCAATTAGGTCATTGAACACTCAAAAAATGTGCAATTAGGCCACTGAACTCTCCAAACGTATGCAATTTTACCGGATAGCAGGTTACCATCAATTTTAACAGGTTACCTACTTACGTGGCAGCTTAGTTGGCATTTTTAATAATTTTTAAATAATTTTTAATAATTAATTTTAATAATAAATTTTATAAAAAATTGGAAAAAATTAAATAAAAAATAAAATAAAGTCGTTTTTATTTTTTAAAAAATTTTTGTAATAAAAATTTATTACTAAACTTTATTAAAAATTAATTAAAATTTATTAAAAATGCCAACTCAGCTGCCACGTAAGCAAATAACCTGCTAAAATTGAGGGTAACCTGCTATCAGGTGAAATTGCACATTTTTGGAGTGTTCAGTGGCCTAATTGCACTTTTTTTTCGTTCAGTGGCCTAATTGCATTTTCAGGTTACGTTTAGTGGCCAATTTGAACCTTATTCCTTAATAATTAACAACGGACCACAAGGAGTTAAACTTAAATTATTGTGGTTATTAAGGCTCTGTTTGGCAGAGCTTATTTAGGAGCTTATAGCTTGTTTTAAGTTACTAATAAGCTAAAAGCTCTGTTTGGTAATGTTTCCAAAATAAGCTCCTAGCTTAAAATAAGAGCTTATTTTGAAACGCTACTTTAGGTAACGTTTCAAAATAAGCTCCTAGCTTCTTAACTTTTTTTTCCATATTTATCCTTATTATTTTAAAGAAATGACATAATTTACCCTTCCCAATTAAAATTCTTTTCTCTTCTCCTCTATCCGCAACTTTCACGATAAATATTATTATTATTATTATTATTATTATTATTATTATTATTATTATTATTATTATTATTATTATTATTATTATTATTATTATTATTATTATTATTATTATTATTATTATTATTATGAGATTTGCAACAATATTGCTACTTCATTATGAGATGCTAGATCATAATTATGCTAATAGTTTTATTTTAAAATGTTAATTTTTTTTTTAAAAAAACACAATGTTAAATTCTAATATGTAAACAAACTAATTTAAATTTTATGAAGATGTCATTTTTAGTCTTTTTACATTTATCAGCTTATCAAAAAGCTAATTTTACCAAACACTTCCAATCATAACAGCTAGCTTAAGAGCTCTTCAGTTTTCAGCTTCGAGCTTATAGTTTTTCAACTTTCAGCTCCTTTTCAGCTTTCAGCTCCTAGCTTATAGCTTTTCAGCTAGGTTTGCCAAACAGAGCCTAAGTCATCAAGTATCTGACTAGATCGGTTGGGATTGTATTATCACTGTATGGATACACCAACAATTATTAAATTAAAAAAAATTCAATGAATACCATGCCAATAAATGGGATGATGTTTTCAAGATGTAACAATATAACGTTAAATACTTGGGTTACTCTATGTTACCAATAAGGCAATTCGATTAGAATATTGAAAACGTTTATCATACCAAATTTTGTGTAGTTAAATGTTATGAATCTTTGGTTAACAGTGAAATAATTAATCCCATCATAAACAAATTAGATAATTTTTTCAATATAAAAATCACCCTATAATGTTCCGATCATATTGAGGCTTAAATTATCCCTCATAGATTTTAAGGTAAAGATACTAGTTAAGTTGTAAGGCACTTGCGGCATCTTATACACACCTTTATGTATAATTTAACCCAGTAATTGA
Organism: Ipomoea nil; assembly: GCF_001879475.1. Classification (NCBI taxonomy): domain Eukaryota; kingdom Viridiplantae; phylum Streptophyta; class Magnoliopsida; order Solanales; family Convolvulaceae; genus Ipomoea; species Ipomoea nil. The sequence continues at coordinate 1,699,495 of NW_017619189.1, read as the reverse complement.
AATAAATATTAATAAAACTAGTCTTTGTATTAGATAGTAAACAATAATCATAATCTAATTAATTAATTAATAAATTAAAATGGAAATAAATAAATATATAATAATATACACACATACAAATATGGGAGGAGAAGATCGATGACTTTTACGATTTCAAAAGGATCTTAATTTAATAGTTAGGTAACAAAAATAGAAAAATAAATATGATAATTGGAATCATATTCAACAGTAGAGTAAAAAAATGTCCAATCAAATGCTTTTCCGGCTTTTTTGAATTATATTCCTTGGACATGAACTCGCCCTTGACCCATGAAGAGGTAAATTTGTTAGGACTCCATAGTCTTAGTTATATTATATCTCTTTAATATCCTTTGTATATATTCTTGTACTAGAATCAGTTGTTCAATAATACAGAAATAATGTTATCATATAGTATCAACTAGGGTTTTACTTCTCTAATGGTGCAGGACATGCAACTCTGTAAGTTCTGAGAGGACTGTCTCTGAGGCCACTGCCATTTCACCGCTAGCAACTCCTATTTCGTTATCTACGACACATCATTTTGTGTCTATCAAGCTGACTACTCGAAATTTTCTTTTCTGGCGAACGTAGTTGGTGCCATTTCTTCAGGGTCAGAATCTTCTTGGTTACGTTGATGGTTCGTTTCCCTGTTCATTTCCCACGATTGTTGATGCCGCTGCTCCGGTCCTTAGTCTGGCTTACACGACTCGGGTGCAGCAGGATCAATCTATCCTCTCCATACTAATTTCGTCTTTGTCCAAGGAAGTCATGCATCTTGCCCTCAGTCGTACAACGTCCAGACAAGTTTGGGAGTCTATTAAGTAGTCTATAGGTTCTTCCACACGAGCTCATGTGTTGCGTCTCCTCGAGCAGCTATAATCACTCTGGCAAGGTGATGCAATGGTAATTGAGTACTTGGACCGTGTACATGTGTTGGTGGAGGAGCTTGCGCTTGCTGGATGTCCGATTTCGTTAGATGAGCAAAATCTTTACGTTTTTCGCGGCTTGCAATCGGAGTTCCGGGCGATGACTTCTTCCCTTATAACTCATGGTACGCCGGTGACATTATTTAAGCTTTCGGATTATCTTGCAGCTCAAGAATTCATTTATGCGGATGACTTTATTCCTCCTAGGCTGTTTGTGACTTGTTGTAGGCGCCTGCTGCCATGGTTGCTCGCCCTAATGGGCGTTCATTTGACTTCCAACGAGGTGGTCGTGGTAGGTGGCGTGGCGGTCGTGGTCGAGGAGTCTCTCTCCGGTGTCAAATCTTCTCTAGCGTGGGTCACTCAGCGGTCTCCTGTTTTCATCGCTATAGTGACGTGCTAACACCTCAAACTCACATCGCGACGGTTCATGCGGCTTCTGGTGATGCTTCTCTGGATCACAAGTTGTGGTTCCCGAATACTGGTGCAACAAATCACGTTACTCGATATCTTTCTGCTCTTTCGGCCTCGGATGAATATTTAGGGGGTGACACTCTACGCGTTGGCAATAGTGCAGGTTTGTCTATTACTAGTATTGGTCATGCTTCTTTTTCTACCCCCTCTAGGTCTTTTTCTATGTATGATGTGTTGCATGTCCCTAGTTTATTTGCCTCATTACTTTCTGTTCAGCGTTTTGCGTCTAACAATAAATTGTTTTTTGAGTTTCATCCCAATTTCTTTGTTGTGAAAGATCTAGTAACCAAGGAGTACTGCTTAAGGGGTCCACCTCGGGAGGTTTATACACGTTGCCCATTCCTCGTTCGGTTCCAATTGCATTGCTCTCTGCTCGTGCGTATTCTTTGGTCTAGCATAATAGTTTCGGTCATCCACATCATCGTATATTGAAGTTCAAATATTAAAATATTGCCCAGTTAGTTCGTCTAGTAGTGCTAAATTAAATTCTTTGTGTGATGCTTGTCAATTAGGGAAATTCTTTCATTTCCCTTTACCTAGAATTGAGACTCATAGTAAGCATGTTTTGGATTTGGTGTGTACTAATATTTGGGGACCTGCTCCTCCCCTATCTTCTACTAGTTTTCGTTATTTTGTGATATTTATGGATGACTTTACTCGTTATACCTAGTTTTGTCCTTTGTGTTTGAAATCTGACCTGTATGGGGTGTTTGGCCGTTTTCGAGCTTTAGTTGAAAACTCTCTCTTGTAAGATTAAATCTATCCAATCTTATCTTGAGGGATATAAAAAGTTGCATTCGGTTTTTGCTCAACTCAGTATTGCCTACCGTCGTTCTTGCGCATATACTCATGAGCATAATGGACATGTTGAGCATCGTCTCTGTCATATTGTGGAGATCGAGCTCACTCTTATGGCTCAGGCTTCAGTTTCCTCTTGTTTATGTGATTTTTCCTTTGAGATCACTGTGTACTTGATTAATAGAATGCTAATGCCTACATTGGCTAATTCTAGTCCTCATTATATGATTCATCGTTCCCTTCCTTCGTACTCTTTTCTATGCACCTTTGGTTGCTTCTGTTATTTGTTCATGCGTCCTTATAATCGTCATAAGATGGATTTTAGGTTTGCTCCATGTGTCTTTCTAGGCTATCATGCGTCCTTTAGGGTATCGTTGCATGGACCTTACTACTAATAAGGTATTTATCTGTAGGTATGTTCGTTTTGATGAAGTTGTTTTTCCTTTTGCTAGATAGTGATCTTTGCTGACAAGTGTGGTGAGGTTGTCTTCTGCTAGTCCATGGCTAGTTGCACCGGTTTCTAGGGCCTTGGTACGATATACTGATGTTTCATCAGAGTCTATGACTACACCTGGTCGACGCCCGTCTCATAGAACTGTCTCACAGCGCCAGCCGACTGTTTGTACTCATCCCATGGTGTTGAGACACATGAAGAGAGCTGTTGTGACTACTAATTTTCCTGTAGTTCTTTCTATTGAGGTACGGTCTCCTGATCCCACTTATTATACGCAGGTAGTTCGCTATCCTGAATGCCGTGAGCTGATAGATATGGAGTTTTATGCTCTTGTTACATAATAATACATAGCGTTTGGTGCCTTACCGGCTGGCCATTAATGTTGTGGGCTACAAGTGGGTTTTTCGTACCAAACGAAAAGTTGATGGCTCAGTTGAGCGTCATAAGGCTTGGCTAGTCGTAAAAGGATTTAATCAGGTTGCAGGTCAAGACCTTTTTGATACCTTTAGTCCATTTGTTAAGCCGACTATGGTTCGCCTCTTTTTAGCTCTTGTAGTTTCCTCAGACTGGATTGTTCGTCAACTTGATGTTCATAATGCATTTTTGAATGGCAGTTTGTCCGAGACTGTTTATATGCATCAGCTGCCTAGCTATACTAATGCTGATTATCCTGATCATGTATGTCTACTGCAGCGTTCTCTGTATGGGCTGAAACAGGCTCATCGGGCACGGTTCACCATGTTACATGGTTTCTTACTTTTTGTCGGTTTTTTTGTGCTTCTAAGATCGATGTTTTCTTTGTTTATTTATGCTCAGTCTGCCTCGCGTGTGTATTTGTTGTTGTATGTTGATGACATTTTGGTTATGGGCATTATTCAATCTATAATTGATGCTCTTCTGCTGAAATTATCTGTTGCGTTTAAGACTCGTGATATTGGATCTCCTAGTTTTTTCCTTGGCATTGAAAATGTTGCTCATGATGGTGGCTTGGTGCTTTCTCAGAAGAGGTATATGTGTGATATTTTAAAGCGTGTAGGTATGGTAGATTGTAAGCCCCTAGCTATGTCGGTTCATGTTAGTCATTCGGCTGATGTTTCCAGCGCTCCTTATGCTGATCTGACGAAGTACAGGAGTCTGGCAGGTGCTCTTTAGTACTTGACTGTAAGTAGACCAAACCTTTCCTATGTAGTGAATTTGTTGTGTCAGCATATGCATGCGCCTACTGAGGCCCATTGGTCACAGCTTAAGCAAGTGTTGAGGTATGTAAAAGGCACTTTGAGTTATGCTTTGCGGCTGCGTCGTAAGTGTGTTTCTTCATAATTGCATGTATTCTCATATTCAGATTGGGCCATGTGTGCGGCTGATCTAAGTCGACAAGTGGTTTCGCTGTGTTTTTGGGTTCAAATTTGGTATCCTGGGTGTTCAAGAAACAATGGAATGTTACGTTGCTAGGTCATCCATTAAGGCAGAATACAAAGCGCCGACTAATGTCTCTGTTGAGGTCACTTGGGTTATGTCTTTGCTGCGTGAGCTAGGTATCTCTGCGTCTCCTCCGAAGCGGTCGTGTGATAATATGTGTGCTACTTACATGTGTACTAATCTGGTTTTTCATACCCGGACTAAGCACGTTGAAATTGATTATCACTTTGTTCGGTACAAGGCGACTAAGGGGGAACTTTTGGTCAACTTTATCTCCACCCAGGATCGGATGGTTGATATCTTTATCAAACCTCTTACAGCTTCTCGGTTTGTTTTTCTACGTGACAAGCTTCAAGTTGTCAATCGTGACCCTTGCGCTTGAGGATGAGTGTTAGGACTCCATAGTCCTAGTTATATTATATCTCTCACTATAGTCCTAGTTATATTTTATCTCTTCAAAATTAATATCCTTTGTATATATTCTTGTACTAGTTTAAGTTGTTCAATAAAACAGAAATAACAATCTCATCAAATTTAGTCAACCTAACTTCAAGACTCAACACCAAACAGTACACTTTTGCACACATATAGCTCAACCTAAACTCAAATCCTCAATGTTCATGGTAAGAATTCAACCCTATCCTACCCTAAGGAACAAGTGTTAACAAAATAAATATAATAAAGATTCCACGGAATAAAAAAGAAAGAATCAATACAATAACAACTTCTAAATACAATTATATTAAATACTCTGTAATATAAACAAAAGATTTGATGCATAGTACATTATACCTATATAAAATGTATGGTGACCGAATTAAAAAGAAGGGGAATATTATTAATAGATCTTGATATAAATGAATGAGAAGTATCCTCTTTTTAAAAGGCATAATAGTTGAAACATTGAAGGAGCATTTAGCATATTACGTGAGTGTACATATTCCAGAATGTTAATAAAACAAAATGAGATGAAGTAATTAATGCTTCACGTGTATGCATTATTAGCAATATTCTTGCTTATCATTAAATATTAAATATAAAAATAAAAATAAATAAAAGTTTTCTGCTTTGTTAGTACTTTTTCGTGGATCCTATAATCCATTAATTTGTTCTTGTGTCTTTAATCTTTATAAGTCGAATCAAAGAAAGATAATTGAACTTTGAAGTGATCACTTCAAGATTTTGGTGGGGTTGACCAATACTATAATTTTTTGACTAAAATTTAGGTGTAAACATTTTCATTAAAAATTAATAATAGTGTCAGCCTTTCAACTGAATATGTGAGAACAAGAATGTCCTCTACTTATTAATGAATTATTAGTACACGTAAACGTAATGATTAAGTAGGATTTTTGGACTCCCATATGAGAGGTTGTGAGTTCGAGCCTCAGTGGAGGCGTTATTGACTCTTTGTATTTCAGTGGGTTGAGAAAATATGAACAGATACTACATTGTAATAGAGTCAGTAACATTAAAAAAAAATAGGATTTTTTAATTTTTTTCTCAATATAATAGTCCTATAATAAATTATAATTTATTTATAAATATAATCTAATTATTACATAAGGTTTTAAAACCCAATATAATTAATGACAAAAAATTATAAACAACAATATTAAACATTTAAACAATTGATATTAATTAAGACAGATTATCTACATATTACATTTATAGACTTATTTTAGAACCATATATCGCAAGCTCAATGATTTGTTTTATAATTGAATTTTTGTGCATGTTCCAATTTGTATATTTCATTGGTACTCAATGGAATCTATACCAACTTGAGGGTGTGGTTGAGTGAAAGGGACTCGTCCATCCTTAATCAAAAGTTAAGGGTTTTATCCTTCGCTTTGAGTATGGAGGAGCCTTAAATCTCCAGATCAGCTGTCTCACAGACTTATAAAAAGATTGTCAACATGAAGTTGCTATCTTTTATTTTCAGTGAATTGAAGTAAATGATACTGCCACATTTATTATAATTTTACATTTTGGAAGTGTCAAAGTGAATATATCTAAGTGAAACCAAAATATATATATACAATATAATAATTAAGTTTGAATTTTTGGAAATGACAAAGTGAATATATCTAAGTGAAACCAAAATATATATACAATATAATAATTAAGTTTGAAGTGTATCATTTGAGATATTTGTTTAGCTTAATTTGTCTAGTTAATGTTATGCATTTATAAGAACAACTCATGGTGTTCAATACAGTAACCATTGAACAGTTCATGGTGTTCAATAGTATTAATAATATATTCATGAAAATGTTGAGACAAACCATTGGACATTTGCATTGTTTAAGTTGTCCGGATGAGAAATGTTAGACCTATTTGTCAACTAAGTTTATAAATGTTAATTAAATAAATTGTATAAATCGAAATCAAGCAAGGATAACATAAGAAAACATAATCTATCCAACTCATTTCATCAATTACACTATATAATATTCATTATTATAATTATAATTTATATAATTTTATATCGATGTAAATATTATTAAAATATTATAACAAATCAATTTTGTGTAATGCATGAATGAAAATACTAGTACAATTAATGACAACTTAACTTTTGTCATGTTGTGATATCACTATTTTACTTTTAAAAAATTAATATCGTGTTTTAATTTTTAAATTAGCTTAGATGTGTTCTCGTGTGTTACTAATTCGATCAATTGAAAATAAAGAGCATAAAATAAAGAGGTTGAGAGAGAGATCTCCATGTCTTATCTGCTACCTAATCCGACTGGGTGAATGCCCATCCCATCATAATCTATATTTAGTGTGAATCATCCAGATTCACTATCTACTCTATCTATAAAGACAAAATCAATCGCAGTCTTTGAAGTTGTGGTTGGTGATTTGTTGCTCAAGGCGACTTTGTAGCTGACCTTTGGAGTGAAGATTAAGTGTTGAAGATTGGAGGAAACATCCAAATCGAAGGAACACTATTGTGATCAACTAACAATGCTTTGTGGATACAGTGTGTGATCGGTTCACTTTTATTTTTGTAAAAATAATTGTGAAATCCTCCTTGGATGTTAGGAGGAAGAGTGCAGAAGGTAAAATACTAGTCAGAATGCTACCTAGTCGGTCAGAGGTGCAAGGGTGGGGGCGTCAACAAGGACGGAAGGTAGGCAGTCAGCCGGGACATAGTGGTAGAGTCATCCAGTCTAGCCGTAGGATGCTCGACATAATCAGATGGGGAAGGAGAATGGTCGACTTAGTCAACTAGGGAGCCAAATGAGCCCTTTAGAGCGGGGGAGCCGGATGGAAGCTGCAGGCAGTCATTCGAGTGGACATGAGAGACCTTTAGGCAGCCAGTTTAATAACTAGATGGCAAATGGGTTCAGCCAGTCAGGTGGCCGGATGGATCTCATGGGCAGTCGATAAGACGGTTGGGATAACCAGTCGGGAACCGGACGAGCGATGCCAATAGTCGGAGGAGTGGTCGAGGAACGGAGTCCCAAGGGTAAATACTCGGGGAGAGTGCCGACTAAGCAGAAACTTGCTTGACAGATGGTAGGAGGCCGAGTGGTCAGAGGAGTCACACTCGGAGCGTGGGTGAGCGAAGGAACGACTAAACGATTCAGTCTGCCGAAGGGGAGATTTGTCGATTCCAAGGAGGACTCTGACAAATGCAGAGGATACGGTCGAATCCAAAGGAGATTTGGGAAGCATATCTTGTGGAAGGCGGCAGGAAACATGGAGGCTATAAAGAAAGTAGATCAATTGTATTTAGGAAAGAAACTCAGTTGTATTTATGGCAAGTTAGGGTTGCCTATTTTAGGTCACTTAGTTTTTGTATAAATGAGTCTAGAACACCTCGAAAAATGTTAAGCTTTACATGCATATAAGAGCAATAGAGAAAATAATTTTCCAGCATTCACTGTCTCAATTTTCTAATTGTATTGTCACGTCGTTTGACTACTCCGGTGGTCAATAAAACCCGTAAATTAAATAAAAGACATGCACAAGGGCAAGGGAAGGGCATGTATGGGTGGGATGAAAATGAAAGTAATGGGAAAACAATAGATAAGGAAAAAAACAATTAGCGACAAAAGGGCAGGGCTAGACAAATGCATCGATATGTAAATGCTAGGGATCTTGTGTCTCTTTATAAAAATGTATTCTATCTAAGCCTCCCTCCGTACGTTGGTCTTTTGGTCTAATCATATTCCGAAAGAAAAAATTAACGCCAAGCACGACAACCTCTGCAGGCCCGGCCCGCCGCGGAGTGTCGCTGCTTCATCATCACTCACATGCCCAATTAAAAATGGGATTTTAATTAAATATGGGTTAGCTAAGAAGGCAACATAATCACCCAATTATCTGCCTAATTGTCCATTTGTCCTACGTTCCAGAGATTAAGATTCAAGATTTTGTCTGTGGACGACAGTTGGGAAAAGGTGGATGGTTGGTGGTGTCTGAACACGTTGACCCGCGGTAGATAATGAACAGATTAGGGGGGGCTTTATGTGGCTCGAGGACTACAGTTAATGATTCATTTAGGTAGATGGGGTTTAATCAAAACTATTCTTTTATTTTAATATTCATTTATTGTCAATAAAGTTTGAATCCTTAACTCCAAGAGTTTATACGTGCGTCCCGGTTCGATAAAGTATTGGAGGATGTAAGTCATAGTAACTCAGCTGAACACAAAGATTGCACATTTGTTTATTGCGCATAAAGAGTTGTCCTCACTTTGAGAAGTTGCTCCCACATTACCGATGATGAAATTCGATCCAGGATCATTGTTCTCAAACTTCACTCCTGTGACCCACAGAAATGTACATGTAGGCTAATATTCATTTATAATGTCTGTAAACTTGCAGACGAAAACATTGGTTCTTGTTGCTGGGCAGTATCCACCAGGATTTTTTATTTTTATTTTTGGGTCCTGGAGACTTGGCAATTTGGCCCGGCAAGCACTCGTATTTCTGGTCAAAATTCAATTTTTAAATGTGGGTTTTATTAAACTAATGCAATCTCAATTCCTCTGCAACTCCAAGAGACACCAAACTAGGTTGAATTATCTTGCAACTACTTATTTATCATAGGAGTTTGAAATTTATTAAATAGACTCGTTATAATTAATAGAGGTGTGGGTAGATGAGATGATGTCGATCGTTTCTTTAAACAATACAACTATTTTAAAACTTATCTGTTTTGTTGTTATCAGATCAATATCTTTATCTGAAATGTTAAAACCGTCTATCTCATACAAGCTTCATATTTACCCTTGCATTTTAACTTCTCTTTACGAATTTTTTATCCAAATTTAATCTATTAATGAAAAAGCTGTTGGTACCGTTGGTAGAAAACAAATAATAATCAAATAAAAAATTGACTATTATTTTCTGGAAAGAGGGGAAGAAAAATTGAAGAAATTGGCTAGTGTTTGGTGTTGCGTTTTTGCAAGAGTCGAGTGAGCACTCTCTCCTTAAAACCTTATTTGCCACCTCCCAAAGATGCTAGGAGCGTTGTGGCCTAGGCTTCCCAGGATAAAACTTGCTATGATTCAGTGTTTGAGCATTCAAACAAAGAATCCGGCGAGCAAGACGTGGTTATGAACACAGTAGGCCAAGAAAGAGTAGAAGCAGAGAGGTTTTGAAGCTGAAAAAATGAACTTTCGTGTTCTATGTTTCTGTGTGTAAAACTCTACTGCCTCTACCCTCTCTTATATAGGGTTGAAGGAGCCAATAGCCTTTATTATGGCAATTAAAAATGACATTAAAGCTGCCTTCCAACAGCTATAACAGCAGGCCACTACCTGGGAATTGAATTAGAATTAATAGACAATTAATTCCGTAACAGATGAATTCATAGACAATTAATTCCGTAACAGATGAATTCAATCCCCTCAACAGTCAGAACTTTCGGGTTCCTGACCGTTAGCGTACAGGGTTCGGTCTCAACTTTCGACCTCATCCAGTTTCGGCCCTTGCACCTCTCGTGGACTCTGTTGCACGAGAGTTGTGCTCTCGGTGCACCACAACCTCTCGTGCTCTCTTGTAGCACGAGAGTAGGTGCTCCCAAGTGGCCGCAAGGCCAGCCAATTTTCGGACGACATTCGTGCCCCCAGGTGCCAGCGCACACGAGCTCGGGCTTGAATCAAGCCTTTTTCAATCTCTGCTAGTTGGAATTTGATTTGCACCCCCCCCCCCCCTCCCCCCGCGCGAGAGAGCCTCTATGCTATACAATTCTACAAGCTTCAAAAGAGCTCTTGTATATAAGGGGGGGAAAATCTTCATTCCAAAGCAATGTGGGACAAAAGCACACTTTTTCCCTTCATTTTCCAACTCAAATGGGTCTACTTTGAGAATCAATATCTCATTCACCCATTATCCGTTTTGAGCGTACAATATATCGATCTCTTCGTCTCACTACGAAGAATCCGAATCCACTTTAACCCGACCCAAATCGGAAGTGGACCCCACTGATAATTGTACCACAAAATAGCCACTTAACATGCCATTTTATGCCATTTTAAGCTATTTTTTTCAACAATCCCCCACATGAATGAAAAATTGATTTTCGGGGTATTTTGAAATCGGAAACAACTGTGTTCAAACGGTTGATCCTTGCATAGGATAGGTAGGGAGTCACTATACCCTTTGAACCTTCCCTCGTAAAGACATGTTTACTCTACTGGCTGTACGGTAGAACGCGATGTCTTTGAACCGACTGCCGTTTGTGTAGACGATGACATATCTCACACAGGAATCTCCCAACCATGCTCTTGCTCTCATGAGTGTGCCCGTTTTGGTCGTGGGTCACCGTTCCTGGTTCTGCGAGAGTTTCTAAAGAATTGTGCCCAACAATTCTCCTTTGAAGCGACCCTCACTTCTCTCTAACATAGGTGATTCTTTCTCGAGTATCCCGCATACTCAAGAATCATTAAAGCATTAACATGCTAGCCTCTTGCGGGAGTCATTGTTTTAACGAGGAGTGGTAGGGAGTCCGAGACCCCCACAGTGACGCGCTCCGTTCCATAATTTAGTTGTCCCATTGAACCTAGGTGCCAGCTAGGTTGGGTATCCACTATAGAACTTTTTTTAGTCCAAGGGCAGTAGACCCATTCCTCGTGTCAACTTCTCCACAACTTCTCTTCCTAACCCTTTGGTCAGCGGATCCGCTATATTGTCTTTTGACTTTACGTAGTCAATCGAGATAACTCCAGTTGTGAGTAGTTGTCTAATGGTATTATGTCTACGACGCACATGTCTAGACTTACCATTATACATATGACTCTGTACTCTCCCGATTGTGGCTTGACTATCGCAATGCACACATATTGGAGGTACCGGTCTTTCCCAATTAGGAATATCCTCTATAAAATGGCGTAGCCATTCAGCCTCTTCATAACCTTTGTCCAAGGCTATCAGCTCAGATTCCATCGTGGATCTAGCTATCACAGTTTGCTTAGAGGATTTCCACGCAACGGCTGCACCGGCTAGTGTAAACACATAGCCACTCGTGGACTTAGAGTCCTTAATATCAGATATCCAATTCGCATCGCTATACCCTTCAAGTACAGCGGGATATCTCCCGTAGTGTAGTCCAAGATCACGAGTATACCTCAAGTATCTCATAACCTTTACTATTGCCTTCCAGTGCATAGCACCGGGGTTACTCGTATATCTACTGAGTTTACTAACCGCATAGGCAATATCCGGCCTAGTACAGCTCATAAGATACATCAAACTACCAATAACCCGAGCATATTCCACTTGTGAAATACCTTCTCCGTGGTTCTTGGTTAGATGATTATTTGTATCAAATGGTGTCCTAGCCACTTGACTATCATCCTTGTTAAATTTCTAAGGATTTTGTCAATATAATGTGATTGGCTCAACACGAGACCATCAGGTCTTCTAATAATTCTAATCCCGAGGATTAAATCAGCCAAACCCATATCCTTCATGTCAAATCTTGCATTTAACATGTTTTTGGTAGACTTGATCATCCGATCATTACTACCAACGATGAGAATATCATCGACATATAAACAAAGGATGACGTAGCCGTCTATCGTTTCCTTAACGTAGACGCATTTGTCACTTTCGTTTATTTTAAACCCGTTAGTTAACATCGCATGGTCAAACTTCTCGTGCCACTGCTTAGGCGCTTGTTTTAAACCATAGAGCGACTTAACTAACTTACACACTTTCCTTTCTTGGCCCGGAACCACGAACCCTTCGGGTTGTTCCATATAGATCTCCTCATCCAATTCGCCATTTAGGAAAGCGATTTTCACATCCATTTGATGAACTTCCAAGTTCCGCAACGCGGCTATGGCAAGTATCATCCTAATGGAGTTTATTCTCGTCACGGGAGAATACGTGTCGAAGTAATCGAGGTCCTCGCGTCGCCTGTAACCCTTGATTACAAGCCTAGCCTTATACTTCTCGATGGAACCGTCCGGTTTCATCTTCCTTTTAAAGACCCACTTGGATCCTAAGGGTTTACTACCCGGAGGAAGATCAACCAGTTCCCAAGTGTGATTCTGTAGAATAGAATCCACTTCACTTTTTATAGCCTCTTTCCACATTGGTCCTTCCGTAGAAGTCATGGCTTCTACATACGTTCGAGGCTCGTTCTCTATCAAACAAGATAGAAAATCGGGTTCATTTTCTAATAAACAAGTTAGAGTACCCGAATCGTACTCTAACAAGTAAGTTAGAAAATCAGGACCGAATGATTTTCCAACTCTCGCCCGCTTACTGCGTCTCGGCTCGAGCTCGGGTTCTCTCTCGGATTCCCCACTATCATTATCCATAGTTTCGTCAAACGTTCGTTTTGACGTACTTGGTCCCTCGTTGGACCTACAAGGAAATATATTTTCGAAAAAATATGCATTCCTTGATTCTATTATCGTGTTCTCGTGTACATCCGGATTATTGGACTCGTGTACTAAGAACCGATAAGCACTATTATTATGTGCATAGCCAATAAAGATACAGTCCACCGTCTTAGGACCTATCTTTACTTTCTTAGGCGTTGGCACCAAAACTTTGGCAAGACACCCCCACACTTTCAGGTACTGGTAGGAAGGTTTCCTACCGTTCCACAGCTCATAAGGAGTCTTATCGAGCTTCTTTCGGGGTACCTTATTCAAAAGGTAGTTACTTGTCAAAATCGCCTCACCCCAAGCATCTTGAGGTAGGCCCGAACTTATAAGCATCGCATTCATCATATCTTTCAATGTACGATTCTTTCGCTCAGCAACACCTTTCGATTGAGGTGAGTAAGGTGCAGTACGCTCGTGTATTATACCTACACTTGCACAGAAGTCACCAATAGGTGCTTCGTACTCACCACCTCTATCGCTTCTAACCTTCTTAATTCTCCGATTAAGTTGGTTTTCCACTTCATTCTTATAAAGAACGAATTTATCAACGGCTTCATCTTTGCTCTTAAGCAAATACACATAGCAGTATCGTGTGCTATCGTCGATAAATGTGATAAAATACTTATTACCACCTCTCGTTTGTATTGATCTAAAATCGCACAAATCACTATGGATTAATTCTAGTGGTTCAGTTTCCCTTTCAACCGATTTGAAAGGTACTTTCGTTAGTTTTGCCTCAACACAAATTTCACACTTGTTATTTGTGTCAATTTGAAAGTTAGGAATATGGTCCATGCTAATTAATCTACGCATAGAATTAAAATTAACATGACCTAGTCTACCATGCCACAAACTGGAAGACTCAAGCAAGTAAACAGAATTAACTTTGCTTTTATTGATAACAGGAATTACACTGAGCTTAAAGAGCCCATCAGTTACATATCCTTTACCAACAAACATCCCTAACTTGGACAAAACTACATTGTCTGACTCGAACACCATGCGAAAGCCATGCTTGTTCAACAGAGAGCCAGACACAAGATTCTTCCTCAGCTCAGGAACATACAGCACGTTGTTCAACGTTAGTTCCTTCCCGGAAGTCATCTTCAGAACCACCTTGCCCATGCATTCCACAGCAGACTGAGCAGAGTTTCCCATCCACACCTTTTCACCCTCAACGGTCTCAAAGGTGTTGAACATCTCTCGGTTGCAACACAAGTGCCTAGTTGCACCGGTATCAATGAACCATTCACGAGGGTTTGAGCCCACGAGGTTCACTTCGGTGACCATAGCCGAAAGGCTAATCTCGACCTCCTTCTGACTGCTATCTCCAACAACATTGGCTTCAGAACTCTTGTTCTTCTTCCTTGGAGCCTTGCATTTAGATGCTCTGTGGCCATGCTTGCCACAATTGTAGCATTCACCAGGAAACTTGTTCTTGGTAACGCCACCTTTCGGACCTAGCTTTCGCTTGTCCTTCTTGTTCCTCTTGGAGCTCTTACCGTGCTCCACAACGTTGGCCTTAGCGCCAACAACGATAGGAGCCTTCCTATCATTCGTCCTGTTCCCTTCCTCAATCCTGAGTCGCTGGATCAGGTCCTCCAGATTCATCTCCTTTCGCTTATGCTTAAGGTAGTTCTTGAAGTCCTTCCACCCTGGAGGCAACAAATGGATCACAGATCCCACTTGGAAGGCTTCACTTAGCACCATGCCCTCGTCACGGATCTCATCAAAGATTAATTGCAAATCTTCTACCTGACTTAGCACGGTCTTTGAATCAACCATTTTGAAGTCGAGGAATCGGCCAACTACAAATTTCTTTGAGCCGGCATCCTCACTTTGGTATTTATGATCCAAAGCTTCCCACAACGCTTTTGATGTGCTTATCTTTCGATATACATCATATAGCGTGTCACACAATCCATTTAGGATGTAGTTTCGGCAAAGGAAGTCCGAATCCTTCCAATAGCCAACCGCCATCACGGATTGTGCATCTTGTTCCTTCAACTCGGGAACACTCTCGGACAAGAACCTTGCCAAGCCGAGAGTTGCTAGGTAGAACAACATCTTCTGTTGCCACCTCTTGAAGTTCGAACCAACACCGGTGAACTTCTCCGGCTTTTCAGCCGAACCACTCGGTACCGAAGGTACCCGAGACATGGGAATATATCCCTCAGTGCTCCCACCATCTTGTGAACCAACGTTCACTGGTGTAGCTTGGGAATTAGCAATATTGTTGCCATTCCCTCCATTGTTATCCGCAACAACATTATCCTCCCCATCAATTGGCAGTACGGGATGCTCCATTTTTCTTCAAGGAAATTTGGAGAAGACCACCAACGGGAAAACAAATGATTAAGGTTTTAAGACTGTTGGTACCGTTGGTAGAAAACAAATAATAATCAAATAAAAAATTGACTATTATTTTCTGGAAAGAGGGGAAGAAAAATTGAAGAAATTGGCTAGTTTTTGGTGTTGGGTTTTTGCAAGAGTCGAGTGAGCACTCTCTCCTTAAAACCTTATTTGCCACCTCCCAAAGATGCTAGGAGCATTGTGGCCTAGGCTTCCCAGGATAAAACTTGCTATGATTCAGTGTTTGAGCATTCAAACAAAGAATCCGGCGAGCAAGACGTGGTTATGAACACAGTAGGCCAAGAAAGAGTAGAAGCAGAGAGGTTTTGAAGCTGAAAAAATGAACTTTCGTGTTCTATGTTTCTGTGTGTAAAACTCTACTGCCTCTACCCTCTCTTATATAGGGTTGAAGGAGCCAATAGCCTTTATTATGGCAATTAAAAATGACATTAAAGCTGCCTTCCAACAGCTATAACAGCAGGCCACTACCTGGGAATTGAATTCAGAATTCAAAATTGGAATTAATAGACAATTAATTCCGTAACAGATGAATTCAATCCCCTCAACAGTCAGAACTTTCGGGTTCCTGACCGTTAGCGTACAGGGTTCGGTCTCAACTTTCGACCTCATCCAGTTTCGGCCCTTGCACCTCTCGTGGACTCTGTTGCACGAGAGTTGTGCTCTCGGTGCACCACTACACGAGAGTACGTGGCTGTTGCACGAGAGTTGTGCTCTCGGTGCACCACAACCTCTCGTGCTCTAGGTGGCTATTGCACGAGAGTTGTGCTCTCGGTGCACCACAACCTCTCGTGCTCTCTTGTAGCACGAGAGTAGGTGCTCTCGGTTCGGTTCTGGCCGATGCACCACTACACGAGAGTAGGTGGCTGTTGCACGAGAGTTGTGCTCTCGGTGCACCACAACCTCTCGTGCTCTAGGTGGCTGTTGCACGAGAGTTGTGCTCTCGATGCACCACAACCTCTCGTGCTCTCTTGTAGCACGAGAGTAGGTGCTCTCGGTTCGGTTCTGGCCGATCCAAGTGGCTATACCAGTTGGAAAATGATACCGAAGTTTGGCATAACTTAGCCCTAGCCAGTTGGAAAATGATACAGAAGTTTGGCATAACTTAGCCCGCAAGGCCAGCCAATTTTCGGACGACATTCGTGCCCCCAGGTGCCGGCGCACACGAGCTCGGGCTTGAATCAAGCCTTTTTTAATCTCTGCTAGTTGGAATTTGATTTGCACCCCCCCCCCCCCCCCCTCCGCGCAAGAGAGCCTCTATGCTATACAATTCTACAAGCTTCAAAAGAGCTCTTGTATATAAGGGGGGAAAATATTCATTCCAAAGCAATGTGGGACAAAAGCACACTTTTTCCCTTCACTTTCCAACTCAAATGGGTCTACTTTGAGAATCAATATCTCATTCACCCATTATCCGTTTTGAGCGTACAATATATCGATCTCTTCGTCTCACTACGAAGAATCCGAATCCACTTTAACCCGACCCAAATCGGAAGTGGACCCCACTGATAATTGTACCACAAAATAGCCACTTAACATGCCATTTTATGCCATTTTAAGCTATTTTTTCCAACAAAAGCTTAAATCATCATTTCAGAAATAGTGATGAGTGACAAAAATTTGACAATATATGAAGGATTGCGTTTATACCTACCATATAACTCAATGAACTAATATGTTACTTTTTTTTAGAAAATTACTGACACAAATTTTTGTGTCACAAGAATATAAAAATAAAAAACAGAAAACATGTTTACTAACGGGAAATTTTTGGAAATTTTCGGAAACTGAAAAATAGAAAACAGAAAACATGTTTACTAACACAGTTTTCTATTTTGAAAACTGAAAATTTCTGAAAAACTGAAACACACTTAAAAACTATTTTCGTAATGGAAAACAGAATCATCTATCATCTATTTAGTTATATGTCACTATAACCAACTATGTCATTATCATATTATTTTACTTATCACGTACTATCTTCTATCTTTTCTACTTACTTTACTTATTTAAACATAATTTATTTGCTTACACTTTAAAGTTATACATTATTTACATTATCAAAATTAAGAATTAAACTCTATATAATGTTTTAGATTTTGATTGAACTCAATAGATTATTAGTTTGAATATTTTTAATTATGTTGCATTATACTACAAGTTCGGTCTAGATATCGAATATTGAAATCTCACATATATTAGAATTCAAAGTAAAAGTTATATATTCATATACATGTCATTCAAATGAAAACATCTAAAAAAAAATATTTTAAATATTAGCTCAACAAATATTAATATTATCTCAACTAAATTTTAGGTGAAAACTGAAAAATTATAAAAGAGAAAACAGAGAACAGTTTTTTGTTAGTAAACAAGTTTTCTAAACAGAAAACAGAGAACGAAAATTGAAAATTAGAAAACAGAAAACAAAAAACAGTTTTCTGTTAGTAAACGGACCCAGTCTCACTCCAAAATTTTTGTGGATCATGAATATTCTTATACATAAAGATTACAAGTTCATTTATTGTCAACACTTTTGGTCGAGCCCGTCTTACATGGTTTACCTCTTTTATGTGGTTTATTGACTATTAATAGGACCGGTGCATTCTCTCGGATAATAACAATGAAAAAAATGTTATGGAATTAGGTCAAAATCAAGCATAAGATCATCTCCAATAATTGTAATTTTTAAGGAGTTTTTGTAAGTGTGGCTAGAGAAGAGAAGAAGAAGAAGAAGATGATGATGATGATGATGATGATGATGATGATGATGATGATGATGATGATGATGATGATGATGATGATAATAATAATAATAATAATAATTTGAAAAGTAAAAAGAAAATAAATAAATAAATAAATAAAAACTCACCCTCACATGCACTAGGAAGCTTCCTTTTTTTGGTGGGTTTCATTTTTCCGGCAAAAATTAGAGACCAATTTTATTTTGTATCATCTCCATCTCTTCTATATTAGCTTGCTTTCCTTAAAAACCACACCAAAAATTATTGATGGGCAGAAGCCAGCCAAGAGTGATTAGTCATTTTCAGGTACTGCCTCGTTTACATACATTGTACCCAGAAAAATGAAAAATGTCTCATGAGATATCAAAATCAAGTGTACCGAAGATATAATTAAAAAATGGGGTGGTAACTTATGCTAAAGTCACATTGCAATCGTCCAAACTCAGATCATCAGATGCAGTACAGCTTAGAATGTTGGGATTGGCAAAGGAAAGGGAGAGCGACATAAGCTGGATGGATCGGAAAATGGAGATAGACGATGGGGAGTGATGAGGTAGTTGTTTGGGGGTGTCGAGGAAAACCAGCAGTTGTTGTGTATTGTATTGGGTAAATTTCGTTTTATGTTTTAGTTGGTAAAATTAGTTTATGTTGGCCACAACTAAAAGACTCAAATATAGAAGGTCAATAGATAGTTTTTATTAGAAGCTGAATTTGGAATTTTATGGTTATTAATTAAGTCAACAGTCTAACCAATTTAGTTGAGTTGTGGAAGTAGCTTCTTTGTTTTGGTATATGATAGTGTAAATACTCTCGGGTATACGGATATGAGTAAAAGTTATAGTATGAAAGCTCGGGTAATTAAGACCCAAAGTCAGAGGGTCCTGAGCGTATATGTACTCTAGAGAGAGAATGGCAAAAAGGTCCCTCCCCATAGCATTCAATGTGGTATTTATAGGGGAGGGAGGAGCCACATGTCGGGCTTCCAGCATGTCTGCCACGTGTTCCACATGCATTGAGAAGATTGACGGCTTTACAAATTAATACACGTGGATCGAATACCCGGTCCAAGGTTTAGAGTCAACGTGGAGCACCTGGTCCAAGGTTTAGTATATGAACTCTTCCCGGTCAGAATACCCAGTCCAAGCTTTAGAGTCAACGTCGAGCACATATTTCTCCATAGGTCAGGTCGGATTTCTTATTATGTCAGATTAAGGGTGTGTTTGGAAACCCGCGCCACTAGAAGTATATACGGAATACACAGATACGACTAGTTGTCTAGGATATACTCTCTATCTGTATATAATGTACATTATTATGCAATGGAGAGGGTTTCTAGGTGGAGCTGTCATTTCTTTTTTTTTTTTTTTTTTTTTCGTTTTAACATGTTTTTGTTTTGTACTGTGGCTTTGTCTGCCCAGTGTCCGACACCTGGGTACGTGAAGCCATGGCTCCGCCAAATCCCCTGCATTATGGTTATCATGTTCCCTTCCAATTCCCCTCTTCTCTCTATTCTCTAAGCTCCAATATAATTATATATACCCAACTCCAAATGCACGTAGGTGATGTGGTTCATTGTTTAATGATTAAATATATGGCAAGTTTGCCTTGCTACAAATCAATTAGTTGAGTAATCCAAAGTAAGGTTAATGTTTAATAGCCTATGAAAGCGGTTGATCTGTGGCAATAAGGTTTGGAGATAGAGTAAAACTTTGACTAACATTATATTTTAGGAAGTTTGTCACAATTTAATTGGTTGCTTGATTGATCCAAAGTAAGATTAATAACCTATTTTGTTGGTAAAAACTATGCGAGTAGTCGTATTATGCGATTTACTCATTCTCTATGATTCTAGGGTAAATGCGGCATGCGGGGTATTGAGTTTGAATAAGTGTAAATAACTTTTGATTAAAACTTTGTCAAATTTGTTCAGTATATAACTCAGTTGGTTAATCAATCCAAATTAAGCTAGTATGGTTAAAAGTAGTGTTGCCAAAATCCCGCCTAGCTATCGATTAATCGGCGCCTAGGCGCTAGACACTAGCCGACCGCCTAGCGTATCACCATAATCGGTGGTCTAGGTGGCTGCAGACTAGGACTTCTGAGCACCGTCTAGGCCTCCTAGGTGCCGATTAAGCCGCCTTGGCACCAAATAGGCCACCTAGGCACCGACTAGGTTACCTAGTCGGCCAATTAGATATTGTTCCCTTCTTTTTTAAATAGGTTATTTCACTCCAAACGCTGGTTACTAGCAAACTTAAATCAGTAAACTAAAGGTACAATTAATAGTCTTTTTTCACAAGAAACGTAATTAATAATTAGAACCATCACATTCATACTCTATGCCCTAGCTAGTTGGTCATGTAAAAAATTGGGCATCCATCCGGCTATGAAAATGACCTTACATGGTTAGTTTGTATAATGCGGTTGATGACAGGTGAGCAAATGTCGTCTCATTCCTATCAAACTCGATTCATAATTACAAAACTCTCATTTTTCTAGCTTCAAGCTTGTGGGCATGTCAGGCCTTTCATCGTCTTCCCTATCACGCCTGCTTTCTTCAATGTCCCATGCCAATTATTTCCACTCCATACAACCTTACTAAACTAGGAATGCACAATTCTTTTAAAGGAAAAAATTATCTATACACACATACCCATCTGGCTTTGTAGTCAAAGGTTGTTTGGGTGACGAGAGAAACCCACTGTGAATAGCCTTGCATTGTTACTGACAGGATATTTGGACAAAGTATTGGATCCGGTCCGGTGTGTCTAACCAATCAAAGCAGTCAAACAATGGTCAGGAGCAGAGAACATGTGAAACGGTTATAAGAGTCCACGCATTAACCGCACCACCCCATCAAAGATACGAGTCATGGATGGCAGTGTCACTTATTAGGAGGCCGTTGCTATCATTATTGTAACCGTTACATGTTTATAGTATAAAGGCTGACCACATATAGCAAGAGGGGGACATGCTCTATTTATTGTACACAAACCATAGCAATACAATTGTTTCTACTGTTTACTAATACATAAAATATAGCCGGTAAACATTATTACTGTCAGTTACTTTAGCTAGCAAAAGATCACACGGAGGTAACTAGTCTAGATTGTACATAATTGGCCGAGCTTAATCCAGAAAAGCTAATAAGCTGCTCTCACGAAAAGTCAAACTTGTAACCTTGTGGTTACCAAGTGAATAACATCAACCTAGAAAAACTGGGCTGCCTACTGATACCATACATATATACAAGATCTAACAATGAAACAAGACAGTAAATGATACGAGATTTAGGTGTATCAACTGTCGTTTAAGCTAAGGCTTCCACAAACCCTAACCATGGCTCCAAGATTAATGCAGGATTAAGGGGAGACAAGGAGGCATCGTAATCACGGTTTTGGGTTCATTTTAGCATGTGCCATGTGTTGTTGCTTAGCTCATTTTTCTTGGGTTATGGAGTGGTTAATTAGTTTACCCGTAATTAAGCTGTAATATGATCTTAATTGCCTCGATCACCTAGTGGCTAGTGCTCAACTGTTACAACAGTATTATTGTTTTTGCTGCATTGTGGAAATATATAATGATGATCTATGCGAATAAACCCACGTTTATGTCGGAAATGAGGTGCAAACAGTTAAACAGATCGAAGATTGTTGTCGAAAACGGTATCTTTAGCATCTGTCTAGCTTTTAACATGCAAAACCCTAGCAGTTAGTAATCCTATGTAGTACCTAGCTACTTATGCATATTTAATTACTAAGGGTGTGTTTGATTGGTGGGTTTTGCCCATAGGAATGGGTATGAAAGTGATTGTTGTTGTTTGGTTAATAGATTTTTATAACACTACTATGAGTTTCGAATACCCCATCAATTGAAAAACTCATACCCAAATAAAATAAGGGTTTCATTCCCTTATTCATTAACAAGCACTATTATTAGTAACCATTCTCATTCCACCCTACTGCCAAAATGTTAAATACTTTCACCAAAATTCATTACCATTACCAAGTATTTGATACTCATTCCGATTCTGATTCCTATGTGTGAACCAAACACACCCTACATGTCTTCCATCCCTAGTTTATAATTAGGGTGCTACATACTTATATTAATATACTTAGGGTGTGTTTGATTGGTGGGTTTTGCCCGTAGGAATAGGTATGAAAGTGATTGTTGTTGTTTGGTTGATAGGTTTTTAGAACATTACTATGGGTTTCGAATACCCCATCAATTGAAAAACCCATACCCAAATAAAATAAGGGTTTCATTCCCTTATTCATTCTCAAGCACTATTATTAGTAACCATTCTCATTCCACCCTACTACCAAACATGTTAAATACTTCCACCAAAACCCATTACCATTACCAAGTATTTGATACCCATTCCAATTCCGGTTCCTATGTGCGAACCAAACACACCCTTAGTTATAATCCGCGACTAAATTAATGTCCAACACGAAAATTAAAATAAGTAAATACTTAATTAGTACACATTTTAAATATTAAATCATTAACATAAAATAAAAATGATTTCCTAATAATTTTCATATTAAAATAAATTAAGTCTTCTTAATACGATATTGATGAGTCAGTAAAATTTTTTTTTTTTTGTTAAAAATGACATTATTATAATAAACTTACTGACGTTGTCGAGTATTAATTAAAGAGTTATAAAATTAACTTAAAGCATGTGTGAATTCATAAGTTTTATTTGTGTATATAATTGAGACATCAATTATTATTATATGTAAACTATTCATCTTGTAAACTCTCACTGATATTTTGAAATATTATTTTTCCCTATAAGATTGATTAGATAATGAAATTTTGACATTTATATTTATATTCTTAAAATAGAGAGAAATTTTGTCTCATACATAGTTGATAAAATGTATATACTTTAATTAAATCAATATATATTTGGAATAAAAAATTAAATTTGTGCTTAGAATAATTATAGTATGACATTCATATTCTTTTAGGATGGAGTTGGGATTCAAAAAGTAATAGCTTTCACTTATATATATATATATATATATATATATATATATATATATATATATATATATATATATATATATATATATATATATATATATATATATATATATAGAAGAGCGCTCATATGCGGCGGGGTCTTACGGTGTGGCGGTGCGGTCAAATTCCAGAATACACCAACAATGTTAACAATATGCACCAACAGTGTAATAAAAACACACCCCAATGAAATGTAATAAAACATCACAAAATACACCACGGACTCAAAAAAACACACTATATAACTCACCACCCCCAATGGTGTATTTTCGAACAGTGTATGGTGTTTTTACTCACACCTAATGGTGTGTGTTTGGTGATGCAGGGCTCTGTTTACTCTGTTTTGTGTGGTGTATTTCCTAACGTTGATGGTGCATATTTGGTGAACTATTGGTGTTGTCGCACCGTAAGAAATAACCGCACCGTAAGACACTGCCGCACCTGAACCCGCCTATATATACATATATATATATATATATATATATATATGTGTGTGTGTGTGTGTGTGTGTGTGTGTGTGTGTGTGTGTGTGTGTGTGTGTGTGTGTGTGTGTGTGTGTGTGTGTGTGTGTGTGTGTGTGTGTGTGTGAACAGCGCTTCCTGTATGGTCGGTGCAGTTTACACCATTAGGTATGCATAAATGTGCACCACACAGTATTCGAAAATACATCATTACGTGTAGTGCGTTTTTTTTTATGTGTGGTGCATTTTGTGACATTTTATTTTGGTGCATTTTCGAACACGGTGTGGTGTATTTATGCATACCTAATGGTGTAAACCGTACCGACCGCACAGGAAGCCCTATTCTCATTTGAACCTATATATATATATATATATATATATATATATATATATATATATATATATATATATATATATATTCTTATATTTTAATTCTTACCACAAAGAAGAAAAGAGTTAAAAGAACAAGAGAAAAATAAAAAATAATAAAAATTAACATGAATTCCATTTTGTTTTAAAACGATGTGTATAAGCTATGTCCAACCAAGAATATTTTTTTTTTTTTATTAGTAAACTCAAGTTCGCTCAACAAGAATATAAATATGAGCATCTAATCACTTAAAGATGTCTCACTTTCCATCCAATTAACCGTACTAATACGATTACAACATCAACCACGCAAGAAGTTGTTAAGTGTTACTTAAATCCAAAAGATTCAATTCATTCGCATATCAAACTGATTTTTTCAAGATAAGCTCTTCTATGAACTCTTGGTTACTATTATTTGTACTTTGTTTAAAAGCAAATGATTATATTCCCCAATCTTTATAAAATATTGATAACATTGAAAGGAATTCCAAATTATTTAGTCCATTCCACAAGGAATTTTGGTGTATATATAATACCACCGCCCCTTCCACTTAGCATATGTAACTTTCTCTTTGATATTAGTGGGGAAAATTAATGATTGAAAGAAAGAAAGAAAGAAAGAAAGAAAATAAATAAATAAATAAATAAATAAATAAATAAATAAATAAATAAATAATAATAATAATAATAATAATAATAATAATAATAATAATAATAATAATAATAATAATAATAATAATGATAATAATGATGATAATAATGATAATAATGATAATAATGATAATAATGATAATAATGATAATAATGATAATAATAATAATAATAATAATAATAATAATAATAATAATAATAATAATAATAATAATAATAATAATAATAATAATAATAATAATAATAATAATAATAATAATAATAATAATAATAATAATAATAATAATAATAATAATAATAATAATAATAATAATAATAATAATAATAATAATAATAATAATAATAATAATAATAATAATAATAATAATAATAATAATAATAATAATAATAATAATAATAGGTGAAAAGGAAATATAAGTAAGTGGAAAGAGAAATACAGGATGCCCATGATGATGAGTACAGGTTACCTGGCTGGTTCAGATTCACAGAACTTTATAACGAATTCAGGTAGTGACAGAGTAAATTACAAAACTGCTCATGATGGATATATTTCATTAACGGACACCTACACCTTACTTGCATTTGCCCATGCTTAGAAATTAGAATGCTATATAAAAAATAATTTTATGTGTAATTTTTAATATATGTGCGTGGAAAATATTTAATTTTATTTGTTTAAAATTAGTATAATGGTTGAAACGAAAAGGGGGCGTTATGTAGTGCAAAAGACAATATGGTACTGAAACCGAAAGCATGGGACTCCCGTGCCCTCCTTCTAAAAGGTTGAAAAGGATAAGAACAAATTAAGAAGCCTTTTCTCATCTGTCTTTTATGCCCCTGCATTACATGCATCCATGTCATCTTACCATCCATGCATGTATGCATCAATGCATGCATGTCCTTTCAAGCCCAACATACAATTCCACTATCGTTATATTGTGGGCCAGAATCCATAATGGGGGTCCATCATGTGTATTTTGGGCTTATCCAAATTATGTACTTGGTTGTTAGTGGGAGGTGTGTACTAAGTAAATTAGACAATTTATATCGTGCATCACGGCACACATAGCAATGTGCGCTCAGACACAAAACGCGCCCATTTCAATTGCTGATGTTATTTCGTTTGTTCAAACGGTCAAAATCCGGCCATTATGTTATTCAGTTAAAAGTTTATGTGTATTGTGTTATGAGTTTTTATATATTCAGTTAAGAGTTGATGTATATTCAGTTATGAGTTTTTGTGTATTCAGTTAAGAGTTTCTGTGTATTATATATCATGTTAGATTATGTATATTCAGTTATGAATTTCGGTGTATTCTGTTATGAGTTTATGTGTATTTGAAACAGATAATTTTTTTTTTTTTTGGACAATTCTTCAACACGACGTCGTTTTGGGAGGCGCCCTGGTGCACGGTATAACGATTGGTAAATCATGCCTTATGACTTTAGTTGTCAAAAGATCACAATGAGGTAAACCAGCTTAGATTGTTCATAGCTGACCGGCTCAAATCAAGAAGGCTAATAGGTCGTTATCACTAAGAGTCAAACTTGTGGCATTGTGATTACTAAGTTACTAGTCTTATTACCAATTTGGACGGGGTTGTCCCCACAGTTAATATAATATGTAACTTGTATTTATTTACGTGTACATAATATGTTAACTACAAGTACATAATATGAACCAGAGTTCACAATTCAATGTGCCTGGTGAACCCTAGTCCATGATATAAGTTGGAGTTAATTTCATATTTTGTCCTAAATTTATATATGTCAGTCCACTTTTAGTTTTTCTTTTTTTTTTTTTTTCAAAACATTCCCGTTTGGTCCTAGTATTATTGTCGCATGATCATTTTTGGTTTTCTATCAACAAAATTATTTAAATGACGTTAAATACAAGGGCATTTTTGTCTATTCAATTCTAAGTGTTAAGTTATTTTCCTTTTTTTTTTTTGGTCCTAGTTTTATATGTGTTGTTTCACTTTTAGTTTTTTTTTTTTTTTTTTTTTCAAAACATTCTTGTTAGTCCTAACATTATTGTGGCATGACCATTTTTTGGCCATCCGGCAACAAATATGTTTAAATAACATTTGAAATGACGTTATTAACTACTCAAAATCTGCTTTTTCTTCTTGGCAAAAAGTGCAATTAGGCCACTGAACACCCCAAATGTATACAATTTCATATGATAGTAAGTTACCATCAATTTTATCAAGTTGCTTGCTTACATGGATGGTGAATTGACATTTTTAAATAATTTTTAATAATAAACTTTAAAAATTAAAAATTAAAAATTAAAAAATAATTATTTAAAAAAAAAAAAAAAAAAAAAAAAAAACTACGACCACCCCCCACCCCCCCCCCCCTCCCCCTCCTCTTTCGTCTCCAACCAAAGATGAAGAGCCTATTTTCATCTCCGACCGAAGACAAAGGAGGAGGGGGGAAGGGGATGACTGGCGGCTACCTCGACTTTTTTATTTTTTATTTTTTATTTTTTTTCTCGACTTTTTTATTTTTTATTTTTTATTTTTTTTATTTTTTGTTTTTAAAGTTTCTATTAAAAATTATTTAAAATGTCAGCCCACCTTCCACATAAAGAAGACAACTTAATGAAATGGATGATAATTTGCTATCAGGTGAAATTGCATACATTTAGGGTGTTAGTGACCTAATTACATTTTTTTTTTGTTTAATGACCAAATTACATTTTCAGGTTAGGTTCAATGGCCAATTTGAACCTTATTCCTAATTTTATTTACTATCTACAACTAATTAACATCTATAATTACCAAGTGATTAACCCAAGGTCGAAAGCACACCCAAATAAATGGACAAAACAATCTAAATTTAGCAACAGATCTACATATCTATTTTCTTTTCGTATGATGAAAAAATAAAAACGCTGTCCTGCCTTGGCCAAGAAGGCTCATGCAGAATCAGAAATGAGAAGCAACATCTTTCCAGAAAAAATATCTTCTCTTTGGATTGTCACATTCCTGAGATGCATAAAGATCTACTTGCATATAATGTTAAATTCTGGAAGCAAAAAAGGGACCATTAAGATTGAATTCAATCTTGCAAGTAGGGGTGGGAATAGGCCAGGCCCCTTGTAGGGACCTATGTTCGAGCCGATTTAAAGCCTAGTTAGGCCTAGCTCGTTCAGTAAAAAGGCCAGACTTGAGCCAATTTCAAAAGCCTATTAAACTAAACAGGCCAGGCCTATATATACCAGACTCGGCCTTCAAGCCTACAGGCTTGGCATATATATATATATATATATATATATATATATATATATATATATATATATATATATATATATATATATATATATATATATACTCCGTATTTACAATATAACTCCAAGTATATATAATTACCAAACCCTAATCCTCCACCTCCAAAATTCCATTCTAAATTATGATTCAACTATAAACATGGCTACTAATCATGTTGTAAGCGTTCTTATTGTTTATTTTTTTTATTAACTGTTCTTACTGTCATAATGTTTAATGAAATGTCGCAACTTAATTATGTGAGTTGATTGTTAATTATTTATGAGATTATATAAGATAACAAACAATAATACAATTGAATTTATTTCTAAACAAGTTAACGAGCATGCTGAAGTCATGACTTGTTTTATTTTATATTTTAATGCTATTATGTTTGCATTGTGGTGATATACTTATGTAATTATGTATTAGTTTTGTATTAGGTATATTTCTTAAATTATTTAGATATATTTATTAAAGTTTTTAAAAGTCTTAACATGTAGGCTTTAAATAAGCTCAAAGTAGGACTTTCTTTGAAGCTTTTTTAATGGCCTATATATTAAACAGGCTTTTAAAAAGGCTTTAGGCCAGGCCAGGCCACTTGTAGGCTCGGGCTTGAGCCTAACAAAAAGCCAACATACAGGCTCAGGCCCAGGCCTAGGCTTTAGATTTTCGTAACAGGCTCAAGCCTAATTTTCTAAAGCTCGACTCGGCTTGGCCTATTTCCACCCCTACTTGCAAGTTGCAAAGCGTTATAATTCCACACAGGGCAAAGCAAAATTCAGTGTTTCTGCCATTCATGACCAACAGGGCAACAAGAAATCTTACTTTCCAATGGAGAATCAAATCGAGCATAAAATACAAAAGAAAAAAAGAAAAGATGACTGGGTTATGAAAATACTTCCACATTTCACAGTATTCCAGCAAGAAAGTGTAGAGAACAAACGGGCCACCGAGTTATTGGAAACGAGCAGCGGGAGGGGAGGGTGTCCTACTGGGAGCGAGCTCTGCTGCTTTCAGCGTTTCTCACAGGGTACAAGTATGGATGAGACTGCAAAAGTTGGGGGAGGGGGAGGGGTGAAGGTAAATGTTATATCATATGAAGAGAATGAGAATCTAAGCCCAGTGTCGAGGTTTTAGGATTTTACCATCGCTTCAAACGCAGTTGGCCGTTCCTCATGATCATAACGGAGCAACTTGTCCACAAAATCAATTGCCTACCAAAAAGGAAATAAGAAGAGTATGGATATCTATCAGCAGGGCTAGGGAATATGAAAAATACTATGTGTACTCGCACTTTATACTCCCAACTTTTACTCCCACACACAAAATCTTGATGTAGACACTTGTATTGGGACCCACATGAAAAAAATAGCTTATCAGTGTCCGCCACATCAGGGAGAAAATTGCAGGAGTAAGATTTGGGAGTACATGTAGTGGAACTCAGGGAATATACATTGCTTGACTAAATATTGAGAGATGTATTTACTACCTCGGGGACAGCTAAATGTTGATTTTCAGCGTTAATGAACTTCGACCATGGTTTCCTGCTATGCCTGAATCAAATAACAGTATTTTATACATTATAAATGAAACATATTCTTTCACAAAATATTAGTCTTGTACATGGGATTCACACTAACCTTCCAACAAGGGCTGCAAGGTTTGGATCTAATTCTAAACGATACTTATTTAGATAAGCATTTAATTCATCCGTTCCTAATACCTGTGATCCATTGAAAACACAGAAGAATAAGTGTCACGTAGTAGTAGAATGATATTCCTAGTTCCTGTGTAATACACATGTAATGAATATAGTAATTCATGATGGATTTACCGCCTTCACTTTACTAGGAAACTAATTGTTCTGATATGGCCAATCCAGATCACCTCAAATTAATGATATATTAAGAAAACATGGGTAAACTAATGAAGTAACTGTCTCAACCATCTCCGTATGTACAAGTTAGAAACAATATAATTTCACATTGACAAAAACTCTGGCCAGCACATTTACCTTAGCAATCTTGACGAGTTGATCGTAATTGTCATGTCCATAAAAGAATGGCTCTTTCCGGAATATCTATATACCAAAATTTGTTGATAAATAATCATCATAAACAAGATAACAAAGCATTTGAATGTTAAAATGTAAGCATACTATTAACTAGAAAAAAGAAAGACTTCAAGGTCAAAATTCCTCACCATTCCAGCAAGCATGCAACCTAGGCTCCACAAATCCAGCGAGTAATCATAGTCTTGTAGATCAACAAGAAGTTCAGGGCCTTTAAAATACCTGTAAAAAGTGAAATTAAAAACTGTACAGATGTCAGTGTGTTTGGTAAAGGTTACAGCAGAAGCACATAACTACATAAGCCCCATCTACTACAATATAGTTAAATTTTGTAACTAGCTAGTTGTGGCAATTCATTAAGTAGCATAAGATTAGCATAGTAACTAGCTAGAAGAGATTATATATCCTTTTTATTTACTAACGTAAGCGAGCATGATTCTATTTATATAATACTTCTACACATATATACCCAACTCTCATTCATGAATAAAGGAACACTTCCACCACTGAAATAAGTCAAAACACTGGATAAAGCTTTTAGACTCATTTCTAAACTGATTGTCATTTCGCATCAACTCCAGTATCTGGAACAGTGAACACCCATATATTATGCCCCATAAAACGATATTTCATTTGTTTGTCCAAATTTTTTACCATCTTTGATCACTTTGACCCTTGAATTCTAAAAGTAGCCAACTGTAATGCTTCAACTAGGAATAATTGATCAACATCATTCTGTCTATTACGGATTATATTAATACCTTGCTGAAATCCACCATACCTTAAAGTCTACAAGAATTCAAAATTAAAGTTATACCTTGTAGGATTTCATCAAAATTAACAATTAACAGCTTAATAATGGAAAACTTATGGTAGCTACTTTGTAGATTTGGAACTTGAGGAACCATGGAGAACTAACTGTAGCTACATTGTATTGTTGGGGGACAATGGAGAACTATTGGTAACAACCTTGTATAGTCTAAGGATTCAAGTTCCAAAATAGTAGCAGCTAAAAATAGATCACCTAAAAACCTCCAACATAAGTTTACAACAAAATGAAGTAATTCTAAAACAAATTTTAAAATGTCTGATTGATAGAATGCTGCCAACCAGACAAAAGTACATCGACCAGAAAAGCAGAAAACAAACCTAGAGGCCACGCGGACATTATATTCTTTCCCAGAGTGATAAAATTCTGCGAGCCCCCAGTCTATTAGCCAAAGTTTCCTCTTCTCATGATCAATAAGGATATTGTGAGGCTTCACATCACGGTGCATGATACCTTGAGAATGACAATAATCTAATGCCTATGCATAGAGATTGTACAATGGTTACTTTTTTAGCAGACAGAAATCTTCAAATAAACCACTTATAGGGGAAAAAATAAAAATAAAAATGAAAAGAGGAAACATCAGTTTAATAACAGTGATCAGAGCTTCAATAGACAATAATAATACTATACTACATTTAGTTTTTTCATTTCCCACCCATCAGAAGAAGATTGGCAATACCCTTCTTCCCTTAATGCTCAACCAGTATTTAACGTCACTTTCTCATTTCTATTATGTCCTTCCATCACCAATCCTACCCCAGATAATTAAGAATGAGTATATTGTTTTATTCAAGACAATGATTTTAGAGCAGTTATATTAAAGAAAGACCATTGAAAAGAACATGCCAAGAAAACTTGCCTTGAGAAGTTCATAAGTGTAATATCGTATGTCAAAGTCAGAAAGAGTTGGGTAAAGCACTTTAAAATCTGTGTTATTCACATATTCAAAAACAAGGCTTGGAGTCTTTGACTGCTCATCTCTGACAATATCAAGCAACTTCACAATATTTGGTCCGCCACATAGATTCTGAAGTATTTTAATCTCCCTCTTAATCTGCATTTTACAGTAGCTTCCAGAATGAGTGTAATCAATTGTGTAAAACAATCTATTTTCACTAATAAGTAAAAAGGAAACCTTACTATCAATTCTAGAAAATAACAATTCATGTCATAAAGGTTTTGCTATAAAGTATTTTAAAAATTCTGAGACAATTTAAAAACGCTCTAACTATCACTATGTCATTGAGGGTTGCTCAGTTAATGATATTCAGAAACGATTTGGCAATCCCATATTTGATCACTTTAAACAAGTGGGAAACAGGCATCCCTCGTTGTAGTAAAAATAAAAAGGCAGTTGGGGTTATTAGTGAAGGAATCATTATCAAATATCAAGGCGATTGAAATTATTGAACCAAACAACTCCTAACCTATTTCTGTTCATTCAATTGAAATAAGAGGACATTATGCTGCTTAATATATGTTGTAATGGAAACAAAGTTCAAGCTTTTGCTAAGCTACAATAGGAGATATTCAATACTCCCAAGGATCCCATGTTAACTAGAAGAATATCATTGGTAACCTATTGATAGTGAGATACAAAAAGGCGTTCCCCCTGGAGAGCCAAGATGGATGTTTAGGTGGAAAAAGCATCAGAGCATGAATATATATTGAATGAGTGAAATACATCCCAATTCGAATTCCTAGCCCCTAGGATTCTCATAATAGGTGAACCCATTTGTACTGTCAATGTAACAAGAATTTATGCTTTGCTCATTCCAAAGTCGATCCATTTAGAAAATGACAAAAGATATATTTTATCATTGGGCTTTTGTCTGGATGTTCAATGTGATTATCCATTTATCCAAGATCCTCCACTTAAAAAAATGAAGTCAAAGGTGAACATTCCAAAATGACATCACCTTTAATTCCAATCATTACGTTTCTTATGAGTGGTGAAATTACATGAATGAAGCAACCACCTGTTTAATTACCATGGAAACTTTTATTATTCTCAAACTTTGTACTTTGTAGTAATCCTTTCTTCTCTCTTTAGCATAATGCAGTATATGATTAGCCATTAGCCATTAGCCATAGTGAAAGACTGCAACACTTCTAAAATTTTATTCAAGGCACTAAGGCACTTATTTTCACAAGTTGTAATTTAACATTTAATAATAATAAAAATAATGATAATCGTCGTCATTTATACTGTTTCACTATAAGTCGAATCATTTTTAGGATTAAAATCATTTGTGAGATTTTTCTACAAAGTTAGGGCCTAGGGGAATCTTAAAATGGCTTCACTATAAGTGTTCTCATCATTGGATTGAAGTCATTTCTTATGATTTTAGCTGAGCAGAGCTTTAAAATAGTTGATTGATACATTTACAGAGGAGAGCTTTCTCTGGTAACACTGCATTTAATCTGATAAGAGCTCAATTTGGGCATACAAAAGTCCTTGACAAATCCAGCCTAGAAATTAGCCATTACACCATAGGATTGTCACTTATCTCCTTTTCACTTGCATGTGAAATTCAAACCAAATAATAGAAGCCTATTTCTATTATGCTTGGAGAAGCAATCAAAGTAAATAAGGCAGAAAATGAAAGAAAAACCTAACCTTTTTCTTCTTAACAGGTTTAAGTATTTTGATAATGCATTTCTGGTTATTTGTAGAGTGAACTCCCTCAAAAACCTCGCTGTACTTTCCCCTTCCAACCTTCTTAACTACCTCGTAATCATCCTGCTCCCTGCAGTTAACCAAAAAAAAAAAAAAAAAAAACTTGGAACAAGCTCAATCAAATTTAAATTAAAAAAAAAAAAAATCAATTAAGAAATAGTCTAATGAATTACCCCCATTGAACAGTCAAAGACTCGTAATCCCAATACTCTTTAGGGCGATTCACATTGATGTCGGTATAAACCCGGGCCTGGGAGGGGGCGCCGGGTCGGCGAATAGCTTTTCCAATCTTCTGCGCCAGGGTCTCTGACAAGGACACCAGCGGGCGGAGGGATTGCGGCGGCAAAGGCAGATGCGGGGGATTCCGTTTCAGTTCAGGAGAAGGCGGCAGACAACGGTGGAGAAGGGAGGGAAACGACGTCGGATGGGAGATGAGGAGGCGATTGTGGTAGCTGGAAGCGATGATGTGAAAGGGCCTTCCGGCCATAAACGAACGAAGAGGAACTTATAAATTTTACGATGACCTATGCAGACTGTGCACAACCCCCTCTTTCTTCCTCATCTCCACGCTAACTTTTTTCTCTTTCTAATTTTCCCTTTGCGTGTAGAATTTTACTCCTATAAATTCTTTTCAAGTTAATTACACCGGAGGTCTCTTATGCTATTCCAAATTTAGTCACAGATTATTTTATTTATTATTTTACATTTTAAATTATTATTTTTTGGACACTTTTATTCATTCTCATGATTTTTTTTATTTTTAGTAAAGACATTACTGTCTCTTACTCTCTTTATATTTTTCTTTTGTTATTTTTTCAATTTCAACCAGTTTAATCGGTTTAGAACTTTAGGTAACCTCTGATTTTTAATAATCATATTTTTCAACCAATTTTTAGTAAAGTCCTAAACCAATTAAACTGGTTTAAACCGGAAAAATAACAAAAGAAAAGAGAAAATTACACTTTTAGTCCTGTGACTACTTGGGTCTTGTTAATTTCAGTACTCGACTTTAAAAACTAACACTTTAGTCCCATAACTATGCAATTTTTAACACATTTGGTCCTGTCAGCCAAATCACCGGCCAAATGTCGCCGGAAAAATGTAAACTATTTTTAATTATTTAACATTGAGGGCAAATTGGTCATTTCAAGTAACTCTCTTCTTCTTCCTTGCACTGCGCACAACTAGCCGATTATTTCTCCGATTAGTATGATATAATTCTAAAGTAATGAATGATTTCTAGATGCTAACCTGCTGTATAAAATCAATATAGTGAAGAGCCCCATGCTTAAAGTGGGTCCCACCACCAGGGAAGGTAAGGGATTCACCAGTCACCACTAACTTTAACCCAATTTTGATGTCTCTTAACCTCTTCAAGCTTGGTGTGTGGAACATTGCCGTGCCAGAATTATATAATCGGCCAGGCAACGACGAAGTTGTGCGCAGTGCCTGACCATTGCCGTCGGAACAAATTTCCTGGGTTTTGTAATGAGAAGAAAGGGTGCCGTGCCAGAACTACATATATATAGGACAACTTTTTTTAATTTTCCGACGATTGTTTTCTCGGAGACTCACAACCAGAAAGGTTCGGCACCATGGAAAATCTGGCACCGTGAACAGCTCGTTATCACCGTTTGCTTTCACTATTAGGCCAGCGGAAGTGACGGAGTGGGACACGGCGGTGGAGAAGTAGCTCATACCGAAGTACACGCGCGGGAGCAAAAGGGGATGTTTTCCGGGAAAGGCAGGTCTACGAGGGAAATGGCGTCGACGACACTGGAGAGGGATTTGGTGAAGAAGGGGCGGTGAATTGACCATTTTGCCCTCCATAATCTATACTATATATAAAAACAAAATCCTTAAATTTTAACTTTCCGCCCAATTCCTAAAAAATCTCTCTTCCAAATAAAATATATTGATTTCTACTTTCCCATTCGTACAATAATTCTGCGTTAAAATTCTATTCTAATATTATAAAATAGTGTAATACAATCTATACTATATATAAAAACAAAATCCTGAAATTTTAACTTTCCGTCCAATTCCTAAAAAATCTCTCTTCCAAATAAAATATATTCATTTCTACTTTCCCATTCGTACAATAATTCTGCGTTAAAATTCTATTCTAATATTATAAAATAGTGTAATACAATCTATATCTATACTATATATAAAAACAAAATCCTGAAATTTTAACTTCCCGCCCAATTCCTAAAAAATCTCTCTTCCAAATAAAATATATTGATTTCTACTTTCCCATTCGTACAATAATTCTGCGTTAAAATTCTATTCTAATATTATAAAATAGTGTAATACAATCTATACTATATATAAAAACAAAGTCCTGAAATTTTAACTTTACCGTCCAATTCCTAAAAAATCTCTCTTCCTAATAAAATATATTGATTTCAACTTTCCCATCCGTACAATAATTCTGCGTTAAAATTCTATTCTAATATTATAAAATAATGTAATACAATCTATACTATATATAAAAACAAAATCCTGAAATTTTAACTTCCCGCCCAATTCCTAAAATATCTCTCTTCCAAATAAAATATATTGATTTCTACTTTCCCATTCGTACAATAATTCTTAGTTAAAATTCTATTCTAATATTATAAAATAGTGTAATACAATCTATATCTATATTATATATAAAAACAAAATCCTGAAATTTTAACTTCCCGCCCAATCCCTAAAAAATCTCTCTTCCTAATAAAATATATTGATTTCTACTTTTCCATTCGTACAATAATTCTGCGTTAAAATTCTATTCTAATATTATAAAATAGTGTAATACAATCTATACTATATATAAAAACAAAATCGTGAAATTTTAACTTTCCCGCCCAATTCCTAAAAAATCTCTCTTCCTAATAAAATATATTGATTCAACTTTCCCATCCGTACAATAATTCTGCGTTAAAATTCTATTCTAATATTATAAAATAGTGTAATACAATCTATACTATATATAAAAACAAAATCCTGAAATTTTAACTTTCCCGCCCAATTCCTAAAAAATCTCTCTTCCTAATAAAATATATTGATTTCAACTTTCCTATTCGTACAATAATTCTGAGTTAAAATTCTATTCTAATATTATAAAATAGTGTAATACAATCTATACTATATATAAAAACAAAATCCTGAAATTTTAACTTTCCGCCCAATTCCTAAAAAATCTCTTTTCCTAATAAAATATATTGATTTCTACTTTCGCATTCGTACAATTATTCTGAGATAAAATTCTATTATAATATTATAAAATAGTGTAATACAATCTATACTATATATAAAAACAAAATTCTGAAATTTTAACTTTCCGCCCAATTCCTAAAAAATCTCTCTTCCTAATAAAATATATTGATTTCTACTTTCGCATTCGTACAATTATTCTGAGTTAAAATTCTATTCTAATATTATAAAATAGTGTAATACAATCTATACTATATATAAAAACAAAATTTTGAAATTTTAACTTTCCGCCCAATTCCTAAAAAATCTCTCTTCCTAATAAAATATATTGATTTCTAATTTCCTATTAGTACAATAATTCTGCGTTAAAATTCTATTCTAATATTATAAATTAGTGTAATACAATCTATACTATATATAAAAACAAAATCCTGAAATTTTAACTTTTCGCCCTATTCCTAAAAAATCTTTCTTCCTAATAGAATATATTGATTTCTATTTTCTCATTCGTACAATAATTCTGCGTTAAAATTCTATTCTAATATTATAAAATAGTGTAATACAATCTATATCTATACTATATATAAAAACAAAATCCTGAAATTTTAACTTCCCGCCCAATTCCTAAAAAATCTCTCTTCCAAATAAAATATATTGATTTCTATTTTCCCATTCGTACAATAATTCTGCGTTAAAATTCTATTCTAATATTATAAAATAGTGTAATACAATCTATACTATATATAAAAACAAAATCCTGAAATTTTAACTTTACCGTCTAATTCCTAAAAAATCTCTCTTCCTAATAAAATATATTGATTTCAACTTTCCCATCCGTACAATAATTCTGCATTAAAATTCTATTCTAATATTATAAAATAGTGTAATACAATCTATACTATATATAAAAACAAAATCGTGAAATTTTAACTTTCCCGCCCAATTCCTAAAAAATCTCACTTCCTAAAAAAATATATTGATTTCTACTTTCGCATTCGTACAATTATTCTGAGTTAAAATTCTATTCTAATATTATAAAATAGTGTAATACAATCTATACTATATATAAAAACAAAATCCTGAAATTTTAACTTCCCGCCCAATTCCTAAAAAATCTCACTTCCTAATAAAATATATTGATTTCTACTTTTCCATTCGTACAATAATTCTGCGTTAAAATTCTATTCTAATATTATAAAATAGTGTAATACAATCTATACTATATATAAAAACAAAATCCTGAAATTTTAACTTTCCTGCCCAATTCCTAAAAAATCTCTCTTCCTAATAAAATATATTGATTTCAACTTTCCCATCCGTACAATAATTATGCGTTAAAATTCTATTTTAATATTATAAAATAGTGTAATACAATCTATACTATATATAAAAACAAAATCCTGAAATTTTAACTTCCCGCCCAATTCCTAAAAAATCTCTCTTCCTAATAAAATATATTAATTTCTACTTTTCTATTCGTACAATAATTCTGCGTTAAAATTCTATTCTTATATTATAAAATAGTGTAATACAATCTATACTATATATAAAAACAAAATCCTGAAATTTTAACTTCCCGCCCAATTCCTAAAAAATCTCTCTTCCTAATAAAATATATTGATTTCTAATTTCCTATTCGTACAATAATTCTGCGTTAAAATTCTATTCTAATATTATAAAATAGTGTAATACAATCTATACTATATATAAAAACAAAATCATGAAATTTTTACTTCCCGCCCAATTCCTAAAAAATCTCACTTCCTAATAGAATATATTGATTTCTACTTTCCCATTCGTACAATAATTCTGCGTTAAAATTCTATTCTAATATTATAAAATAGTGTAATACAATCTATACTATATATAAAAACAAAATCCTGAAATTTTAACTTTCCCGCCCAATTCCTAAAAAATCTCACTTCCTAATAAAATATATTGATTTCTACTTTCGCATTCGTACAATTATTCTGAGTTAAAATTCTATTCTAATATTATAAAATAGTGTAATACAATCTATATCTATACTATATATAAAAACAAAATCCTGAAATTTTAACTTCCCGCCCAATTCCTAAAAAATCTCTCTTCCAAATAAAATATATTGATTTCTATTTTCCCATTCGTACAATAATTCTGCGTTAAAATTCTATTCTAATATTATAAAATAGTGTAATACAATCTATACTATATATAAAAACAAAATCCTGAAATTTTAACTTTACCGTCTAATTCCTAAAAAATCTCTCTTCCTAATAAAATATATTGATTTCAACTTTCCCATCCGTACAATAATTCTGCATTAAAATTCTATTCTAATATTATAAAATAGTGTAATACAATCTATACTATATATAAAAACAAAATCGTGAAATTTTAACTTTCCCGCCCAATTCCTAAAAAATCTCACTTCCTAATAAAATATATTGATTTCTACTTTCGCATTCGTACAATTATTCTGAGTTAAAATTCTATTCTAATATTATAAAATAGTGTAATACAATCTATACTATATATAAAAACAAAATCCTGAAATTTTAACTTCCCGCCCAATTCCTAAAAAATCTCACTTCCTAATAAAATATATTGATTTCTACTTTTCCATTCGTACAATAATTCTGCGTTAAAATTCTATTCTAATATTATAAAATAGTGTAATACAATCTATACTATATATAAAAACAAAATCCTGAAATTTTAACTT
Organism: Ipomoea nil; assembly: GCF_001879475.1. Taxonomy (NCBI): domain Eukaryota; kingdom Viridiplantae; phylum Streptophyta; class Magnoliopsida; order Solanales; family Convolvulaceae; genus Ipomoea; species Ipomoea nil. Next base: position 1,660,148 of record NW_017619189.1, on the reverse strand, counting down.
TCCTGCCCAATTCCTAAAAAATCTCTCTTCCTAATAAAATATATTGATTTCAACTTTCCCATCCGTACAATAATTATGCGTTAAAATTCTATTTTAATATTATAAAATAGTGTAATACAATCTATACTATATATAAAAACAAAATCCTGAAATTTTAACTTCCCGCCCAATTCCTAAAAAATCTCTCTTCCTAATAAAATATATTGATTTCTACTTTTCTATTCGTACAATAATTCTGCGTTAAAATTCTATTCTTATATTATAAAATAGTGTAATACAATCTATACTATATATAAAAACAAAATCCTGAAATTTTAACTTCAAGCCCAATTCCTAAAAAATCTCTCTTCCTAATAAAATATATTGATTTCTAATTTCCTATTCGTACAATAATTCTGCGTTAAAATTCTATTCTAATATTATAAAATAGTGTAATACAATCTATACTATATATAAAAACAAAATCATGAAATTTTTACTTCCCGCCCAATTCCTAAAAAATCTCACTTCCTAATAGAATATATTGATTTCTACTTTCCCATTCGTACAATAATTCTGCGTTAAAATTCTATTCTAATATTATAAAATAGTGTAATACAATCTATTCTATATATAAAAACAAAAGTTCGGCAAGGCATAACTTTTTACTCCGTTCTCCGTTTTGGACAAATGTTTTTTTGAAATCGCGTATTTTTTCGAGATCTATCCACTGCAAACTGCCGTAGGCGGTTTGGCCCACCAATTTCTAAAAAAAGTACTTTATTAAAGAGTTTCTAAGAAAAAACTATGAGAACCTTATGTTTTATTAATGAATTTTTAAAATTTTTAATTAAACAATTGTCTCGTGCATTATTTAATAATCTTTCTTTATAATTAGTCAAATTATTTAATCTATACTATATATAAAAATAAAATCCTGAAATTTTAACTTCCCGCCCAATTTCTAAAAAATCTCTCTTCCTATAAAATATAATGATTTCTACCTTCCCATTCGTACGATAATTCTGCGTTAAAATTCTATTCTAATATTATAAAATAGTGTAATACAATCTATACTATATATAAAAACAAAACCCTGAAATTTTAACTTCCCGCTCAATTCCTAAAAAATCTCCCTTTTTGATTGTCTATACTATATATAAAAACAAAACCCTGAAATTTTAACTTCCCGCTCAATTCCTAATAAATCTCCCTTTTTGATTGATGACAACAAAGTTGCTATCATTACCTGAGCACACCTGCAGGTAACCATAAATGCAAGACATGAGTATTAAGAGGAAACACTTTTAGTCCTATGACTATAAGGGGCGTGTTAATTTCAGTACTTGACTTTGAAAACTAACAATTTAGTCCTATAACTATGCAATTTCTAACACATTTGGTCCTCCCCGGCCAAGTCACTGGCGAAATTTGGCCGGAAAACGTAACCCATTTTTAATTAAATATAAGTGGGGGGGAAACGGTCATTCATGTTCTTCTTCTCCCTTCTCCTCCATTTTTCTTCGATCTTCTTCTTCCTTTGCAGCAATGAGGCCAGAAACCGCCACCTCCAACTATTCAGCAACGGTACGGCTAATTCCTTTGCAAATTTTGGGGTGTGTAATAATGTGGATTATACAAGAGTAATTAATTAATTAATCAGTATCTTTCTTTGTTTAGCTACCATAAAATTAGGAAATAATTTGGTACATCATTTACAGAAAGTTACAGATTGCCTTCTTTGGAATCTCTTTTTATTTATTTTTTATTTATTGCCCATGGAAGATCTCGAGAAAGTTACAGATGAGTATCCTTTACAGCGACGGAGCCATTGTTTTTTCATCAGAAGCGCTCTCGGAGCCATTTCCTCTCTTCTACAATATTTTTGGGAATTTGAAAGCCATTTTCAAAATCAAGTATTTGAGGTCTTTGGATGTTTCTGGTAACCGGTTGAACGGCAAGGGGAGGGGTGGACAATGAGAACTGTAAATATGATGAGGAAACATCCGGCCCGTTGCGGCGTTTTGAATCGCGACGGTGGCCTTGTCATCGGCCAACTTTCGACAAAAACGTACACAGATGTGTAGTCGTCGGAGTTGCAGAGCGGCAACATTGTAGAGCTTTGCGATTTTATGGTTTAATGGTGGAAGAGATGGATCGAGTTAGAGTTAAATGAGATAGATCTTAGGTTTTGGTCTATTGGGAATAGAGACTTCAAACCACAATCGCAATCCCAATCTCAGTTGGTGAATTGAATTTGAAAGTATCAACTTGTAATTCTATATGTATAGTGTACCGGAAGAGAAAACATAGCAGAAAGATAGAGTCGGCGTTTCTGGTCACCTGCTGCCGTTCGCGAGACGGCCTGAAGAGGAGGAAGAAAACTCACTTTCCCTTTTCTTTTCCATGAACTGACCAAGTTGCCCCACGAATTAAACAAATAAGAATAAATTAAAAGATTCCGGCCAAATTTTACCGGTAATTTCACCGGGAGGACCAAATGTGTTAGAAATTGCATAGTTACAGGACTAAATTGTTAATTTTTAAAGTTAAGTACTGAAATTAACACGTCTCTTACAGTCATAGAACCAAAAGTATAATTTTCTCTGAGTATTAAATTGGTATAAAACTAAAATTATCGTGTCCAGCATGCACGAGTCCATAACATAATGATTGAAAAGAAGACTTGCATAACATTTAAATCCCAAATTTCTTTCGGTCATACCCAGTAGCACAGATGAAGCAAATATCACTCAATATTTCCAAAATCCCATGAAATTACAAAGATAAGCGACCTCTGGTGAAGTTAACTCTTAAATAATTATATATCGATTTAAATATTCTTAATATATTAAAAAAAATTACATTCCGTGCATCGCACGGGTGAAAATACTAGTTATGGTAAATTTGGGAATAATTAATGATGGTAATAGAAATCCTAGAAGAATATAGAATTAAACAATATTTAATTATTGTTATATTATTATTGTGACTCACGGTATTTCTGTCTTTTTATGTTCTAATCCTTGTATTTCTCCATCCATTGGTCACTGTTACATCCATTTCTTCAAACTGAGGTTATCCGCTTCAGTCCTTTCTAACATTAAGAAACCATCTTCACCCAACTAACAATCACAAATTTTACATTTGACATCAATCTCAAGATAATGGAAACAAGTGCAGTTGGAATAGAAAGGGCGTTAGTCCATGCCTGTGGAAATTTTGTCGAGCATACAACATAACTAGCAAAGTCAGGAATATCACCCAACCCCTCCCTTAACCTTTCTGCATCAACTATAATAGGTATGCCCCTACTCTTTGCCTCCTGCGCTACAATCAAAGCAGTCTCATGCAGCCTTCCATCTAAGTAGACAATATTTACTCCAAGCGCTGAAGACAATTTTGATTTGGGTATGTAGACCCTCAGATATCATGGGTGGATATCCTGGATTGAAAATGCACGTGCGAGTTTTTTTTTTTTTTTTTTGGTTGTCAACAATGACATATGTGAATGGTGAGTTTCCTCCTTTGGACACCACCATAAAAGATGTATCAACACCATCCATTTCAAGCTCATCAAGTATTCTTTCGCCATGCGAGTCATCAGCAACCTTAGATATGATCCTTGGATTAAGACCAAGACGAATTTTATCATCCGGGTTTTATCAAAGCATTGCCAGTGTTACCACCTCCTTGAACCTCAAAGCTGGTGCTCCGAATTTTATCATCCGGGTTGGGGAATGAAGCTACAGCCGCTAGGAAGTCAAAACCGGCCATTCCAACACCTCAGACAATGCGATTTTTGGGGAGCGGCGGATTCCACATTTTCAGCTTGAAACTTCAATGATTTTCAGGTAGAATAACAGAGTTTTTGAGGTTGTGCACCAAGTAGTTGTGGTCAGAGAGAGAGAGAGAGATGGGAAGGATATTTGTGGTTAATATGGAAGGGAGGACTTACAGGTGCAAATTCTACATCACGCCATCTACAACTACAACTGCTATTTACCATAGGAGGGTTCGCCGACCTGCTGCCCTCTCTGCTTCGCCGGAATCAAAAACCACCGGTGAAGGCCCCAACCTCGCCGGATCTGTTGCTGCACCGCCAGATCTGCCTTACTGGTCCGTCGCCGGAAGGAGTTACTGCCTCGTATGCTCGCCGTCGTACCCACAACTCGCCGGAGAAGAACCTCGCTGCTACTCACTACCGACGGTTACTACTTAGCCGCCAAGTCTTGCCATCTCGCCTCACAGGAGTCACAGCAGTGCTGGTCTAAACAAGATTAGAAGAATAAGACATAAAAAGACAGAAAAGCCCTTCTAATTCACGGTCAACAAACAGCTTCATTGACGGAGGATCAAAACTGTCCAACGACCAATAATAGTGTCTACTAAGTGGCAATTTTTAGTATGGATGATGAAAAGTGTCAATGCCTCAATAAGTCTAGGACCAAAAATGGCATTAACTCCGAAATACAATACAAGAATATTTAATTATGGTTATATTATTATTGTGCCTCACGACCATTATATACTAACAGTACTTCAAAAGAAACTAATAATAATAATAATATAATAATAATAATAATATAAGTGGTAATAATAATATCTAAAAGTAATTAAGTGTTAATAATAATAGTAAGAATATTAACGTAAGAGTTGTAACATAGAATAAATTGTAATAATTAATAACTATAGTCTAGGATTAAATTTGGAATTGTCAGGAAAGATAAGCGACATCTGGTGAAATTAACTCTTAAATAATTATATATCGATTTAAATATTCTTAATATATTACAACAATTCCATTCCGTGCATCGCACGGGTGAAAATACTAGTAAACAATTTAAAAACATTTACGTTTTTCCGGCAACATTTTACCGGTGATTTGGCCGGAAGGACCAAATGTGCTAAAAATTGCATACTTATAGGACTAAATTGTTAGTTTTTAAAGTCGAGTACTGAAATTAACAAGACCTCAACAGTCACAGGAACCAAAAGTGTAATTTTCTCCAAAAGAAAAATATGAAAAGACAAAATGCTCTTATTAAAAATAGAAAAAATCATGAGAAAGACTAAAAGTATCCAAAAAATGATAGTCTGGGATGTAAAATGGCAAAAACAATAGTCTGTAACTAAATTTGGAATTAACACCAAAGATAAGGGACCTCCAGTGGAAGGCAAATTATGCTCTGGACCCGTGTCCACAAGAGTCCAAAACGAATTGTGGACACGAGTCAAAACGACGTCGTTTTTAAGAAAAACGCGTCATTTCAGTTATAAAAAAAAAAAATTTGATTTTGTCTCACCGTTAACGGCGTTATTCATTTGGGTCATTATGAATGTACAGTTATGGGATTATGAATGTACAGTTATGGCATTATGAATGTACAGTTATGACATTATGAATGTAAGTTATAAAATTATAAATACAGAATTCTGACATTATTAACTTGCAATTATGAACAAATAGTGATAAAATTATGAACATAGAGTTCTAAAATTGTGAACATGGAGCTTCGAAAATTATGATTTTACAGTTATTGAATTATGAATGTACAGTTATGCAATTATGAATGTACAGTTATGCAATTATGAATATACAGTTATGGAATTATGAACACAGAGCTCTGACATTATGAACTTACAATATGAACATATAGTGATAAAATTATGAACATAGAGCTCTAAAATTGTGAACATATTCGAAAATTATGAAGTTACAGTTATTGAATTATGAATGTACAGTTACGGAATTATGAATGTACAGTTATGGAAGTATGAATGTACAGTTATTGAATTATGAACATAGAGCTCTGACATTATGAACTTACAATTATGAATATATAGTAATAAAATTCTGAACATATACTCCTATAACGAATCTGAAATTAAAAAAAAAAAAAAGAAAAAAAAAAAAAGAAAAAAAAAAAAAAAGAAGAAAGATAACAGTGCCTAACGGCACTGTTACCCGTGTCCAGCATGTATGCTGGACACGGGTCCAGAGCATAACCATTGCCAGTGGAATTAACTCATTCTTTTCTCTTTGTTCTTAAAAACCAAAAAATAATAATAAATAAATAAATAAGAGTAAATTAGCTTCTAATGTACTCCGTAATAAGCAACTAGAAAAGATGAAGTAGTTTAGTTGGTATGCTATGTGGTTATTATTTCAAAGGTCAAAGATTCAAGTATATTCTTTATAACAATTAATTAGCTTGAGAGATCGTGCACTCCGATCCCTTAAGAAAGGTTGGGAGTTCGAATCTCTTCTTGTAGAGAAAAATCAATCAGCATTTTGCCTCTTAATTGGGTCGGTCTGGTGCAAACGGAAATTGATTGGTCTGTGTATAGTACGGGGCGCGCTTAAAAGTAGTCGTTATGCTGTGCAATCGTGTGCATGGTGCACACGGTTGCACAAACGACGTCGTTTTGACTAAAAACGTGCGTCCCACTTTTTTTTTTAAAAAAAAATCAGTTTCGATTCCCGTCAACATCATTATGTTGTTCGTTCATTCTAGATTTTTAGTTCATTCATTCTGGATATTTAGTTCATTCATTCTGGATATTTAATTCATTCATTCTGGATATTTAGTTCATTCATTCTGGATATCTGGATATTTAGTTCATTCATTCTGGATATATAGTTCAAATTATACACAACATAATGTTGTTGCCGGAGATCGAAACTTATTTTTTTTAAGTGGGACGCGCATTTTTAGTCAAAACAACGTCGTTTTTACAACTGTGGTGCACACGGTTGCACGGCATAATTTGCTACTTAGAAGTGCCTCATATATTATCTTGTATTCATATATTATGAGTTACATATTTAAATAAACAAATTCGACATTAAATTACTTATGTATGAACTTTTCATATATAATCTTGCATTTCATATATAATTTTGCATTGATATACTTTCAAATACTTATTTAATTATAAACATTGTGCATTAATGTTCAGGACACCCCGTGGTCTAAAAAATCCGAAAGTAATTTGTATTTATACAATATAAACTAGTTTTTTACGCGCATTGCGCGATTGAGATAATGCCCAATGTTTTTTTTTTAAATAAGTACTTTAAAGTATATTAAGAATTTGCGTATTTAAATAGGTAATTCTTCTCCCAAAGGTTGAGTCCCCAACCCCAAGGGCCCCCCACACTCTGACCCGACAGAGCATTGTGGGAAGCTGTAAATCACGGTGACTCAATGGTTCAGCAGACATGACCAAATGCCGGTGCGAACAAGGAATCTGCCACTTTGGACATAATTCCCGCACTGTCGCCGCCGAGGTTCAAACCTTGGTCTCTTCTCCCAAATACTGTCCACTAAACCATTGAGCTAAGCCCGTACGGGTTAAATAGGTAATTCTAAGTTTACAAATGCAAGATAATATAGTCAAGATTGAATATAATTGTCAATAAAATAATTGTATAGGTATGTTGAAACCAAATACGGGACATAAGGGAGAACAAATAAAAATTAGGGCATAAAATATTAAATATATACTAATATTGTTTGAGGAGATTTCGACATTAGGATTTGTAGTTAAGTTCTATTAAGACTTTAATATTAGAATTAGATTAGTGGTGTAATTATAATTCTATATTAGACGTTAATATTAGAATTAGACTAACGGTGAATTAACGATATTTAACGAAAAAGTTAAATGGATAATCATATAATTAAGGATATATTAGAAAAACTTTTAAAAAAATTAAAACCTGAACAATTTGAACCATTCATTTGATTTAATAATTTGGCGGTCATTTTTTCTACCCAGTGTTAATAATTAAATAAATTCGTTAGTCAAATTCGCTAATATAATCCGCTAACTGCGGATTGTCAAACAAGGACAATGCAAGGTAGTTCTCACTTCAATTTGTTGTGTGATTTGAATACTCTCTTTGTCACAAAATCTCTCAAGTAGTTAATATGGTTGGCTTTATTAATTATATTTTTTTTTAATTTTTTCATGGTATTAATAAAATACTTGGTAAATAAATATATAGCATTATTTTGTATTATAACTTTGATATTTAATTAGAAAAATAGTGCACAAAAATAGATAATAGACAATGTAGTGAATATAATCAATTGATGAATTTGAATGTAAAAATTTTTACATTTGAGAAAAATAAAGACAATATAACTAATGAAAATATTTCTCTTAATTAATTTATTGATAATGAATAATTTTTTTTCACTGAATTAAGACATTGTAAGGACAATGTAGCGAATATAATCAATTAATAAATTTGAAGCGATTGGGATAATGCCCAATGTTTTTTTTTTAAATAAGTACTTCAAAGTATATTAAGAATTTGCGTATTTAAATAGGTAATTCTTCTCCCAAAGGTTGAGTCCCCAACCCCAAGGGCCCCCCACACTCTGACCCGACAGAGCATTGTGGGAAGCTGTAAATCACGTTGACTCAATGGTTCAGCAGACAGGACCAAATGCCGGTGCGAACAAGGAATCTGCCACTTTGGACATAATTCCCGCACTGTCGCCGCCGAGGTCCAAACCTTGGTCTCTTCTCCCAAATACTGCCCACTAAACCATTGAGCTAAGCCCGTACGGGTTAAATAGGTAATTCTAAGTTTACAAATGCAAGATAATATAGTCAAGATTGATTATAATTGTCAATAAAATAATTGTATAGGTATGGTTGAAACCAAATACGGGACATAAGGGAGAACAAATAAAAATTAGGGCATAAAATATTAAATATATACTAATATTGTTTGAGGAGATTTCGACATTAGGATTTGTGGTTAAGTTCTATTAAGACTTTAATATTAGAATTAGATTAGTGGTGTAATTATAATTCTATATTAGACGTTAATATTAGAATTAGACTAACGGTGAATTAACGGTATTTAACGAAAAAGTTAAATGGATAATCATATAATTAAGGATATATTAGAAAAACTTTTAAAAAAATTAAAACCTGAACAATTTGAACCATTCATTTGATTTAATAATTTGGCGGTCATTTTTTCTACCCAATGTTAATAGTTAAATAAATTCGTTAGTCAAATTCGCTAATATAATCCGCTAACTGCGGATTGTTAAACAAGGACATTGCAAGGTAGTTCTCACTTCAATTTGTTGTGTGATTTGAATACTCTCTTTGTCACAAAATCTCTCAAGTAGTTAATATGGTTGGCTTTATTAATTATATTTTTTTTAATTTTTTCATGGTATTAATAAAATACTTGGTAAATAAATATATAGCATTATTTTGTATTATAACTTTGATATTTAATTAGAAAAATAGTGCACAAAAATAGATAATAGACAATGTAGTGAATATAATCAATTGATGAATTTGAATGTAAAAATTTTTACATTTGAGAAAAATAAAGACAATATAACTAATGAAAATATTTCTCTTAATTAATTTATTGATAATGAATAATTTTTTTTCACTGAATTAAGACATTGTAAGGACAATGTAGCGATATAATCAATTAATAAATTTGAATATAAAGAATTTTTATATTGTAGAAAAATAAAGACAATATAACTAATACAATTATTTCTCTTATTTAATTTATTGATAATGAATAATTTTTTTTTGAATAAAGGCATTGTGGACACATAATTCTAAATTAAATAAATGCATATCTATAATTTTTTGTTGTAGCTACTAAAATATTATTTATATAATTTAATAAGAGTAAAATAGAGTACTAATTATGTCAACTTTGATTGGGATGAGATTTGAACATAAAACCATTTTTTTATTGAAATCAATGAGTAAGTTAACGGTGAACTAACGGCAATTCTTAAAATTTTAACGTAATTAGTAACGGTGTGTGGGTATTTTAGGAAATTTTAGTGTAAAATTTAAATCTTATCAATCTTTTAATCAATCTGAGTCATTCATTTGATTAAAATCTGTGACCGCCATTTTTTCTACCCATTATAGGCCTAACTCTCTTGGGCTCTTATAGTATAGTAGATTTGATTAGACAAATACTAAGTAAGAGATTTAAAGAAAAAATGTGTATATGAATTTCATAATCCAAATAGACTACAAATTCTTAAATACTTCATGATAAATAACATTTGTAGTAGAGTTATAATTTTCTTCACAATCACTACAGACTAAAATTTTAAGACCCTATGGACTACTCACCCTAGACACAACTATATATAACTGATCATGGTCAAACACAAGTTTCCTTAAGAAAAACCCAACATGCAACGAAGTTTAACCTTGACTCTTGTTAATAATTATTGCATATGTGACCATCACTGAAAACTGTCTTTGCTGAAACTTAAATGGTAACCTTGAATTAGACGGTGTTAACGACATTCTAGGTATTAATACCTTTGCAGACATATGAGTACCATACATGATTTTTGCTTCAATAATATGATATGCTAATCGAGTCACAATTAACTTAGTACCATTACACAAATCAAGGGAGTGATCGATGTTACGCAATAACATAATTGGAGATCCAACCTTCAAAGTCAATGCGTGGTTCGACACTCTAGAACATTTTAGTACATTTAAAAAACAAATATTCCAAAATAAGGGTTCTAAATGACCTCAAATCCATACATATCAAAAGAAGGGAGTTTCTAAAGTCACCAACTAAACAACATCCACAAAAGTAATATTAGAGTCAATAACATTGAGTCCCAACACAAGGCTACTACGGAGACAACTCCAAGTCTCTAAGAACGCGTTCAAACAAACAGTCATCTACTCCAAACCTGAAAATAGTGAGTTCAAAACATATAAAAGCACAAAGTTGACATAAAAATGCTAAGTAAGAATCATTCTGCCCCGTAAAATAATTTCATTTTTTATTATATAAGAAAAAATGATTTTTACACTCAAAATCATAGGATTTACACTTAAACAAGGTTTCATGCTTAAAACAGTCAAGCACTCACACACTCACCCATATGTTCAAAACACCAATCATGATTGAGTGGAAAGATTTTAGTAATTATATAAAGATATATATGTCAAAGGCTTTGTGATCAAGCGGCATGAAGTGACACACATTATAAATCACTCATCCCACTATTAATATTAAAAAAAAAAATCACAATGTTACAAACTTACAAATAAAAAATTCAATTAGAATTCTCACCATTAATATTAAAATATGCCAAAAACAAAATTTCATTCATTTCACTATTAATATTAAAAATTAAAAAAAAAATTAAAAAAAAAAACCCACAATGTTACAAATTAAAAACTCAAAAATTAGCTCTCTTCGTGGGGGAGAATTTCGGGATAACCCGGGTTCGATTCCCACAAGTGACGATTCCCTTTGGGCCAGCTTCTGTGCCTCTCGGAGCGAACTGGGTGGACTTGGACCGTTAAACAGACAAAGAAAGACCCGGACCACAATGTGGTTTACATCAAAAAAAAAAAAATTCAAAAATTAGAAAACAAAATTAAGTTTTGCATGTAAGATTCAAACTACTAACTATTTCATTTTTTAAATTTAAATAAAAGAAATAACCTTACCATCTAAGCCAAATTAAATTTTGTTTAAATTTTGGTATATTTAATATATATACAGTAGCTGCCCCCACTGTCCTCATTGTGACTCTGCCACTATGTGTGTGTGTGTGCGTGTGCGTGCGTGCGTGCGTGTGTGTGTGGATATAAATAGGGAGGAATTCAAATACATCTCTCAAAGCATTTTCAAGTATCTATACACATATGGAGGAATTCATATCTCACTAGTAGGGCAGAGACATTATCTCAGTAAAGCCCTTAGTGAACATCAACCCTCTACTAAACACACCACAAAAACCACCACTTTCCCAAGGACTGCTAACTTAAGTGTGCACACCCCCAATTGGGATCCCAAACCCAATGAGTAGTAAACTAGCCCTAGTAACCCATGATGTTTTCTACCAGGTCATTCCTCAAATAAAATGTAACACCCCCAATTTTCTAATACAGAAATATACGAAATGCGGAAACAAATTCAAACTTTAAACTCAAAAGGGGTGTTATATCACATTTAGGTCATACTAAACCTAAATGCACAGGCTACAAAAGGTTTTATCTACAAATCCGATTACAAAGCATCTATACAATATCTCAAGATCTAATCTAAATCATTACACCATGAACAACTCAGGATACTAGTTCTACGCCACGCTCTCAACTAGCCACAAGATCCAGATCCTGAAAACATATTTTACAAAATTAACAAATAATGCTAAGCAAACCCACTCAAACACGTAAAACTACATAGATATACTTTTCATATTCAAATAGGTTTTGCAACGGTATGAATACACACACACACACACACACACACACACACACACACACAAACAAATAATGCTGGTATATATATATCATACCAATGAACTCAGCTGAAGGATTTGAAAGATAGATACTCGATCAATAAGACTCAACTCATTCTATAGAGCACTTGCACTAGACTCAATTCAAGAAAGACAAGAAAGAACATGCTTATATCAACTTAGATTCAATAGGCAACACAAGAGATACAACCAAGTTAACCAACAAAGAAATTTTAAGAGTTCTCACAACGACATGGTATAGTGTTATATATACATAGCCAAAGGAAATATATATAACAATTGCCAAATGCATAATAATAGTACAATATCCAACTGTAACACCAGTCCATCCGAAACAACAGTCCAACCTAATCCACCAAAAGCGGAGCCGAAGCTCTCTTTAACCTATGCTATTCATATTCCACCAATGCAAACGGAGCCATAGCTCATATTCCACCAATGTAATAGCCGGAGCTCAATAGTATAATATATTCAAGGAATGTGTGTGTGTGTGTGTGTGTGTGTGTGTGTGTATATATATATATATATATATATATATATATATATATATATATATATATATATATATATATATATATATATATATATATATATATATATATATCTCACAAACCAAAGGGATATCAACGGGGTATAATTCAAGATAGAATAACAATTCATAATTGAGGCAAAAGAATACTCAATGTATTGGAATAATTCAACATTTCACCAAAGGCTGACCAACAATGCATCAGACACAAAGGAAAAATATATTGGACGTAGACGTAGTAGAAGAAAGCTCAACGGCGGTGGTTGGCGAGAGCTTGGTGCCCGCCTCTCACTACCGTGAGGCTCACGAGGGTGATTGGCGGGCACTGTCCACCCGCCAACCCCTCCCTTCACAACCCTTGCGGGGTTGTTTCACGGATGTCACCCACCCCTGAAAGGTTAAACTCATGGCAACAACAGAATTGAAACAAACAATAGCTTAAACAGTGAATAACAAGATCAATACAGTAGCCAAAAAATCCCTTAACTCAAGGCCAAAACACTACCAAAATCATAAGGATTCAAGAATGACGGACATAGCTCAATAATAACACAAGAATTCAACAAGAATGAGACATTTACCAAGGATAAACACCAAAACATGCTCAGGGATTTCCAAAAAACATCAAGAACATATATATATATATATATATATATATATATATATATATATATATATATATATATATATATATATATATATATGGTCAGGTTCCTGTGAGAACGGGTCTTCCTGTGCGGTCAGTGCGGCATACACCATTAGGTATACATAAATGCACCACACAGTGTTCGAAAATACACCATTATGTGTGGTGTATTTTTTTTTTTTTTTTGTGGTGCATTTTTTGGCATTTCATTCTGGTGTATTCTCGAACACTATATGGTGCATTTATGCATACCTAATGGTGTATGCCGCACTGACCGCACGGGAAGGCCTGTTCTCACAGAAACCAATATATATATATATATATATATATATATATATATATATATATATATATATATATATATATATATAAAGTTCAAATGCGGCGGGGTCTTCCCGTGCGGCGGAATTCCAGAATACACCAACAGTGTTAACAATATGCACCAACAGTGTAAGAAAAACACACCACAATGAAATGCAATAAAACATCACAAAATACACAACAGACTCAAAAAAATACACCATATAACTCACCACCCCCAATGGTGTATTTCCGAATAGTGTATGGTGTTTTTACTCACACCTAATGGTGTGTGTTTGGTGATGCGGGGCTCTGTCTACTCTGTTTTTTGTGGTGTATTTTCCTAACGTTGATGGTGCATATTTGTTGAACTATTGGTGATGTCGCACCGTAAGACACCACCGCACCTGAACTCGCCTATATATATATATATATATATATATATATATATATATATATATATATATATATATATATATATATATAAGTTTGGAAATAGGTTTTGATGGACATGGAGTTTACCTCTTAAGCTAGGGCAATCCAACTAAAACTTCTTCAAGCTTTCCCTAGCAAGCCTTCCCCACCTTGATCATCTTAAAGTCCCCAAAAACTCACCATAGAAGAGAGGAGAAGATTCATAAGAATAGAGAAATAGAGAAGGGAAATGGTGTAGGATTTAAGAGCTTATTATTTCTTAGCTTTGAATGTTATAAAGATGAAGTCTTGACTTGGATTCTTGAGTAAGAAATGGTAGATGAATGTTTAGGTGAGGGAGAGGGGAAAATGGCATGAAGGATGAGTGAGAGTGGAGTGAAGGGAAGAATGAAATGTCTAGGTTTATTAGATAGGATATATAGATATACTTGTGTTTATACATTAGGTTATAAGAACAGATATTTGCACTAGGTAACACACACACACATATAGGCGAGTTCAGGTGTGGCGGGGTCTTTCTGTGCGGCGGTGCGGCGTCACCAATAGTAAAACAAATATACACCATCAACGTTAGGAAAATATACCACAAAAACACACGCAAATTAGTTACGCACAGTGTTTGAAAATACACCATTGGGGGTGGTTAGTTATATGGTGTATTTTTTTGGGTCTGTTGTGTATTTTTTTATATTTTTTTTTTTTGCATTTCATTGTGGTGTGTTTCTCTTACACTGTTGGTGCATGTTGTTAACACTGTTGGTGTATTATGAAATTCCGCCGCACTGCAGCACGGGAAGACCCCGCCGCATTTGAACTTTCTTCTATATATATATATATATATATATATATATATATATATATATATATATATATATATATATATATATATATATATATATAGATTTTGAATCCGGTGCACACCCCCTAGTTAGCCGAGCCTGTGAGCACACTCCTTGATCATTGATTTTAATTTTTTGACGATTCAGATTGATTACCACTTGGATCCCATGGTATACTGTTTTTAGATGAAGCATGGGTCTTATTGTCCTAAAGCACTATATTTATTACTTTCTATTTCATTTATTTCCATGTTTATAAATATTTATAGCGTTATTTCAGCTCTCCTTAATTAATATTTCTCTCTCTCTTAGTGATTTTCTTTGGAATTTTACGGCGGTGTGTGCGTGGGTGTGGAATGGTATGAGCGTTTTACTGTAACAGGTCTCGTACGCCATGGCGTGCTGGTTTTTTATCGTACGTCATGGCATTTTGGTTTTTTTTCATAAAATTATGCGTTTTGGTATGTGCGTTTCGTGATACAGGCATGTACATTTTGGTTTGTGTGTTACTAGTTTCGGGCGTGTGCAAAACGTATCCAAAAGAAAACAAAAATATACGAATCTAATTTGGGTATCAGCGTTTAAATTTCGAGTAGATAATCAGTGCGTAGTAGATATAGTCTTGGGCTTGTTTTTTTTTTCTTTTTTTTTTTTTTTTTAATTGTGGGGAATTTTACAGTGGTGTGTGCGCGGGTGTGGAATGGCGTGTGCGGTTTTCTGTAACAGGAGGTGTACATCATGGCAAACTATAAAACGCATACACCATTCCACACCCACGCACACACCGCCGTAAAATTTTCCATAATTTAAAATTTCAGATGTACAAAATATAATTAATTATTACCATTGATAGGGCCCCTAATAATTTAAAATATCAATTTCCATTCATAATCTCCCTAATATAATGCTTAAGATTCCAATTGAATTATATCCATAATTAAACATATATCTACAATTACTATTTAATCCTTTTGATTTAAATATATCCTTAATTACTTTCACAATCTCTTATAATCTCAACCACTTATGGAAAATGAATCAATGAATACCATGAGATCTCATGATCTCATCTAGTATAGGGGTTGCACCAGATTCGAAGCCTATACATATATATATATATATATATATATATATATATATATATATATATATATATATATATATATATATATATATATATATATATATATATATATATATATATATATATATATATATATATATATATATATGTGGAAGGGTTCAGGTGCGGGTATAGCTTCCCGTGCGGTTGTGGTAGATCTGAGCTGTTGATCAAATTTAGATCAACAGCTCAAATCAATGAAAATTAAAAAAAAAAAAAAAAAAAAAAAGAAAAACGCGTGTCTAGAAGAAAGAAGCATAAGCTAAAAATGACGCACCTTAAGTGATAGAAACATGCACCTTAAGTGTTAGATCTTAAGCACAAACTCACGCACATTAAGTACAAAACTCACACACATTAAGCACAACCTCACGCACATTAAGCACAAAACTCACGCACTTTAATTATTAACTCACAGACTTTAAGTTTCAACAACTATTGACATTAAGCACAAACTCACGCACATTAAGTACAAAACTCACGCACATTAAGCACAACCTCACGCACATTAAGCACAAAACTCACACACTTTAATTATTAACTCACAGACTTTAAGTTTTAATAACTACTCACATCAAGCACAACCCCACGCACATTAAGCACAAACCTCACGCACCTTACGCACAAACCTCACGCATATTAATCACAGATCCGCTCACCTTAATTTTGACCTAGATGCAAAAATTACAAAATTGCCACTGCATTTTTTTTTTTAAATTTTGGTAATCCTGAACGTTGGTTTAAGCGAGATGAATGACCCAGATTAAACCGCACAACCGCACCTGGACACCTTAACCGCACCGGAACCTAATTATATATATATATATATATATATATATATATATATATATATATATATATATATATATATATATATATATATATATATTAGCTTTATGAGGATAAGGAAATGATATTGGGCTTTGAGAAGAATAAGGACTATATCTTATAAATAATATAAGACTAGGCCTACAATATTAATTCTTATAAAGGTCCATATATCTATTTATATATATATAAGATATAAGACTAGGAAATTGGGCTTGATTTAGAAATATCCTAGGAATTATTCCTTAATTTAAGAATTGGGCTCAAGAGAAGAATAATTTCACCTGAAAAAATAATTATGGTGGAAAATTTTGGTACAAAATATACGGGGTGTTATACTCTACCTCCTTAAGAGAAGTTTCGTCCTCAGAGCTCAAAAATCATTTTGAAAGTAAGAAGTCAAACTGAAAATGGGATGAAGTAGATAAAACATTCAAGAAGAATACATTGGATTTCAGAAGTTTGAAAAATGGAAAAAGGAGTTTCAACAAGGAAGTATTCAATCTTGCAAGGGAAACGAAAGATTTAGTCTAAAAATGAAGCAAGAAACTCGAATGCAACCCAAAAGATAACACTCAACAAAATAACTTACCAGAAGATGCACACCATCCGGGTGCAATAACCACATACACGATTAGAAACAATAAGGTACAGAGACACAACTTAACGAGAAGGTAAACACACAACCTCACCACGATTCCTATTAGTCTTACAAATCCTAAGGTCTCAATTTAAGCTCTTAAAGTCAACTTCTTAATATTTTAGGACACCTAGGCTCATCCTAGGCATCCTATCCCAACGGTTCGTATCGCTCTGATACCAACTGTAACACCCCCAATTTTTTAATACAGAAATGCGGAAGCGAATTCAAACTTTAAACTCAAAATGAGTATTATGCCACATCTAGGCCATAATAATCTAAGCCAAATCCAATTATGTTTTTGGGCTCAACAATGACATACTATTACAATTATAAAAACATATGTTATAATATAATCCATTTAGGATTTTGAAATATGAATTCATTTTGAAAATATTAGGGCTAAGATATATGAGGTTGCCAAAGTAGTTTTATTTAGATTTTTGAGACAAAATAATTTGTTTGAAATCATAAATACTAAATTAATCGCGGTTGTCAAAAAAATGATTTCATGTTAAAGGACATTTATATCATAATATCATAGTTTGGAATAACGGGGTATTACACATAATTGTACGTGTCTAGCCAAATTCACTAGGCCTAGCCAAATAATTAACCTTCCGTAACTTAGAGCATCCACACTTGTGCATATTATGGGGAGATTTCAGAATGAATTCTTCCCTACAAGAGATAATAGCTAATGTGGAGGGGAGATAATTGAAAAAGATTTGTCCTGCAAATGAAGAGATATTGTCAGAAAATTTAAAAAAAAAAAAAAAAAAAAAAAAAAAAAAAAAAAAAGAAGTAAGGCTGTGCGCGACTGGGCAAAAGCCGGGCGCGTGCAGTGGCGCGTCAGGCGTCTGATTACTTTATTTTTTTTATTTTATTATTTTTTTTTGTTTTTTCTTTTTTTTTTCTCTCCCCTCCCACATTCTCTTTCCTAATCACTCTTACATTATCCCCCATTCTTCCCAACAAATGTGGATGCTCTTACACGGTCCAAATTTAAATAACTCATTTCTTAGACAACACAAGGATAATTAAGAGCATCCACATTAGTTGGAAAGAATGTGGGGATAATGTAAGAGTGATTAGGAGAGAGAATGTGAGAAGGGGAGGAAAAAAAACAAAAAAATCAAAATCAGAAAAATTAAAACAAAAAAAAAAAAATAGAAGTGTCAGGCACGCCGAACCGCAGCCGGGCGCGTGCAGCCTTGCTGTGCACCAAACGCGCACAGCAAGTCAGATACTTTTTTTTTTCTTTTTTCTTGGTTTTCGCAATATTTTCTCTCTTGCAGATGAATTCTTCTTCAATAAATTCTCCCCTACATTAGCTTTGCTCCCCATTGAGAAAAATTCATTCTGAAATCTCCCCATAATATGCACAAGTGTGGATGCTCTAATGTTGTTAAGACGTGTCACACTTCAAGTCGTTGGCCATCCCATGACACAAGATACAAGATACAAGAAGTTACATGGATTCTGCCAAAGCTAATGATTTTGTACAAGTGACTATATATTGCATTATTGATATGTATGAATAGTGGCTCTTTGCACTATTTTAGGGCCAATTCTAACTCTAAGCAAACTTCACTCTTATTATGTTATTTTGTATTCGTATTACATGCATGTTGAAGGTAATAAGAGAAGTGTAAAGCCGGTAGAATGAATTATCAAAGCTCATTAAGTAATATTGAGTACATAAAGCTATAAATATACTACAAAGAATACATAATTATAGGAAACTATATTCTATAAAGAATGAAGCTAAGGACAATTATAAATACAAAATTTAAAAAATGAATGAATGTAGTAGTATGGTGTTTTATCTTTCCATTGGATCACACACTTCAGGATGTTCAGTAATGCTCTCTAGACTTGGTTTCCACTTAGCAGCTCTCCCTGTATTTCTGTAGCTCTCCAATTCTTCCAACAAATCATCTATCCTTCTTCCTGGCCTCAACTGCAACTGGGAAAGCACCCATTCCACCTCTTCCCTACTCAACACAATTTTCAATGCTCTCACACCATTGCTGTCCATCTCCTTTGTGTTCTCAGTTTCTTGCTTCCTTTCCTCTTCTTCGGCCCGGCCCCCTCCGATCCTCTCCATGCAATTTCCCATCACTTGACAGTCCAGTAACAGACAGTTCAACTGGTCGATTAATCTAAAATATGTAAGTTAATAACTTAACTTTGCTGGCACGACAAACTATAAGTGCGGGATTCGAGTAATCTAGCACTTATCAATCCTTAGAAAATGAGCAAACCAAATGGTTTTAATTTGGAAGTTGGAAGTGATGGTGGGTTTGGTGGCTGTGTTATTTAGTTTTGGTGCAAATTAAATCCTCACTTTATAGATGTTTTTTGTGGGAGTTGAATATGGATTCTGCCGTGGGAACAAAATATTGAAAATTCCAATATGGTGTATCATATTCGCTGTTCACCGTGTACCGACGGCCTTGTGAGTTGTGACGGTGGCTCTCATCTGTTTGACATACTTTAGTTTATTAATCAATAATCAATTTTTTTTTAAGTTGTAATAATTTTCAATTCTTTTTTGAAAGCAAACACCAAAACAAATGCATTAACTCAAAAATGCATGAATAAAAGTTGGAGGTTCACCTTCCACGAGCAATGACCAGTATGAGAACCAACTGCTTTAACAAGAACTACGTGAGCAAGCTAGTTTGCTGACTGACTAATGTGAACAACACGCCATGCACCTAAAGTGTTTAGAATAGCAGGACAATCACCAACAATAGAACCAACATAAGAAAGACACATCCAATTACCCGATAGGGCACTAACTAGATTTAAACAATCTGGCTCAATCCGGGCATTCATTATTGATCTACTCACATATAATCAATTTTTTTTAAGTTGTAATAATTTTTCAATTCTAAATTAACTAGTGTGTATTATATCATTTTAATTCACTACACACACTGGCACGCGCGCGCGCGCGCGCACACACACACACACACACACACACACACACACACATATATATATATATATATATATTAAGTAATATTATTTTAAAAATTTAATAAAAAATAAAAATTGAGATAAATATTTAATTACGTGACATGTAGAAAGTTAGGTTTTAATGAGAAAGAGGAAGGGATAAAAGGTGTTATTCTTGAAAAATGACATAGTTATTAATGAAAAGAAAGTATAAACTCAAAGTTTATTTTGCAACACAGTATAAGATATCATCTTTCAAAGATTAGAGATTTAGAGGCATCTAAATTAGTTATATTATTAAAATATTTTGGGAAACACTAGTAAAAATATATGCTTAATATTAATACTCAAAGTTAAAATCTTAGTTATATTAAAATATTTTTTTAAAAAATAATAGTATATCATTTTTTTATTCATAGTTCTAGAATTCATATTATATTCTTCTTTAAAATACGGCTTACTGCCAAGCACCTTGTGCTCAGATAGCACCTTTGTAGCTCCACTTGAGCGAAAGTCACAGGATCGAACCCCGGTGGTGGCCTGAGGTCTTAACTCTTTGGGATACTACCTTGTAATAGAGTCAATAGTATTAAAAAAAAAAAAAAAAAGTCCGTGTGGACAAAATTCATATTATATTAAAAGTATAGTTGGTAATTTGAGTAATATTTATGGTATGATTAGTATTATTAAAGTAAGAATTTATAGATATGATAAATTACAAAAAAAAATAATAAAAATAATTATGGTAACTGATAGGTAAATACTAAATACACATAAAGGACTGATCCGTATAACCGGTCCGTCAAGAAGTCACCCAATCGGTCCGTCATAGCCATCGATCCGACGGACTAAATCATTTGTGATCAACTGTACCGCTCGTACTGATGGGTCTCGTGACAAAAGAAGATATTCTCGGATCACCCTTGGAATCGCCCCAACGGGAAGCCATGCACCTACAATGCGACGTAGCATGTAGAGCCGAAAATGTAACTTATACGACAAGTTATAGGGGCCAACTTGCGCCTGCAGAGCGGTGACTGACAGCTTGCAAGTAGGGCGGCTCTGTCACCTCGGTCAGTCAACATACGAGTAGTTGCAGAGTGACCGCCTGATCAGGCCAACGAGAAGGCGCCACGTCAAGCCACTTGCAGCAGGTGCATTAAATGCGTAGACCGACTTAGTTTGTATAAATATGAGGGTCTCCCCCTCATTTCTCATCTTCATCTCATTTACAACATCTACTCCCTACTACTTATCTTCACTATGTAATAGCAGTCTGCTCATAAATTGCACTCTACAATTGCAGCCTAGACTATTTTAGCAACGTGCTCATAAGTTGCACCCTACAGCTGCAACCCACTTGTAATCACTTAATACTTGTAATACTACTCAGTCTCGAATTGCTCAGTTGGCACCCGGTAGATCGATCGACCGACCTACGAGCGCTCTCTCCTACTTGTTCACAAATATACGTATTCGTAGTGTAATCGTAACCCTAGTTTTATTTACGCTATCAATTACAATTAACTAAATCTAAATAAAATCAAACTTATTTCTTATAGGAAAATACTTTTTTCCATCCTAAATTTTACCTCAAATTAAATATTTTTTCTCTTGATGTGACATTCATTCATTGGGTTCCATAAATTGGCTGACCTTACCACTAATTCAAAATAGAATTAGTTAATATCATTTTTGGTTCTAGATTTATAGGTCACAATCCACTTTTAGTCATTTTTTTTTTCAAAATCTCCCTCTTTGGTCCTAGTATTATTCTAGCATAATCATTTTTGGTACTCCATTAACACAACATTTTAAATTTTGTAAAATACAATGACATTTAGGTCTTCAATTCTGTTTTTTTTTTTTAAATAAAAATAAAAATATATTGGGTCAACTCACCTTGTACAAAAAGATCAAAATGTCATTGTATTTAACTATATTTTAACAATTTTGTTGACGGATGACCAAAAATGATTATGTCACAATAATACTATGAACAAGGGAGGATGATATGAAAAAGAAACTAAAAGTAGATTGTCACTTATAAATCTAGGACTAAAAATAGAATTTATAGTTATCAATTAGATGTTGTTGCATCATGAGGGATGGATTGGAAGGGAAAATATTAGGGGTCTTTAACATTACAGTTTCTTATATTACTCCAATATATAATGTCATACATATATTATTATATCCTCCCAAATGCTCTGTCGGGTCGGGGTGTGGGGGGCCCTTAGGGTTGGGGTTCAGCCTTTGGAAGAATACATATATTATTTCCATTGAAGAATATAAGAAAATATATTGTGTATGCATGTGCATGGTAATAATAATAGCAAAATGTAACAAAAGGTATAACAGTAGGGATATTTTGTTCCAAAAACATGTTTTTTACAATTCTTACATCATAATGTGTAAAAACATTAACAGAAAAATAGACATAAATCAAGGTTATATATATATATATATATATATATATATATATGTGTGTGTGTGTGTGTGTGTGTGTGTGTGTTAGTATAGTTAATATTTCTTATATTATTATTTGTGTAACACATGTTTGTATTTGTGTGGTAATAGATTAAGTCTATGGTAGTTATACTATGATGCTAATAGTCAGGTGTAGGTTAGAGTTCAGTATTAGATATAACTCTGTATTTCCTATTATCCTGTTAATGATTGAATCACTTTCGCTAATCTGGTATCAGACAGGTTACGATTCTCTCTACCTCCACCGCACAAACGCTACCACCTCTCACCCTCTCTCTCTCCGGCCATGTCGATGAATTCATCGGAGCACACCGTCTCCGCTGCCGGGACTCCCTCGCCGGCCAGTGGTGACTCCCTCGCCGGAGCTCATCATTATGTATCAATGAAGCTCACGTCCAGGAATTTCCTATTCTGGCGTACGCAATTGATACCGTTTCTCCGGGGGCAGGAGCTTCTGGGCTATGTCGATGGTTCCTTCCCGTGTCCGCCGGCGACCATCACTCCCGCTCTGTCCTCAGGTGACTCTTCCAGTGCAACACCGGCGACATCAACCCCAAATCCCACGTATAGTGCGTGGGTGAAGCAGGATCAATCGGTCCTTTCACTTCTGGTGTCATCCATGTCAGATGAAGTTTTGCACTTGGCGCTCGGCCGGAACACCGCTGCCGAGGTCTGGACCTCCATCACCAACGCCCTTGGTTCTTCGAGTGAGGCCCGATGCCTGAATCTGTTGGGGCAGATTCAACTGCTTCGCCAAGGAAACTCCACAACCGCCGAGTACTTGGGGCGTGCCGGCGTGTTAGTCGAATCACTGGTACAAGCTGGCAGGCCTCTCACGCTCATGGAGCAAAATCTGTATGTACTATGCGGACTACGGCCAGAACTGAAGACCCTTGCTACCTCCCTCACGGCTTCTGGAAATCCGGTGACATTATCACACTTATTGGATTTTTTGCAGGCGCATGAATTCATCTTAGTTGATGATTATCCCCCGGCGAACGGAACGGCGGCACACACCGCGTTGTACACCAATCCCGGACCCGGCCAGAACAGTGGCGGTCGGACTGGACAATCGGCGTCAAGCCGTGGTGGCCGGCAGGGACGTGGGCAGAATAGAGGCGGCCGTGGAGGTGGTGGCGCACCGCGATGTCAAATATGCCGCTCTCACGGCCACACCGCCATGTACTGCTACAAAAGGTACACTACTCAACCGCCGGCGCAAGCCCATGTGGCGTTATCCGGCGAGTCACCGGCGGCGGCAGTCACCGGCCGACGGGTGGTACCCGGACACCGGCGCGACGGCACACGCTACACCGGATGCAGGAATGATGACACATGCGGATGAGTACGGGGGTCCTGATGTCCTCCGGGTTGGTAATGGCGCAGGTTTGGAAATCTCACAAGTCGGTCATGCATTAATCCCATCTGTGTCAAAATCCTTAAAATTAAATAACATATTACATGTCCCGGCCTTATCTGTTCCTTTATTATCAGTGCATAAATTTACTACTGATAATAATGCTTTGTTTTTTTTTTTTAATTTCACAATTCTTGTTTTATTGTGAAGGACTCCACAACCAAAGCGGTCCTGCTTAGAGGTCCCACTACGGGTGGTTTGTACAAGCTTCCGCTGTTTCGGTCACAGTTTGCACTTTTGAGTTCCCGTACCAATCCCACGATCTGGCATCGCAGGCTCGGTCACCCGCACAAACACGTTCTGAACAAAGTACTGAAAAGTTGCACGGTCACCTCCAATAAAACTGCGTCCATCGAGTCGTGCACCTCATGCCATCTTGGGAAGTCATCCCGATTTAAATTAGAAAATAATTCTTATTGTAGTGAAAACGTGTTAGATTTGATATACACGGACATATGGGGTCCATCTCCTGTATTATCAACTAGTGGGTTTCGCTACTTTTTATTATTTGTAGATGATTTCTCAAGATTCTGCTGGTTTTACCCATTACGGGTGAAATCAGACATATATAAAGCTTTTGAGTCGTTTCGTGTGTTGGTAGAACGCCAGTTTTCGAGTTCTGTCAAGTCTATTCAATCGGATTTAGGGGGTGAATACCGTAAATTACATACAACCTTCGAAAAATTAGGTATAAATCATCGCCAGTCATGTGCCTATACACATGAGCAAAACGGGAGAGTCGAGCGGCGGAACAGACACATTGTTGAAACCGGCCTTGCTCTCCTTGCTCAAGGTAACGTACCCCATGAATACTGGGACTATGCCTTTGAAACTGCGACATGCCTAATTAATTTTTTACCATCCTCAGCCATACAATTTGAATGCTCATACACTCGTCTCTTCAAAGTGTCTCCCCCATACACATTCCTTCGCGTCTTCGGGTGTCGGTGCTACCCTTATCTACGCCCATATAATCGGCACGAGATAGAGTACCGCTCTGCCCCGTGTGTGTTCCTAGGTTACCCGGTCTCCTTTAGGGGGTACAGATGTCTTGATTTGACAAGTGGGAAATCCTATTCTTGCCGTCATGTCAGGTTTGACGAATCAGTGTTTCCTTTTTTTACAGATCCCGTAAACAAAGGCTCAACACCAACGCTGCTACCATGGGCTGTTGCCCCCGTTGTGGCACGTGTTCAACCACATGGACTGGACATCACTCCTGTTCAGAATTGTGATGAACCTATACCGCTGGCTCAAGAATCACCTCAGTTAGCAATCACTCACACTGCCCCGGCCAGAACAAGATGGAAACGTGCTCAACCGCAGCCGCAACCTCACGTTATGCGACTTCGGCGCATGACTCGGGGGACTAATGAGCAGTTCCAGGCTCTAAATATCACCATAGATCACACTTGTTACTCTCAGGCTGTGGGCCCTCGCACTGGCGCGAGGCAATGGATCAGGAGTTTAATGCTCTCATTCATAATAATACTTGGCGACTTGTACCACCGGAACCCCACATGAATATAATCGGGTGCAAATGGGTGTTCCGCACCAAACGCACCGCTGATGGTTCAATAGAACGGCACAAGGCCCGCCTTGTAGCCAAAGGGTTTAATCAAGTCGCATGTGAGGATTTTTTCGACACTTTCAGTCCCGTGGTTAAACCGACCACGGTTCGCATGCTACTGTCTCTAGCTGTGTCGAACGGATGGACTCCGCGCCAGCTAGATGTCCACAATGCCTTCTTGAACAGCCACCTAGCAGAAACTGTTTACATGAAGCAACCACCAGGTTACGAAGACCCAACAAATCCCGGTCATGTGTGTCACCTACAGAGATCCCTGTATGGTCTGAAATAGACACCCCGAGCCTGGTTCAAAAAACTTCATGATTTCTTGTTATCTACGGGGTTTAATTCGTCCAAAACGGACGTATCTCTCTTCTATTATACTGCAGGGGCTTCACGGGTATTTTTGTTGGTTTATGTTGATGACATAATAATGATGGGCAACGACACGAAGCTTGTGACTGATTTACTGCGCCGTTTGTCAACCACCTTCAAAATTCGGGATCTGGGCACGTCGAGCTTCTTTTTAGGGATTGAAACGGTTACAACAGACACGGGACTGATTCTCTCCCAACGTCGGTATATGAAGGACCTACTGGGCCGCGCTGGTATGACGGACTGCAAGCCTCTTGCTACACCAGCTGCAGTAACCAAGGCAGTAACACCCTCGGAGGAATTATTTGACAATCCCACACAATACCGGCGCATCGTAGGTGCCTTGCAGTACGTTACTATTACCAGGCCAGATCTGTCATACGCTGTAAACAGGTTGTGCCAGTTCATGCACTCGCCAACAGTTGATCACTGGGCTCTGGTTAAACGTGTCCTGCGCTACATCAAGGGGACTCTCGATTACGGGCTGTGTCTCACACCATCCGCATCCACCGCCTACATGCCTACTCCGACTCTGACTGGGCTGGGTGTCCGCTGGATAGGAAGAGTACGAGCGGGTATGCAGTCTTTCTGGGTAAGAATCTCATATCTTGGTTATCCAAGAAGCAACGCACTGTTGCACGTTTGTCAACAGAAGCCGAATACAAAGCCCTTGCTGATGTTTCCGCCGAGGTTACTTAGATTAACTCTTTGTTGCGTTAGTTAGGGCTACATTCAGGGGAACCCGCGACTTTGTGGTGCGACAACCTCGGTGCGACTTATCTCTGCGCTAATCCGGTCTTTCATGCCAGGACGAAACACGTTGAGATTGACTACCACTTTGTCCGTGACAAAGTAGCATCTGGGAATTTTCTGGTCAACTATGTGTCTACCACTGATCAGCTAGCAGATGTCTTCACCAAACCATTTCAGGACCGCGGTTTGCTGCTTTACGGGACAAGCTCAATGTGGAGGCTTTCCGACCTTGTGCTTGAGGGGGTGTGTTAGTATAGTTAATATTTCTTATATTATTATTTGTGTAACACATGTTTGTATTTGTGTGGTAATTGATTAAGTCTATGGTAGTTATACTATGATGCTAATAGTCAGGTGTAGGTTAGAGTTCAGTATTAGATATAACTCTGTATTTCCTATTATCCTGTTAATGATTGAATCACTTTCGTTAATCGTGTGTGTGTGTGGAACTTTAACGATGTGAGAACAATTTTGTCCGATAAAAATAATAATAGTATAATATTTGTAAAGTACAATTATTGAAATATAGAAAAAAACTATTAATACCATAATTAGGGGTGAAAATAGGCCAGACTCCTTGTAAGGGCCTATGTCCTGACCTAATTAAGACTTAGTTAGGTTTAGCTTGTTTAGTAAAAAGGTCAGGTTACGCCAATTTCAAAATGTATTAAACTAAACAGGCCAAGCCTATATATACCAGGCTCGGCCTTTAGGCTTACAGGCCCACATGCCTATTTATATACATACATACATACATATATACATACATACAATACATACATACATACATACATACATATATATATATATATATATATATATATATATATATATATATATATATATATATATATATTTATTTATTTATTTATTTATTTATTTATTTATATTTATATTTATTTATTTATTTATTCTCAATGAATAGCCTCCCACCCAAAGTTCCAAACCCATAATTGGTAATTTGAAATTTGATTTAAATTATTAAAGAAAAAAGAAGAAAAAAACTGGGAGAGAATAAAGTAGAGTGGGTTCCAGCATACAGTATAGGTACACAAGTACATCGACAAATATAATAATAATGGATTGGCAAGCTGGAGATAGATCATTGCTGAATGTGTAGTCGGAATCTCGATCTGAGAATGTCGGGACTCAGTTGCATGGAAACTCACAATAATCCTTCTTTTATTCTATTTTACATCTCAAAAGCTATGTTTTAAACGTTTTTTTTTTTTTTTTTTTTTTTTTTTTTTTTTTTTTTTTTTTTGAATACTAAGCTATGTTTTAAACTAGATACCATCATACATATATTCTCGAGCAAGGTTGCCGGATAATGTTCAATAATAGTTACAGTATTTCCCATATATTTACTCCTCTATTTTAAGATTTAATTTCATCAAATGTGTTAGAGTTCAACTGAGGGATATGATGATAACAAGATTGAACTTATGAGTTATGACCTTCCTATATTAACACATTTTTACATTTACAATAGGTAATATATGCAATATTTTTACAACTCGATCTCCGTTTAGTTTCTTATACGGTCTAACAAAAGAGTTGAAATGCTACTTCCCTTTATATAAAGCTCTCCATCATTGTGCAAAACTAGCTTCACTGTTAGAAATTATGAAATTTCCAACCACTTGTTAGTGATCTTAAATCAACTCGAAAACCTTGTTCTGACCACTTTTGGTATCTGAAAAAACTTTTGTTGCTATTTTCTACCACTTTTTACTTTTGACTTGATTTAAGATTACTTCTAGATGGTCGAAAATTTTATAATTTCCAGCAGTGCTTTCACCGTGTTTAAATAATTAAATATGTCCCACCGAATTTAACTGGATCAATTGTTCAAGGATTTTTCTAGAAGTCTTACTCAAAAATTGATCGGAAGTGAGGAATATTCATTGTGTTAAGAGTGTACAAGCAAATGTAAGCTGCAAAACATAATGTTCAGATAAAATTTTGTGTGCGATCATCTCACGGATCTTTGTCTATCAGTAAAATTAAGATGAAAAATGTATGTAATACTTATACTGAAAAATGCAATATTAATTAGTATAAAACGTTTATTACTTATATGGAGAAGTGTAATACTTTTGGACAAAAATGTAATACTTTTACATTTTCATTTAAAAGTAGAGTTAATTTCATTTATTGTCCTGAATCTATAGGTAGTACTCCACTTTTAGTCCATTTTTTACTAGAACAAGCACATTTGGTCCTAGTACTATTGTAACATGACCATCTCATTATTAATGTAAAAGAAGGTTATATATATATGTGTGTTGAAAAGAAACTTAGTCTGTGTTGAAAAGCCATAATTAGGATTTGAACCCTAGCCTCTCCTAAGACTAAACACATGCTTCTATAACTGATTTAATTAACCATCTCTTATTAATTTTTATCTATTTTCTTATACTTATACTAAAACTGGTATTATATATACATATATACATACAAGGTTATATATGGGGTGGGGGTGGGGAGAGGGGGCAGGTGCCCCCATTGTAGATCCGCCCCTGCATGCCACAATAATACTAGGACCAAAAGGGAATGTTTTGAAAAAGAAAATGACTAAAAGTGGAATGACACATATAAATCTAGGACCAAAAATGGAATTTTAGCATTTTACATTTTTTTTCTCATAAGTATTACCCTCCACTTTAACAGACCTTAGACCCCGAACCTAACGAAGGACCATATTGATTAGCATTTACAAAGTCGATGACTTTATTGGGTAAAAAAAAATAGTCGAGGACCAAATTGATAATTTCGCAATAGTCAAGGGACCAATTTGGTAAGAGTTAATTCCAGCAATAGTCCTCCGACTATTGTGATTTTCCAGAATTGGTCTCCGTCTTTTAATTTGGACGAAAAAGACACTTTACTTTCAAATTTGTTCCACCATTAGTCCTTCCGTTAACTTTCACTTTGTTAGGTGTTAATGTAGGGGTTAAAATGGTCATTTCATCAGATTCAGCTTCTTTATCTAATTTCAACCTTTCTTCATCACAGCAGATCGATGACATCCTCCCGTGAAGACATGACATATGCTTCAATCTCACGATTGAGGTGGTAAATATACATATGCTCTGGTATGTGAAGTTCCAGACATCCTATGGCAGCAAGAAGAGTGGATTTATAACAGCCATTCAGCCCATGTAAACCATGGCAGCCAGAAGAGTGGGTTCTGTTGGACATGAGTATCATTGGTTCAAGCTTCTCTAGTTTTAAATATAAAATACTATAAATCAACAACATTTTATTCATTATGACATCATGGGTGACACGACGTTGGCCGACTCTGTTACTGCGATTCGCGGGGTGGTCCAATCGCTTCACGCAGTGCTAGCTGACCAGGCTGAATTTCTGGCCGGAAAGGAGCCAGTTTTCACCTCCAACAGCCACGCAGCACCACCGACGAACACCGAGACAGCTCCAGCGTCGTCAAAGCCGGGGGGCAGTCTGCATCAGTCTCCGCAGTGCGAACTCCAGCTGCTGCGTCGTTTCCAGCCAGCGTTAGCACTATGTACCATCACCTTGAGGATGTTATGGGCCCGGGAGTATGTGAACGCGTCACTGGGCGGCGGACGGGGCTTGAGGGACGAGCGGGGGGAACCGAGGGCTTAGATGACCTTGATTTCCCTATGATTGCAGTAGCAGCTAAGGAAACAAGGATAGATAGAAAAAGAATGAAGAGTTTTGGAGTTCTTCCTCTCCCAAATTGCATTAGACAATTTCTGATTTCTCCAACAAAATAATCGGTGATTTGAACTCAAAAAGCTACCCAATAAATACGTAAGGAACTTAACGTTCACTTCCACCTAATTAGGACTTTCAAAAAAACAACTTAACAACCTTAACAAACTAAAGGAAAAAACATAATATAAATACCCTTTAAGTGTTTAGCTTTCAATTGCTTGTGTTTGTTTCCTGCGCCTGTGGTATGTTTTTCCAACGAATGTATCATCACACCCCTTTACGTCAACAAGCTTGAAATCCAGAAACAACGACCGAAAACGGGTTACGGGTTCCCAGGAAGCGTCTTCAGGACCAGCACCAAACCAATGGACCAGAACTTCCTGGACCCTCCGATTCAACCTAGCCTGGGTCACAAGATGGGGTTGGAGCAAAACTCGACCATCGTGCAGTGGAGGCAGACCAGGGGCTGTCGTCGGTGAGTCACCGTGAAAGGGCTTCAACAAGGATACGTGAAAAACGTCGTGGATCCGACTGGAAGGAGGGAGGGCGAGCTGGTATGCCACGTCACCCACATGCGCAAGGATGCGGAAAGGACCAAAAAACCGGGGCGAGAGCTTGTGGAACACATGGCGATTGACCAAGAGTTGGCGGTATGTTCCACATCACGGTGGGAACGGTTGTAGAGCCGCGCCATATGAACCTAAGCCTTCTTAAGGTGGTCCCGAACTAAGGTGAGAAGGGCATCGCGGTCTCGTAAAGCAACATCAACGGAGTCAAGGTTGGACACCCCTGGATCGTAGGACAAGAGACGTGGCGGGTCGCGGCCGTAAACCACACGGAAGGGTGAAGTCTGTAACGCCGAGTGAAAAGAGGTGTTGTAGCAGTATTCGGCCCAAGGGTGGCAGTCAACCCACTTCTTCGGGCAGTCACCGACCAAACAACGTAGATACAAAGCAATTGTGCGATTTGTCACCTCCGTCTGCCCGTCTGTCTGTGGGTGATAAGCCGAGGAAAACGATAGAGTGGTCCCGGTGAACCGAAACAACGCCTTCCAAAAGGCACTCGTGAATGTGACGTCGCGATCACTGACAATAGACTCCGGGATTCCATGGAGTTTGACGACCTGCGAAAAAAAACATGCTTGCAACGGAGGCCGCCGTGTAAGGGTGGCCGAGAGGAATGAAATGGGCATACTTGGACAGGCGTCGATGACGGAAAGAATCACTGATTTACCGTGAACCTTCGGTAGGCCTTCGACGAAATCCAGCGAAATGTCGCTCCAGATAAGCGACAGAATCGGCAGGGGCTGGAGGAGTCCAGCCGGATGAAGGTTCTCCCCCTTGCAACGTTGGCACGTCTGGCACTTTTGGATGTAGTCGCGGACGGCACGTCGCAGTCCAACCCAAAAGAACTCTCGGGAGACGCGAAAAATCGTCTTCTGGGCCCCTTCGTGGGAATTGTCGTGAAACCTTGCAATGATAATCGGGATTAGTGGGGAATCCGAGGGAAGATATAGCTTACCTTTGTAACGAATGAGGTCGCCATCTAGGGACCAGTGAGGTCCTTCGACGCCGTCCCTAATTTTGCCAAACAAGACTTGAGTTGTATCCGAAGCAGCGAGCTCGCGGCGAAGAGAGTCGAAAATGGGAGAGATCGGAGTTGATATAGCCATTAGAGAAAGGGAATCCTCGTCACGTCGTGATAATGCATCTGCCACTGTATTGAGGCG